>NC_134017.1:69466652-69774361 GCF_040712315.1 Castanea sativa
AACATAACAATTGGTCCGCGGAGCCGTTTTGTACCATTAAATTTTTTATCTTTTATATTTGCATACTTATATATAAAAAAAAAGATTCAACATAAAGATTTTTGGAAGGAAAAATTATAGTAAACCCACCTATGGTTTGGCCCATTTTCATCGCGCCCACCATAATATAGCCTCTATTAGTCTCCCGTAATCCACATTTGTTAAAAACATGAGTAAATATGTACTTTTACTCCCCTTTTAATTCTCTCTCCTCAAAAAAGGAAAAAAGAAAAAGAGGAATAAGATCTAAAAGAAGATTTTTTAAAATTGTAAAGCTCTAATTTAAGAACATACTTCGTCTTGGTATGAAGGTTCTTGAGCCAATAAATCCAAATAAAATTTTCATATTCACTCAAATCCAAAAAAATTCACAAACTACAATTATATACACTTTTAGACAAACACAAACATGAGCAGTGACTCTGTTAGACACACACACACACAGAGTGAGAGAGAAGCAAATCTAAGGAACCCATGGCAAATCCTAGAGAGAAGTCAATCCACATGTGTGCTCACCACCACAGCCACCAACGATAGTGCTTCCCCTCCCCTCAATCTCTCTCTCTCTCTCTCTCTCTCTCTCTCTCTCTCTCTCTCATGCTAACCTATACCCATAGCGGAGCCTCTTTGCCTGCTTCTCTTCTTTTGGCACCAGACCACCTCCACTTCTACAATTTCTCTCTTAAACCCTCTTTGTTTTCTTTGATCTACACTGAACTCATGACCTACCTCTCCCTCTCTCTCTCTCTCTCTCTCCCCGATCTTGTTTTTTATTTGTTGTGATTTGTGGGATTTAATTTGTACTTGTTTTAATTTCAAACAATTTGATTTGTAATTGTTTAGAATTTCATTTACAATGTTCATCCTTTTTTGAAACCCTACTTTTTTTTTTATTCATTTTATGTTTGTTCTCGTGTAAAAATGTGTTTTAAATAGTGAAAATAGAGAGGTGGGTTACAAGCGACTAATAGAGCTAATCTCAAGTGGGTAAAGTATCAAGTTTTGAATCACTAGTAGGTAAGGTGAAAAGGGACTTAACCATAGGTGGGTTTACTATAAGTTTCCCTTTTTGGAATGATTGTGCCGGAGTCCTAAAGTATGCTAATCACTGTAAGCCTTTGAACTCCTATGTAGGATGCTACTTAAATGAATTGTCAATTTCATTAATCGAAATTCCACTCATTTTAGACACCAACAAAATGATGAGAATTAAGAAAATGAAGGACAAAAAGGCAATAAAGGAAAATTTATTTATTAAGTATGTTTGGAATTTATCGGCATTTAAAGATTTTTTCTTAGATTTATAATTTTCTCATATGGTAGAGTGGAAACTTCAATCACAACTTTTAACACATTGTTTACTTAAAATATTTGGAAAGAAGAACCGGTTTGATTCATTTTTCCAAAATGATAGACTAAGTGGACCAAAATTGAACTTTATGAACTAATTTGGCAATTGAAGTAGAAGTTAAAGGCCACAAATGAATTTTAATTACCCTTGTCTACACCACAAAATGGTTTTGATTACAACAAGCAACAACACAAAAGTGAAATTAGCTCGTAGATATAATGGTTTGGGAATATGTATCCTTCCTCCCAAAAGGCAGGGTGAGGATTGATGAAGCATCCAAAGTATGAGCTTTACACTTTTGAGAATGGACAAAATTTAAGTAAGTCTGCACTTAGTTAAATAATTAATATGATATCCTATTAAATTCAATTATATGATTGTATTGACCAATGAACAATAATTGAATTTAATCATCCTCGAGAGAAGGTAACATCTTTTATGCTACATTTATCAATACAATCACATAGTAGAATTTAATTCAGAAACCTAAGGTATAACTTCTATAACTTTGGTCTATAATTGAAATTAGAAGAGCAACATCAAAACATAAGACTAAAGATCTCCTGCCATAATCTGTTCCAAGAAATGTTGGAAATGAACACTCAGAAATGACTAACTATGGCTAGCAACCTAAGGGCTCAAGGTTGGCATGCATGTTAAGAACATATAGAACATGTAATCCAACGGTTGAATTTTCAAAATATGAATGCAATAATAAGTTACTGGGTGGTGTATCATTTTTTAGAGTTACATCAGATGTAACTTGAACCCAGCCCTATATTTCTTAATTCAATGTGAATTTTGACAAATCTACCGTTAGATTACATTATCTTCATATGTTTTTCATTCTCACAAATTTTAAAGGTGATCAAAGATTAATAGGCATGTCATCAATCAATTGTCTAAATTCAAGTATTTGTAGTTTAAAATAACGCATAAAAGATGAGTTTAAAGATCATATGGCAAATTACACCCGATTAGCATGCATGTTCAGAACATATAGAAAATGTAATCCAACGGTTGGATTTCCAAAATATGAATTCAATAAGAAGTTATTCGGTGGTGTAACACTTTTTAGAGTTACATCAGGTGTAACTTGAACCCAGCCCTATATTTCTTAATTCAATATGAATTTTAAAAATCTACCGTTAGATTACATTATCTTCATATATTTTTCATTCTCACAAATTTTAAAGGTGATCAAAGATTAATAGGCATGTCATCAATCAATTGTCTAAATTCAAGTTTTTGTAGACATTATATTTTATTTTCTATGTAAATCTATAGTTGCAGAAATGGCCAAAAAGCGCAAAGATACTCATAATAAAATAACAGAATATGAGATGGAAAGAGCACAAAGAATCAAGCAAAACCAAGAGAGAATAAATGCTTTGGGATTGAAGCATTTGCCAACTTTTCTGCCTAAATCTGGAAATGTGGGAAGAAAAAGAGTAAGTGTTCAGATAGATGACGACGACTATGTACCAGCTATTGGTGATGATGAGTTATCTAGTCCTTTAAATAATGAGGCACTATATATATGATTTTGTGTATGCAATACTTCGTACTTTGTAATATTGTGATGAAATAACTTGTTTATATATATATATATATATATATATATATATATATATATATATATTTTTTATGAATTTAAAAATTTATACATATTTTGGTATGATACAGATGGCACCATGACGTAGCACTCATTCATGCCGTGAGAAATTTACACCAACAGTCCAGCATAAGGGTCCATTATTGAGCCTACTTCTCGGTGGAGATTCTGAGGTATTATATACATGATCTGGTGCCTGAAATACTTTGTAATATTGTGTTTGGAACGATCAATGAAAATCATCAATTGAAAATATTTTAAATGATGAAATAACTTGTTTCTATCTTAACTTGTAATAAATTTAGATATTTTTATATACTTTTGCATGATACATAAGACTCGTTATAAGCATAAGGAATCTACCCTAGCAGTCCAGCATACCAGCCCATCATCGAGCATGCATCTTGGTGGAGATTCTTTTGCCCAAATTTCTACTAATGTTGAGGCACAGCTTGTGGGCACACCGTCTACCACGGATGGTGAGATATTTAAGTTCCATTACTTGATTTCATAATCACACTATATTTGGTTCACTTGTTGATTTAATTTGTATTATGTCTTGATAGCATCGACTTGTAGACGTGCCCGTGGCATGACGTGTGGATTAGGGGTACGAGGACTTGTTGAGAAATATGGGAAGCTATTGGCCCGCATTGCCCCAGAGTTTTGTGCTCTTGTTGGTGAACATGTAGGGAAGTTTTCTCGCCAAATTGGTGTACAAGTGTGTACAAACTTGTCCACTATGAATGTTTATAGTTGGAAGAATGTTGATAGCAGTGAAAAAGAGGCGATCATTAAAGATGTGGCGGTATTTTAAATGTTTATAGTTGTCCATGAGCTTGATTTTGTTGTTTTAATTACATTGCTTTATATTTTATGTTGTATTTTATAGTGTATTGTTGATGCTGTCACTAAGCATATTGAATTCAATGAATGATATTTTCTTTATACATACCTCACTTTGCAGGATCAATTTGATATACAAGGAGAATCTGTACTTGTGAACAAATCTCTAAATACAAAGTGTGGTAGATTATTGAGCAGCCACTACAACAAGTTGTTCGCAAAATATAAGAAACTTGTGAAGGATGAAGGAAGCACATATGCAAGAAACCACCCACCAAAAAATGTCACACGAGAAAAATGGATTGAACTAATTGATGGAAAGTGGAGTGATGAAGATTGGCTGGTAATTAATACTTTGAAAATTTTAATTACAAGTGAAGTATGTTCTCACCTTTCACCTACATAATCCCTACCTATATATGCATTGGATTAATATTTTATGTAGATCTTATTATGGTGTCATGTCTACTAGATTATTCGTTCTATCAAATTTGTTTGATTAATATTTAGTTGGAAGGTGGAGTAGATTTATATTGTAATCTATCTGTGTGTGTGTATATATATATAACTTAAGTCAAAACTCTAATATTTTCTTGGTCTTTATTCATTATAGAAAGTCTCAGCAAGAAATGCTAAAAACAAAAATAAAGAGGGAATGGTTGATAAACACATTCATAGATGTGGAAACAAGTCGCTTGTAGTTAGGGTGGATGAGGCGGTGTGTTATTTCAATTTTTCAAAAGCTTAGTATATTACTTGTTGTAATTAATTAACTTGCCTTCTAACATTGAAAAGCATATAATTAAAGACGAAAAAATGGAGGTCATATTCCTAAGCTGGCATAAGTCTACTATGATACTCCAATTCAAAGACAAAACAGTGGGTACACCCTGATTGCGAACATACATATGTATGTATATCAATATATGTCTTGAGTTTGCAAAACTAGAATATATGTATTTTTATTCTATATATGTTTGCAAAACTAGAACATATATATTTTTGATGGTTTCTATTACTTGAAATGATAGCAAGAGATGTTAAGAGTGCAAGATGAGCATTGTAGCACTCTTGAAGCACAACCTTTGATCGAAGAGGAGATATCTATGATGGTTCTTAAGCCGAGATCTAGCTATGTAAAGGGACTTGGCATGAGGCCTTCCTCATCTCTTAGGACTCCTGCCTCATCTTCCTTAACTTAGTATACTTAACAACTCGAGGGTTGAGTAGAAGAGCTCCAAGATGCAAACTACAGGCTAGAGGGTCAAGTAGAAGAGCTCCAGGATGCAAACTTCAAGCTGGAGGAGAAGATGGATTGCATCATACAATATTTGAGGAGCAATGGTGACAGTGACATTTGTGGCAATGGGGGGAGCTCATCTACTAACTAGAACACATCCTGGTTAGTGTTTTATTTGCCTACCTAAGAGCATTAGTATTGGGGCTTGTATATGGTATATGTTGCTATATTTTAGTATAAAAACACAAAACAAGTATTACCCTATCTCTCAATTGAAAACATTTTTACAACTGTGCTATAGTAACCTCTTATATGTATGAGGGTACCGTGGCACAATTGTGCTATAATTGTGTTTTTTGTTTAATGATGGTGGTGGGTTTTTTGTTTGTGGTGGTAGTTGGATTTTTTTTGTTTGATGGTGGTGGTGGGTTTTGTGTTAATGATGGTGGCTGGATTTTTTGTTTATTGTGTGATTGGGTTTTTGTGTTTATGGTGGTGGTTGGATTTTTTGTTTAATGTTGGTGGTGGGTTATTTGCTTATTGTGATGACTGGGTTTTTTTGTTTGTTTATGGTAGTAACTATGATTTTGTATTAATGCTGGTGACTGTGTTTTTTGTTTAATGGCGGTGGTGAGTTTTTTGTTTATGGTGGTGACTGGGTTTTTTGTTTAATGTTGGTGATGAGTTTTTTTGCATATTGTGATGGTTGGGTTTTTTGTTTATAGCAGTAGCTGAGTTTTTGTGTTAATGGTAGTGGCTGTGTTTTTTGTTTAACGGTGGTGGTGGGTTTTTTGTTTATGGTAGTGGCTGGGTTTTTGTGTTAATGGTGGTGACTGTGCTTTTTGTTTAATGGTAATGGTTGGGTTTTTTGTTTATGGTAGTGGCTGAGTTTTTGTGTTAATGTTGGTGGCTGTGTTTTTTGTTTAATAGTGGTGGTGGGTTTTTTGTTTGTGGTGGTGGCTGAGTTTTTTGTTTATTGTGATGACTAAGTTTTTTGTTTATGGTAGTGGCTGAGTTTTTGTGTTAATGGGTGGTGGCTATGTTTTTTGTTTAATGGTGGTGGTGGGTTTTTGTTTATGGTGGTAGCTGTGGTTTTTGTTTAATGGTTGTGGCTAGTTTTTTTTTAATAGTGTTGGCTAGATTTTTTATTCGTTGTGGTGGGTGGGTTTGTGTTTATCATGGTGGCTAAGTTTTTTTTTTGGATTTCACTTTATTTGTTTTGTTTTAAATTAGGATTTTTCTGCATTCTTTATGATTTCTCCGTAGTTTGTAATGTAGGTTTGGTTTTTATTTGATGAGAATGTTTATTGTGATGACTGGTTGGTTTTTATTTGATGAGAATAATCATAATGTTTATTGTGATGACTGGTTGGTTTTTATTTGATGAGAATGTTGTGGGCCTTCTTTATTTGATAGTTTGGCTTCATATGATTTTGCATTATGATTATTTTGTCTAGTTTATTATTGGGTATTCTGTGGATATTTTTTGCATTGTCTTACTAATAATAATCTTTTTGTTGTTGTTGTTGTAGTACTTCTTATTAGGGATATGAGTTTGCAGTCTAGTTTGTTATTAATGTATTTTCCTTGATACTTGTGTGCAGATTTGAGATTGGTGGCAAAAAGATAGCTTTTGTGGGAACTACTTGAACTCAATTAATTTTCTGTAAAGTTTGGAAGCTAAGACATTATTTGTATGTAAATGGTTGTAATTACTTTATGAACATCTTTATTGCATTTTTAGATTGTATGGATTTTATTTATGGATTTGGTTAGAAATGAATGAATGTTTTTTTTTAATGGATTTGGTTAGAAATGAACAGATTAATGTAATGACAAGTAAATGTAAAGAATATTAATAAAAAAATCAAATTGGTGACGATAATTTTCATTGCCATATTTGACTATAAGCAGAAATTGGTGACGAAATAATTTGTCACTTGATCTATTGAAATTAATAAATTAATAAAAAACGATTGGTGACGCAAAAACTTTGTCACCTGATCTATTGAAATTGGAAAAAAAAATACATTTGGTGACGAAATATTCCGTCACTAAAAATAAGGTTTAGTGACAAAAGTATCAGGTCACGAAAAAAGAATAACTACCCTAAAGATTACATTTGTATATTCATAGAATTTATGTTTAGAAAAACTTTCACTTAAATTTAGCCTTACTAAAGTGGACTGAAATACTACATTAATGTGGTTTAACAAAAACGTAGCAACAATAAATGCTATGCTTAAGATTTTAAATGAGTTTGAGATTTATATACATTTTTAATAAATTTGGATTTAGATTAGGTGCTTTCAACTCAAACATGTCTTTTCCTATTATATAAGTGCACAAAAATAGATCGAAGTGGACCAAAATAAACCAAAGTGATTCGAATTGGACCAAATGGATCAAATGGACAGAATAGGACTAAATAGAAACAAGTTGGACAAAATATGACAAAATAAGAACAAATGGACTGAATAAGACTGAAGTGGACTGAACGGGACTACATCAGACTGAATAGGACCGAATTGGACAGACTAGATAGAAGTGGATCGAATAGGACCAATGTGAAATGAATAGGACCAATGTGAACTGAATGAACTGAATAGAACCAAAGTGGACAGAATAGGCCAAATAGGACCAAAGTGGACTGGATTGGATTGAATTGGATCAAAGTGGATTGTATGGACCAAATAAGACCAAAGTGGAAAAAATGGACTTGATAGGATTGAAGTGGACAGAATAGGACCAATGTGGACTGAATAAAGCCAATGTGGATTGAATGGTCTGAATTGGACTAAATTAGACCAAATAGAACTGTAGTGGACACAATAGACTAAATGGGATTGAATGGATGAAATAGGATCAAATTGGACTGAAGTTGACAAAATGGACCGAATAGAATCAATGTGGACCGAATAAGACTTTTGAATATTCCATTTTCTAGGCTCATATTTATAATTTCTAATGTCTATTTTAATATTTTATTTGTATTTCTTAACTCAAAACTAAAAATTTTACACCAAATATAATAAAATTTCATACTTTGCAACCCAAAAATTAAGAATTTTTTTTGAGTTAAAATTGAAAAGAAAACCTACAAAAAGAATCAATTTAAGGCCCAATTAGTCTAAAATGGACGGAAGGGGACTGAAATTGACTGGTTAGACCGAATTGGACCAATTAGACCAAATTTGACTAAAGTGGACCTAATTGGATCTAATGGGATTGAAGTAGACTTAATTGGACCAAACAATTGTTTAATTTTTAGGGAGAAAAAATTAACTTAAAAAATTTTTAGAGAAAAAACTATACATTATATTATAATACAAAGTAATTATTTATTCTCACACACCGCATGGGTCTGCATCTATTTTTATTAAAAAAAATCAATTAGGCATGACTGAGATTACCTGAACAAGAACCTCTTGTTTTGTAGTTCTCAATTTTGGTCACATAACTAATATGTTTGTAAAATTCATATAACGGACAAAAAAACACATGGGCAATGTATTGAGTATTGATGAGTTTTGCTGCAAATTAATTTTAATACAAAATATTTATAAATTGACGTAATAATAAATATAAGTTGTAAGACTTCAAAAACACAATAAATTTAATAAACATATGAATAACATTTTGCATTTGTTGCATATAGATTTTAAAGAATGTAGTAGTAATGTTTGTGAGTTCTAGTTAGCTCTCGAATAAGAGATATGATGTTCAAATTACCAATTGTATGTATCTATGTAGTAATAATGTTTATAGGGAAAATGTTAAAAGTAGTACTACGGATTTAATACATAAAATTCACAAACAAACGTAACAATGAATGTTGTAGTTTATTAGAGTAATGGTATAACCTACAATTACAAACTATTTTACAACATATTTACAAATTGTTGATGTGCCAAATTCTTATTGATCTCATCTAGGCTCACTGCTAACATCACATTTTGTCTCATCAATAATTATCCACCACATCAACAGTTTGTAAAATAGTTTGCGGCTCTAGCATTACTCGTAATATTCCCAATGTCACTTTTTTATACAAACATAACAGATTCTCAGAAATTTTTACAACTATCGAGATGGTAGCCCACCGTAAGTCAACTAAAATAAAATAAAATATAGAAGTATTATTCCCAAAACAAGGATATTGTGAGGTTTTGTGGTGTCCCAAAACTTTCTCAAGATAAAAATGGTATCTTTAGTTAGAGAAATTATTCTAAAAACTATTCACCTCAAAATTATCCTATACAATCCATTATATGGTTTCATATGCGGAAAGAATATGATATTTTATAAATCTAATATGTATATCCTTTCTCTCACTCACAACATGTGGATCTCATATGACCATAGACCCTATATATTATACAAGTAAGATAATTTATAGGGTAAATTTCACTAACTACCCCTAAGATTTGCACTGATAACAACTAGTTCCAAGACATTTCGAAATTGACCATTACAGTCCTTAAACTTAAATGATTTGTAACACCGTTATTTATTTTTAGTCTCTCTCTCTCTTAGGCCTTTCTACTTTCTCATCCCTCTCTCTTCTCTTACTCTCTCATCCCTCTCTTCTTTCTCTCATGGTCTTGTAGCGGTGCCATGGTATAGGTTAGTGATGGCTCATGGTGTGGATTGGCGTTGATGGTTTGCGTTTTCTCTTTAGTGGTGTTTGTGGTGGTGCCGTGGTGTGTGCTCGGGGTGGTTAGGTTTCAATTGATAGTGGTGGGTTTGCTGTGGAGGTGGTTGGTGGTGGATGGTCATAAAGCCGAAAAAGTATTTTGTATCAAATTATACCACGTCATCTGTTTCAAAATCCAATAAATGAGAAACATGTGTGTAAAAATAACTACCCACTAACACATGTCTTTCATTTGTTAGTTGGGTAGTTATTTTTTATTGACATGTCTCACACTTATTGGATTTTGATACCTTTGACACAGTATCATTTGATACCAAATACCTTATCCATAGAGCCACATAGATTAGAGCAATTTTTTTTTTCTTTCTAAGGTCTATGAGTTTGTGGGTTTAGTTAAGTGGATGTTTTGATTGATTGGGTTTTAGTTTGGTTTTGGATTAGAATTTTCAATTGAGAGGCTGATTTTCTGTCGTAGTTTTTGATTGCATGTTTAGTGATTTGGGTTTAAATCTTAAAAAAAAACTTGGTTTGTTGTGTTTTCCTCTTCATTGAGTTTTGCTTGGTGGTTTCATTGAAGCATTTTTTTCCCTGTTTGTTTTCTAAAAAAGTTCTTGTTCTGCACATATTATATATATGAAATCCGAGATAGAGAAAGAGAAGAGAGAGAGTCAAAGAGAGAGATGAGAGGTGAGTTAACAGCATTATAGTCTATTTGGACTTAGGGACTGAAATGATCGGTTTTGAAATGTTTTGGACCTAGTTAGCATTTTCCCAATCTTTAGGAGTAGTTAGTGAAATTTACCTTGATGTATATATGCTTGAGATAATTATTGTCATGGGAGACCCTAGGGATGTCGCCTTTGTGTGAGTGGAATGAGTAGTATATTGATTAATCAAGAGTGTCGTTTAAAAGTGATGTCCTTCCAGGCTTCCAATTATCATTTGTCATATATGAGCAGTTGTAAGAAAACATTCAAATTGTTGTTGTCACCGTCTATAGCATTGTCACAAATATATATACACCATCTAAAAAAGCAATTTGTCACATAATACCCCCCCCCCCCCAGAAACCATCACATATATAAGCAATATATATATATATATATATAGAGAGAGAGAGAGAGAGAGAGAGAGAGAGAGAGAGAGAGAGAGAGAGAGAGAGAGAGTTTCAAGTCCTAGAATTTTCAATTCTTTCCAATCCATCAAATTGATCAAAATAGACTATGAGAAACATGTTTACAACATCCAATGACAAAAACCCATTGATCAATTTTGAAAGAAATCATCCCAAACACCAAAAACCCCAAAAATTACTAGGTCCGAAAATGTCCATAAAATACATGACAAAATGCATGAAAAATGAGATTAAACTAAAAAAGAAAGGGTAGGATGGTCTTACTGGTGCTTCGAATCTGGATCGGCCAAAGAGAGAAAGAGAAAAGCTTTTGAAAAGTTTGAAATAGTGAAGAACACGTGAAAAGCTTATGTTTTTATAAAACTCTCTGAACGATTTTCAATCGGTCAAAAAATAGGTTCAATCGATCGAAAAACACATTCGATCGATCCAGCATCAATCAAGCAATGATCGAGCCAAACAGATTCAAACCAAATTTTTAATCGCAATTTCAATTGATCGAGCAATAGGTTTGATTGATTAAAAATCTGGAAAAATCAAATTTTTGAAAAACAACACATTTGAATGCAGAAACTCCTCAAAGCATATTGTTTTATGAATAAAATGTATGAGTATGAGATGAAAAGTTTTTCAAAAACCCTTGAATTTAGCCCAGATCTTCAAAAAACAAGATTTTCAACCAATTTGTCCTCAAATCCCAAACTTTAAACACATTTTGCATTAAAATCAAGGAACTTTTAATCTTGGATGGCCACAACAAGATCACACATCGTATAATGTACTAAGTTTAGTAAAAAGTAACTTGTGTAGTGTGTGCAACTAGTAAGAGCTTGAGATACATGTGAGGTGATAAGAGATAGTAATCAATCACAATTTCTACAAAATTCATCACATAAATTTGAAAGAGACTATCACTTAAAGAGTTATATCATATAACTCCCACATCTCCTAGAAAACAAGCTTGCAATCATGTAAGTTTCTTATTTTGCCTCATAATATACACACCAATTTTATTAGATTTGGAAATTGTCAAAATAGTCAAGATAATGTACACACCAATTTTATTTCATTGTGAATTGATTATAGCCCAATAATGTACACACCATTTTAGCATTAATCTGAGGCTACACCTTATATTCTTTTTGTGCATGTGCTACACTTTGTCGAGCACAAAATCTTACGATATGTATTAAGGTGTTCATGATTGGCTAGTAAACAGTGGTGAGATGGTTATTTATACCTTTCTCATTAAGTTCAAGTCCAACAATCAAAAGCATGTGACTTCAAGATTAAGATCAAGAGATCAAAAACTATAAAAATCTCCCACACAACATGCACTACAAAGCTCAAACTAGTAAAATACAATAAAATAAGCTCATCCAAGCTAAAAAAAGTACATAAACAAGTTATGTAAAGTTAATATAGCCAGCCTTGATTTTAAATACAAGAACAATGATGCAAAACACTTTTTTTTTCCTTTTTTTTTTTTTTAAATTTTTTTTTTTTTTTGAAAAGAAACACAAAAACAACCTAGCATGAAATGCATGAATGTTATGCAATGCAAATCCTAAAAACAAAAAACAAACCAAAACAATAAAAAAAGAGCGGTCACAAAGTATAGATAGATAAAGCATAAGGACCATGTCAGAAAGACTTAATCAGATTGAGCATTTTGCATCCAAAACTTCTTAGATGCAACTCTAGCATTGGAGTTATTATTCTAATTAAAATGATGAGCAACTCCAGGATTGGAAGAAAGGTTCAAAGCCTTTACCAACTCACCAATAAGTACCATAGGGTCTTGTGCTTGAGGCATGGTACTTTTGGCTTATTTGCATGCTTGGCAGCTTGCAACTTGAAATAGTTTGGACGAATGTGCCCAGACTTTCCACAAAAATGACAAATCCAGACAGGTTTATCATGCAACTTATCCTTAGGAGGGTTAGGGGTCTTAGGCTTAGACTCTTTGAGATCAATCCTTATCTTCCTAGGAGGTGTAACTTCCACTGGTTTGACACTTTTTCTCACGGGAGGCTCAGAAGAAGGAAGAAAATTTGTGGAATGAGTTTCAAACAAAGAGATGCTTTCTACAAAACCTAGACCAATTTTGTCTAAATGAGACTTCTGAGCACTCAACATGTGATTAAGTTTAGAACTAGTAGATCTATTTGTTTGTTCTCTAACAACAAATAATTCAAGTTCCAAGTTCTTAACTTTATCAAGCAATAACATGTTTTCAGTCTTCACCTTATCAAGCAATTCATTAGCATTAAACAGTTTCAACAATAAATTTTTCTTATCAAGTTCAAGAGAAGTAATTTTCTTTAAACCTAAATTAACATTCATAACATCTTTTGCAGCAACCTTGCAAAGCTTATTATAGGCTTCTTGCAAAGCAGCATTCTCAGAGAGTTCCCCATCAGAAGGGTTCTCATCAACCATAACATTTTCATCAATTACAGCAATAGTTGTAAAAGTAATGAAGTTTCCACCCTCATCACTCCCAGACTCATTATCAGAAACTTCATCATCACTAAGGGTTACAACCATAACCTTACTCATTGATCTCAAGAATGTAGGACATTTTGATGTCACATGGCTGTACCCTTGACAACCAAAACATTGTTGACCCATAGAATTATTAGAGGATTAACCTACTTTCTCTTTAGGTTTTTCAATATTGTTCACTTTAGTGGGATCATTCCTCCTAAAATTTCTAGGTTCAACATTGTTTTTACCTCTTGCCATTCTTTTGTTGTTCCTAAGAAAATTTCTAAAGTTCTTGGCAAGATATGCAATCTCTGTAGCAGAGAGTTCATCATCAAATCCATTCCCATCTACATCATCAACTGACTTAAGAGCCATTGATTTAGACCTGTTTGTCTTGGGTAGGTCTAACTCATAGGACTGGAGAAATCCTACAAGTTCATTAACAGGGATGTAGTCCACATCCTTGGTTTCAGTAATGGCAGTCACTTTGGGTTTAAAATTCTCAGTTAAGGATCTAAGAATCTACCTAACAATCTTAGGTTGATCATAGATTTCACTCAAATTATAGCAGAATTAACAATGTCAATAAGCTTAGCATAGAATTCATCAAAACTTTCATCATCAGACATCCTAATGCTTTCAAATCTAGTTGTTAATTGCTGCAACTTGTTGATTTTAACTGCCTTTGTGACTTCATGTATAGTTTGGAGAATATTCCAAGCAATATGAGCAACCTTAATATTTGAGATTCTCTTGAATTTCTCCATAGAAACAACATTGAAAATAGCATTCATGGCTTTGCTATTAAAAACGGCTGCTTCTTTCTGAGAAGTTTGCCACTCACTAACAGGAGTAGTGGGCTTCTCCCATCCGTATTCAAAATAATTTTAGACTCTCTCATTAATGCATTCCTCCTGCTTTCATCCTTACTTTCCGGTAGGCATAGTTGTTCACCAAATCTAATACCACTTGTACGTTTTTAGACCCCTTAAACACAAATAGATTAACCTAGTTATTTAGCCAAGTGATTAATTTAGGTAAATTATTCAGATCTAGGTCAACACAAGTAAATCATATCATGCAAAGCAGTGTGGAAATATAAAAAACACACGATATGATAACCCAAGAAAACCAAACCGGTAAAAAACCTGGGGAGGATTTAACCTAACCATCCTCAAGGTAAAACAAATCTACTATGAAAAAATTGAAGTTTTACAATAGCGACTTAGACCACTAACATCCTATTGTATCTCAAGTAAAAAACTTACTACCACGACCACGTGACAGCTCTAAGTCCACAGACTATTTCTTTCTCAAATCCATAGCATCTACAAGTATACCACTTGTTTTTCTTTAAGCTCTTCATGTAGCAACTGAAATGATCACTAAGCTCTCAACATCAATCTCGATCTTGATAACCCTAAGTGTGTATGAAGGCAAACATCTCTAGATCTCACAAGAGATTCACACACAGCATAAACAACAGCCTCAAAACATGGGTTTTTCCTTTTATACTTAAAGAAAAACATAAAATCCTGCACGTCATATGGGCTTAGGCTGAGTTGGAAATTCTGCTAGAAAAACATTTTGCACAAGTTTCGATCAATCGAGTCTAATTTTTGATCGATTGAGCCTTGCAGAAATTAAACAGTTTTTTTTACAATTACTCGATTCCAACTTTACACATACATCACTTTATGCAGCCTAAATCTAGATTCTAAGTTTTGATCATGGTTATTGAACATTACATATTGAAGTTCTAAAACATTTAGATCCTAAATCCTTATAACCTTACAATTTTGTTACATGAATATTTGATCTTGAATTTCATATCAATATAATTGATTGCTTCAATCCCTTGATTTACTTTAACCGATCAATTCCTTAATTTCTATCTTCAATTTGGGGAAAGTAAATCATACTTTCCAACATGTATTTGTATGTAATAGTTTTGAGGCATGTACAAGAAACATTATAAATCACCCTTTAGTTATTCACTATTTTTTTTTTGGTAACTAGTTATAATTGTGCGTTTGTCTTGTGAGCAAGGTTGTGAATTGCTTTTAAAATATGGTCTTGGTTTAAAAATGCAATTTTGAACAGACCAACTAGTGCAATTGATATTGTAGGTTTAATGATAGTTAATATCATTACTGAATATTAAGATTTACTCAATCAAATACCTTGAAATTGAGATACTAACCATAATTAAATCACTTTTTTTTTCAAGATCTAGCTTTAAGGAACACCAATAGTTAACTCAAACTTGAGTGGTTTTAATGTAAGATAAAGATTGCATTATTTATTATGTAGTTTTGGAATTCATCAAAGTATAAAGACTTTACCTTAGATTTATATATATTTTTTAAAATTTAATATATGCAAACATGTATTGGTTGTTATGTAACTTTTTATTTTTTGAAAAATAAATATAGACATTGTATGTATATTAACATGCAAATTTTACATTGGTCAATTTAAAATATTAAAGTAATAGTAAAACTATATTATAAAAAATTTATCTTTATTGATAAAAAAATGGTCCAAAAAAAAAAAAAAGTTGACGAAACAACATTAAAAAAACAATTTCCTATTATCTTTCAAGACTCATTAAAATTGTTCTTATTTATCAATTTTTGTATATAAATAATTGAATTTTAGTCACCGGGGTATTTATTTTATTGTTATATATAATGTGTTATTCATGTATATGCATTTGTTTATGTTTATGTATATGGTTCAAAACTTGATACTTTGTTCACCTGAGTTGAGATTACTTTTGTTAGTCTCTCATAACCGACCTCTATTAAAAAATAGGAGATGAATATGTATTTTTGCTCTACATATATAAAACAAGAGAAATATGATCTAAAAGCAAATTTGTAAAAATTGTAAAGTTTTGGTTTAAGAACACATTTTCCTCTTGGTATGACCATTCTTGAGCCAATCAATCCAAACAAAATTATCATATTCACACAAATCCAAAAAAACATTCACAAACTGCACACATGCGTGTGTGCACACACACACAAAAAGCAAGAAAGAGAAATAGATGCAAGGAACTCATGGCAGATCTAAGAGAGAAGCTGATCCATTTGCGTGCTCATCGCCATTGCCACCAATTGCAGTGGCTTCCCCTTCCCCGTGATCTCTCTCCAATTAGATCTTAGTCTCCCTCTCTCTCTATTTCACGCCAACCCATACCCATGGCAGAGCCTCCTTGCTTGCCTCTCTTCATTCGGCACCATAGCACCTCTACCTCTCTAATTTCTCTCTTAAACCCTCACCGTTTTCTTTGATTTACACCGAACCCATGACCTCAAAACATATATCAATCTAATTAAGTTGGTTGAAGTTTAATTTAATTTGTTACATATCTACTTTTTTTTTTTTTTTTTCTTTTGTTTCATGCCTTCTTCTTTTCTCATGTTGTAGAATGGAAAC
The DNA here is from genome assembly GCF_040712315.1 of Castanea sativa. Classification (NCBI taxonomy): domain Eukaryota; kingdom Viridiplantae; phylum Streptophyta; class Magnoliopsida; order Fagales; family Fagaceae; genus Castanea; species Castanea sativa. The sequence continues at coordinate 69,483,470 of NC_134017.1, forward strand.
TTCCCTCACAACTTTTAACACATTGTTTACTTAACATATTTTGATAGAAGAAGAGGAGAGTGTTTCATCCAAACATAGTGTTTAATAAATCACATTTTGTTTCTCTATGGTATGTGCAACGAAGGCAAATAGAGAAGAGGACAGTATAAGGAAACGAGAATGTACTATTCCATCCAATCTTAGGGTTATGCTTCCCTTGCACTTTAGTTTCAAGGGATAAGAAGAATTAACAGTCTTCTCCAAAACAATTGCATTCTTGAGCAGAACTACAGAAGATTTTCCCACAAGTGAAAACCGAAACTAATTATTCAAGTGACTAAGAGAACATTAGAATTTTCGTAGATGATTGGTAGATCATCAAACAAGAAAAGAAAGGGGTAGAGCCAAATTCTAGCTGTTTAGAGCTTAAAGCACCAAACCAAATCAAGAAATTTGGCCGCAGATTTGGTGGAAAAGGAAACTGCATCATACCTCTCAACAGGCAAGAATTAAAACTGATGTGCTCATCTTAGAGTTTCTGAAGCCATTCAGTCAATAGGCCAGAAGATCCTCTAAACAACTAAAAAAAAAAAAAAAACGAAGAATTTATAGAATAGAGAGCGACAAAAACCACCGGCCTATGATATAATCAAAGCTGTAAAGCCAAAGCTTGCAGTAAGGTAAACCTGACAAAAGCATTACATGTACCAAGAGAATTTGGGATAAAAGGCCCAGGAAATACTCGTGAAATTTCAATTGCACAACTTATTGATCCTCTGGGAAGCATTAGTAACCATTCACGAACCTCCTTTTGCCTCCCTGAGCCCACTGAGAATTTTACAAGAGAACAAATTATTACCATTTTCTCCAATGTTGTAGTATCTCTCAGCAAATTCTTTACTACATGCAGTTCTCCTTCAGTTCCACAAATTTTTTTGAAAATTGTCTCGATTTTCTGTTTCATATATGGTCAAATTTTGAAGCATGGGAGCAGATATACAAACAGCATCCACATTCTCCCACTTGCAAAGAGCTAAAGTCAGATTCTCCAGGACTGGGCAACCTGAAAAGAGCATTTTGTTGAATAGTCCCCTTCAAAGGTAACATACTTAAGATACAAGCTCGAAACTTGAAAAATATATGGAACGGGGAAGCTTGAGCACACAGCCCATCTTTTGAGTCTAACGGCTCATCTCTAGAGTTAAGTCTTCTAGTGAATCACAACTAAATAAACGAGGAAACGTGTATGCATCTAGGAGTCCACAAAGGGCAAGAAATAACTTTCGAACATTGTGTGTAGTGCATGCAAGATTCATTTATTGATACGAGAAGCATCACATAGAACATCACATACAAGAGAAAAATACTTTGTCTATGGACTCGCGGAGCATAAGTACTCTTTCCACAAAATTCATGAAGAAGTCTCTCTTATAGATCAACTCACACAGTATACAAAACACAAAACTGGTAATGGACATCCATGGCGTTCCCATCTCTTCGATAATATGACTGTTCCAACAGCATCTCTTGTGGGAAGGAATGTTAGAATGTGCTGAAGAATTGAGTCAGGCAATTTGCTTATTCAATCTATGCCTTCATCAGTGCTCCATTTGTCATTAACCTTCCTGCCTTTGGCATTCCGTGTCCGAGTAATTACCTAAATGATTTTGATGGTTTCCCTGAATTACAAAATCCATAAGCCTGAATAAGATACCTTTCTTCATGGCATACATACACTCAACAGGAGTAAAACTTGTACTTCTTTCTCACACACTCTCTCTCTCTGGGATATTTACTACACATCGTGGTTAAGCTTTTGATAGTAAGTTTCATCTGTGAACCAAAAGATCCAAAACTAAAGGGTTGGCTCAGAAATACATATACATCTCATATGTATACAATTTAATCAATGAAACTGAGTGGACCCACTTGATCAAAATTCTAACTTCAACATTTTCCTTCCAATTCATTTTGCTTACACAAGTATATAACATTGCAAAGCTTCAAATTTTATTTTACTTGTATTTGTTTACTCGCTCTTAGCAGCCCAAGCACATTGATTGACGGTAATGAAAAACACCCAGAAATATTTTTGAAAGTAAGCAACTTTTTCCAAGACAAAATATCAAATCTAAACTCAAAATCAGTGACAAAACCCAGTATAGATTTTCTACAGCAAACGCATAACAATAACAAGAAACACATAAAAGTAAAACATATATTTATATTAAAAAAGCAATCAGGCATGGCTGAGATTACCTGAGTAAGAACCTCGAGTTTTGTAGTTCTACATAAAAATGGTGATGAGGTTGCTCCAGGGTTTATTCCGAGGTTTCTCTGTTGTGAAGATGGTCAGGCTCGTATAAAGAACAAGAGAAGGCTCTGAAACTTATTGTGGCGACTTGCCTCAAGTGCCATCTTAAAAGGGTCCTACTAATGGTATTACGGTACGGTACATTTTAGGACCGATGTTATCGACTTTTAATAACTATCGCCAAAGATGGTGCCTCAATATTCAATTTCTCAATAAAATAAATTAAAGATTTAATTACATATTTGGTCTTTATTTTTACTAGCATATAACCCACGCATTGCGCGGGAAACTTTAATTCTTATTCAGGGTAGAATATGAAAATTTAAACAATTCTTTGTTTCTTCCTTTTTTATTGTACATTGAATTCCAATCTCAAAAATTCCTATTTTTGATATAAAACATTAAATTACTAAATAAAAAAATATCAATGAAACATAAATTACAATTAACAAAAACACAACCCATAAACTTAAATTAAATCCAAACACAATCAAACGAAGAAAAAAAAAAGTCTCATATTTACAATGATAATTCAAATATATTAGGAATTGAATTTTTATAGAAAAACACTAATATTTTAATTAAGGAATTGAATTTTTGCTGTTGAGTATAAAGCTTGATTGGTACTGATTACTAAACAATTAATATTGAAAAGGGTGGTCATTTAGCTCTCACGAAAATATCCTATTCCTAATGAAAATAAGATAACCAAAAAATCAAATAAAAACTTATTCTTCATCATGACACCAAACCCCCCAGCCCCAATCATAGTTCTCGTAATTTAATCCCCATTGTCCATGACAAATTATCCCCATTACTCACTCACCTATATTAGTACTTCCATATTCTATTTTCATTAATAACTTACAACTGCTCCATGTGGCCTTAACAGGTGAACTTTAAAGTTTAAAGAAATGATAACTTCAACATGTGGCATTTTGCTAGGCCACACATTTATCTAGTTGCTGTTATTAATCAATACAAAGGCTGGGAAATGAACAATTTTATAGTACAAACATCTTTGGAACACAACTTGAGCTCTCAAACAAAGCATACAATATTGATAGACATTATAATGAGTAGAAACTACACTTGATGTGGCTCACTACATAAGTAACAGCATATTAATGCCCGTCCAAATCATGCGTCAATGTTGTTTCTTCAGCTTGCTTAAACTAAAAATCATATCCAGTTGCAATCAGTTAGTCTTAGCGCATAGAAAGTTGGTAGAAAGTCAATAAATAAGCCAAACAAAATTTAAAAAAAAAAAAAAAAAAAGAATCTTAACTGCTCTGGAGTTTCAATCTTCTCTCCCACTGTAGGTCATATCAAATCCTCCCTGATAAAAAGAAAAGGCAAGCAAATTAAATATGACTATCTTATAACTTCAACATGCATGTTTACATCTATAGCTCATGACTAAATTACATATATAGTTAATAAAACTTTTGCACAGGTGTGTTTGGCAAGCCCAAAACATCCACCTTTTTGAACTTATTTTGGCAGGCCTTACACTGGAAAAATCCTTTCCCCCTCCTTTTCTAGGGTACTATTAGCAAATAACCAATCAACAAAGAAATAATAGTCACTAACCCATGCAATGCACAGGCAAAATTCTTATGAAAGTATAGTTTATACATAAAAAAAGCTTTCTAATTTTACAGGAACTATATAATTGTAAAAATTCAAGAAGTGAGCTCTCCATTGTAATGAATAATTCATGTTCGAAAAGTAGTTACAATATGTTAACAATTCACCTACTTCTACTACTACTTTGGGCTTGGCTGTTTCTCAAACATCTTCTATATGTAAAGCAGCAAATAGGTTTACGCCCCTACCAAGTGAGCAAAAACAACCTTACCATGTGGCTAAGGACCATTCTAAGCAGTCGAAAGTAAGTAGAAGTAAACAAACCAAAATTGATGGCCTTTTTGTAAAAGAACCAAGATGCAAGCTAACACCAAAGTTGACATTCATCAAACATTAACGTGTGTGTGTGTATATTTTTTCCTTTTTTATTTTTTTATTTTTTTTTATCACAAACCACACATTATCATCAATAATAAGATCAAATTCAAAATCCCCAAATCAAGGCCTTCAAAGTAGAAAGGGACCTAAATACCCATACCCCATACTTCCTATACAACAGTAGCTATTTCATTAATTGAGTCAAAGAAAACAACCCAAACTATCTAAACCCCAATTTTGCTTCAAAACCAAGATGGAAAAATAAATTTTCCACCTTAAATAGCTAGAACCTAAAGAAAGAAAGCAAGAAAGAAAAAAAACCCTTTAAATGCCGGCAAGCCAAAGGCCAACCATTCAGCCACAGCAACCCAAAACACCAAAGCTGATCACCCACAACCACAAACAAAATTCCATGAACAATTGAAGTGGAGAGAGAATAGCACATAGGAAGTAATAACTGGGCAGGTAGATTTTCAATTGAAGAGCAAATTGGAATTCTTAACTTGGGTTTGGATTTCCTCTACACAGAAGGTTGGCTTCAGTTGCAGTTGAAGGCTAAAAGAGCATGAGAAGGAGAATCTGAACGGAAGAGAGGAGGCTAGCTTGCAACGCAAAAGAACATGTAACCACTGGATTGCATGTTCTTTGTATTCTTAACACGCATGTCGAATTTCCTACCAATTTAGACTTGATAATTAATTCGATATGAAATAAGATTCTTTGGTAGAGAATGACATGTGCCTTAGCAATCAATGCACGAAATTTATCTTTCTGAAATTTCTTAAAAATTATAATCAAACAACACCAAGTTATAATTTAAAAATTATGCATTAAAAAAAGAAAAAAAAAAAGCTTAAAGAAGAGAGGATCACTTTGTCAAAGTCCCATGACTTATGCAATCATTGCACAAAATGTTTGCCCCATTTTAATCTTATAGTATCAACACTATCTATGCATTTCAGGACCACTTTTGAATTTTTAAAGAAACAGAGTGCCAAGTAAAACTGTAAAATAGGAAAAATGACCGCTAAAATAGAAAAATTAGGATGTTGCATAATACTACAGTTTTCCAAAGTAATATGAAATCACAGGTCTATACTTTGGTGCTACTTTGTGTAAAATTATTCAAGTTTTTGAAGTGCTACATAAAATCACAGGGTCAGTCAAAGTTAGTCAATATCCTTAGAGAGAAATTAGTACCAATTCAGACTTGATAATTCAACATTTGTAATTTAGAAAGCAAAGATGAGCAAAATTAAAACTGGATAACCCATTTCACCTAAAAAATGCTCATATCCTAACACTAAATTATAATAATTCAAATTACTGCATCATGAAAGTTTGAGAAAGCTGTAAAGTGCAATGAATAAAAATGAAATTTCTAATTCTGTCAATGTGAATTAACTATATTCAAAATTACTTGAATTCTTTCTATCTTTCTCAAAATGTCAAAAATCTTCTTAAGTACCTCTTTGTTTGATTTTTGATGCCCTTACAAAGACAAAATGACATTGAGCAACATTTAGGAATTCACCCAGTGAACGATTTTTAAAATTCTTAACAAAAAAAGAAAAAGAAAAAATTGAAATCTCCAATGACTACAACTAAAATTGATATTTTAGACTACAACTAAAATAATGACTTACAGTGAATCTCTTTGGATGGGCAAAAAATCTCCAATGCTTGTCATGCTGCTTGTGTCTTAAACTCTCTCTTACGTTTGGCCTAATGGACATCTTCTATATCCGCCTGCCTTCATGGTTCCACTCAACCAAAGCCAAAACAAAAAATCAGAATTAAGAAGCAATCTTCGAATAGTTTGAGGGGAATTGAGAAACAAAAGGAAAAAAATTGATCTTGTAAAAAAAAAAAAAAGAAAAACAATCCATGTTATACCAATCGAAAAGCCACATAGAAGATCAAATAACCATCGTTGTTGGGCATGTAAAACGCCAACTGTCCAACAATCACCATAAAAACCTTCTCCCTTCTTGACCTGAGTTTGCTCCACTACCTTTCTCTTCTTTTCTAATAACCCATCTTCTTCTCTAATGACCCAGATAGCGAGCCAAAAAAAAAAAAAAAAAACAAAACAAAACAAAACAAAATATGAAATTGAAATTCATGAAAGCAAAGGAACAAAACCTAGAAACTGAAAATTTCTAATAACAATTCAGTCAGAATCTTATTTTCTTAGCCCTAATTTCTGAATTTAAATAAAGAACCAAAGCCGGTGTATCAAGCCAATTGAAAATACCAAAACCCTATCAAAATCAAGCCAATTGAAATACCCAAAGCCTAAATCATATTTAACTGGCAAGTAAAAAAAACAAAATTGGAAACTTTACCGGTAAAGCTTTTGGAGAAAGACCGGTCCGATCACAGTAAACATGTTCTTCACAGGGGAAGGTTGGGGAAAACGATGGAGACCATATCTACAAAATTTTTGATAGAAAACCCTAAAACCCAAAACAAAAATGAATCAAATCTAAACCTATCCAACAGAAAAAAATCAATTAAAAGTAACACTTCATACCCAAATCTGGAAAAATGGAAAAAGAACAAATTTTCCGGTTCAGTTCCGTCGATTTGGGTGGTTGGTACATGACCTAGCAGTTCTTGCTGTGCTTGGTGTCCAATGGTCTAAGTTTGGCTAGGGAATGGACAATGGCTGGCCTTAGATCTTTCTCCCTTTCTCTTGGGGTTCGATGAAAAACTCTGTTCTCTCTCTTTCTCCGTATACGGGCAAGCCTTTTGGATGTAATTTGCCCATTTTAAGCAGTTAGTGTTGTATTTATACTCAGAGACCATCTGACTATTTTAACGTTGTGATAGGAAACCTTTTCGAACGATGCATCGTACGATATTTTAAAAATTAAATGGTATACGTGTCTAAATTTTAAATAGGTAGTTATCCTATTTGTCAGCACGCCCTTAAATGTAGGAATTAATTTTCTCTCAGCTTTGTCTATTATATATATATAGATTTTTTGGTAACAGGTTTATCTTAAAAATCATTCTTATACTTTAAAATGTTTTACTTTAATCCCTATACTTTCAAAACTGTTTTAAAAATGTCTGGTCATTAGATGGATAAAAATTATTTATGTGATAAAAAAAAAATTTCATTCTACTTTATAGGCTCTACATCATTAAATTGATCTTAGTTTTATGATTACCATATGAGGATAAGGATCATTTTTTTTTTTGGTTCCATTATTTTATGTTTTTAAAAAAGGAAATGCTATGTGCATAACATATAAATTTTATGTGGCAGGTTATTACTCGCCATTACTAGTGAACAAAAGAGTAATTTCAGTAGTAAATTTAAATTAAAAACTTGTAATAACTTGCCAACTAATATTTATTATAAAAATATTGTGAGTATATCACTTCTCTTTTTAGAAATAACATTAAAAAGATGGACAAACCACCTATAATGATTAATTAAATCATTAGATAGCATTAGAGCATGATGGAGAAAAAAGGGGCTATTAATGTACGTTTATGTTTAATAAGTGATCAAAGAGGCCTTGAATTCAAGTTTCTTTGTCCAACACATTAAGCAAGCCTTGCCCAAGGTTTTACCAACCACATTGAATAGAAAACTGAAAAGGAGTCTGATTCCTAGTTCTTTGCTCTAATTGAGGTCAAATTGGTGATGTCATAACTAATTTAATCAATTATTTTATAATTATTAAAGTAAATAATAATAATTTTATAACCAATTATATTTACTAAGCAAACATATTTTAATTTCTGACACAATGTTCATATCCTATTTGTTGAATATTGCCTCAAATTCTTAACTCTAATTTTTCTTGGTGTGGAAGACAGGGAATCTTTTGGACATAGAAAGAAAATTATGCCTTATTGAAGAAGTAATAATTACACCTTTTGCATCAAGGAATAAGATTAAAGCCTTATATAAATATGTATTGTGGCAAATGACATTGTGACTTTTGCCCAAGGTTCCTCTCATATGGGGAGAGGAGAGGACTTGTAGAAGAACATGAGTGGATTTCTTTGAAGAATAGTTTGATAGATTTTTGGGGTTGAAAGATTACCCGTGGTTATGTGTTTGAGAATTTGTTGTTTTGTAAGTGTGAGAGAGTTATTGGGTGCATTGGAGTTTTGAGATTGTGAATTTGAGTTTGTGAGAGATCTTGTTTATGTTGGTGAGGTTTTGTGAGTATTGTTTGTGTGAGTTATGAGTGTAATGAGGTTTGGTAAGTATCATTATAATCCATATCGTTGGTAGAGAATTTTTGGTTGGCATCACCCTTGGATGTAGGCATGGAGTTGTTTGGTATGATTGTTTATTTTCTTGTTCGTGTGAATGCGCTTTCGCTAGCCCTAAATAACAAGAAATGATATTAGAGTTTCAACTATTGCACAACCCTATTTTAGAGTTATTGGTGAAATGTAATCCAATTACTACTTAACATGTGCAAGTTGTGGTGTGTGATAAAGTGTTTCCCTAGATTTTTCCATATTCTAGTGAACTACTTAAGCAACCCAAAATACTGTCCCCAAGCCAATAGCTTAGCAACTCCCAAACTATGTTTGACCTATGTTGTTTGGTTAACAATGACTCTACTTGGAGGAAAAACTTGAGGCTGTTTTGGTCGTGGTGCCGAGTTAGGAGGTAAGTAATTGAGCCTACTTGAGCCAAGTTGTATAGTATGAAAAAGTATCTAATTTTTCTACTGCATGTAACGAAAACTCTAGATACTTCCTCCAATAGAATAGGGATGATGAAAGGTTTAACCCTTCCATTAAGAGTGATGTTTCTTTGTATATTTATTCACACAAAGAACCATCTTGCGTACCATACTTATTCTCATCGATCATCTTACAAATTCATGTGAGTACACAATAGATTCAATTACTTACTCTCTCCTCTAATTTCCCATGAAATTCTTCGCCAACATCTAAAAGACTAGAAGAATCAAATGCAGTGAGCATTTGTGGCACTAATATGTTAAGATCGATCTTCTCCAATTGAACTCGAGTATGAGAGACTCAAGTTCTAAATGTAACCACATAATTAACTAATATAGTATGTTTCAACTTTAGTCACATAACTAATATGTTTGTAAAATAAACTTAATGGTCCAAAAAACCTATGAGCATCATATTGACTATTGATGAGTTTTGCTACAAATTTTATAACAAATATTTATAACTTGACTTAACAATAAATATGAGTTGTGAGAATTCAAAAACACCATAAAATTAATAACATATGTTTGTGGGTTATAATTAGCTTAACTAGTAAAGTTTCTTACTATTGAATAAGAAATCTGAGGTTCAAACTCTGCCTACACCAATCCTCTGTATCTATGTAGCAATGATGTTTATTGGGAAAATGTCAAGCGTGGCACTACAAATTTAATGCATAAAATTTATATATTGATATAACAATAAATGTCATAATTTATAACAATAGTGCTACAGCCTATAGTTACGAACTATTTTATAGCATTTTTAAAAGCTATTGATGTGTCAAATTCTTAACTGTTTTCATCTAGGTCCACCATTAACATCACATTTTTACTTATCAGTAATCATTCACCACGTCAATAATTTATAAAATTTTTCGCTTTAGCATTACTTAATTTACAGTATCCCTAGCATCACTTTTTCATACAAACACAACAAATTCTCACAAATTTTTGCAACGGTCAAAGATGTCAACTCATCATAAGTCAAACTAAAATAAATAAAATCAAGAAATATTATACCTAGATCCACCACAACTCAAAATAAGAATATTGTGAGATTTTGTGGTGTCCCTTTACTTTCTCATGATAAAAATGGTATCTTTTGCTGGAGAAATTATTCTAAAAACTATTCACAGAAACATTTTGAGTCCATTGAATCTGAGTCGCTCCTCAAATATTTGGATAGAGGACCTTCTTCAATGTCTCTCCTCTCTTAATGAATTTAATACTCAAGAAGAAAAAACTAAAACCCACTACTTATATTTCTCTAGTAGTCACTTGTGCGTTTGAATGCCCCTTTTGTCTTCTTAGCCTCTCCCTTTTATACTACTCTTGGAGGGCCTTCCAAATTACTGTTTTCTCCATTCGTCCTTTTGGGTACCAGAGCAAGTCCCCTTTGTCTGAAATGTTGGTAGTTAGTCATATCCTTATTTCTTCTTATTTTGCTCTTATGGGAACTCATACCTGAAAGTTCATACATAGACTTTCTACTCGTGGAAGCTCCTTCCTTAAGGTAAACCCAAATTCTCTTCTGAGGTTGGTGCTCCCTAATCTTCTTCTTGGCCTTAAAATTACAATTCGAGGGTCTTGGGACCTTGATGTTGACTTCTCACAAGGTTGCATTTTCCAAAAATGGAATGGATTCCTTCTCGCAAATGGTGGACTTGAAAGGCCTCTAACCACCTTCCTTTTACTCTATGTCCCCTGCCTTGGTCCCTTCAAATCTTGATCTTGAAGCCATCATTTGTCCTTATCGCTTCTTTCTACATCCAAGAGCTTAACTTCAATAGAACTTTCCATGGTTTCTTTTCCTTTCGAAATGAGTATGGCTTGTTCCCAGACCATCTTTTGAGCTGTCCCCATCCTACTCAGCACCTTTTAGACTTCCCTAAGGGATCTGCTCTCTGGGAATGGAGAACCCATCTGTAGCCTAAACTCGGGTCCTCTCCCTTCCCAGGCTTCTTTGATTTTTTTCTTTACTCATTGGGCTTTTAGGCCTTCATGGCCCTCCTTATTTTTCATAGGCTAGGCTTCCTCCAGTTAAGGCCCACACCCACTTTTTTCTGTCTCCATGGGTGGGGCTTCTTTGTCTTTGTGGGTTGGGTTTCTTGTCACATTTTGGATCTCAACACACAGCTATCATTTTTATTCTTTTGTTTTCATGCCTTCTTCTTTTCTCATATGGTGGGGTGGAAACTTCCATCACAGCTTTTGACACATTAATTACTTAACATATTTGTATAGAATAATTAGTTTAATTCATTTTGTCAAAATGATGAAGTACGTGGACCAAAATTAAACATTATGAACTAATTTGGCAATGGAAGTAGAAGTTATAGGACAAGAATGAATTTTATCTTTGTTTACGCCACTAAATGGTTTTGATTACAACAATCAACAACCCAAAAGTGAAATTGACTTGTATATATAATGGTTTTTGAGTATGAATTCTACCTTCCAAAAGGTAGTTTGAGGGGTTGAAGAAGCATCCAAATAAGGAGTTTCATACTTTAGAGAATGGGCAAAATTTAAGTAAATTTGCACTTAGTTAAACAATTAATATGATTTCCAATTAAATTCAATTATACAATTATATTGACCAAAGAAAAATTATTTAATTAATTATGTTCTTTTATGTATATGCATATGTTTATATTTAGTAATTTGATGCATCTTGTAAAAACAAAGTAAGGAGATACAAAATTCATCATAAGCTTAGGATGAATTAAATAAGGACTATCAATTTGTTACATGATATTTGATTTGAAATTCATATCAATATAATTGATTGCTCCAATCCCTTAATTTACTCTAACCAATCTATTACTTGATTTTTGTCTTCAATTTGGGAAAGTAAATACTTTCTAATATGTATGTTCATTTAATGGTTTTGACGTACGTAGAAGAAACATTATAAATCATCATTTTTTTTTTTGAGAGTTATTCACTATTTATTTTTATTAATTTTTTAAGCAGTTACAACTAGGCCCTTTCCTTGCAAGCAAGGTCGTGTGACGTATTAACACTTGACCAAGTATAGTTAGAAGGAAATATATTCCAAACCAAGAGGAAAATCAGTGTATTTCGCATACTGCGAATTTTATAATAGTTCCTATCATTGTTAATAAAAAGATTTACCTGGATACATACCATGACACTGACATCTTAACCATAATTAAATTACTTTTCTTTTCACAGTGTATAATATCCAGTCTTCATGTGTAAGATCCAACTTTAAATCAAGACCGATAGTTAAGTCAAACTTGAGTTATTTTCTATTGTCATTAAAAAAAAATGTGAATGAGAATGTAAGATAAAGACAATAATAGTTTTTTAAAATATTGAAATTCTACAACAAAAAATTATTTATGTATAAACATATCATATTTTAGATGTATAAAAATGTATTATTTATTTCGTCTTCTTGGAATTCTTTAACATATAATGACTTTTCCCTAGATTTATATTTTCTTTTTCTAAATTTAATATGTGCAAACGTGTATTAGTTGTTATGTAACTTTTTATTATTTGAAAATAAGTGTAGAAATTGTTGAATATTAATATGCAAATTTTACAGTCATCAATTTAAACTATTAAATCAATATTAATAAATTTTAATAAATTTTTTTATTTTATTGATAAAAAATGTTACAGTAAAAACAAGTTGACAAAACATGATTAAAAAGATCTTTATTACTATCTTTCAAGACCCATTAAAATTTCTCTTCTTTATGAATTTTTGTATATAAACAACCATATTTTAAGTCACTAGGGTATATACTTATTGTTGAATTTAATGTGTTTTTTCATGCATATGCATATTGATGTTTATGTTTATGTACTTTTGCATAGTGAAATTTACCCTGTAGAGCCAATCCTCACTCTATCACTTATTGGAATTTGATAATTTCATTAATAGAAGAAATGAGATACATAATGTTGATTTCGATTTTTGATTTTTTGCCAATATGTTTGGAAAAAACACAATGCCTCATACACATCTTAGCACGATAAATGATTAAATAAATTTAGAAATGTGACTCATTAGTAATTGACTAATTGGATGTAAGTTTTGAAAAATAAAGCAAGGAGATACAAAAATTCATCTTAAGCTCAGGAAGAATTTAATAAAGTTTTCTAAAAGTTGTGGGGACTCACATACAAATAGTAATAACAATGCAAAAGGGGGGAAACAATTATAAAATCTATTCATTGAACATTATTTAGAATTTCAACATAACATTGGTCCATGGAGCCGTTTTGCACGATTAAATTTTTTTATCTTTTATATTTGCTTACTTATCAAAAAAAATTAATAGAGATTCAACATAAAGATTTTTGGACGAAAAAATTATAGTAAACCCACTTATGGTTAGGCTCATTTTCACGTTGCCCACCCGCAGTTCAAAATTTGACATTTTGCCTACCTGAGATTACCTCTTTTAATCTCCCATTTACTACCTCCATTAAAAACGGGGTAAATATGTATTTTTGCCCCCCTTTTAAGAGTCTCTCCTAAAAAAAAAAAAAAAATTCGAGAGAAATAAGATCCAATAGAAGATTTGTAAAAATTGTAAAGCTCTAATTTAAGAACAAACTTCCTCTTGGTATGAATGTTCTTGAACCAATAAATCCAAATAAAATTTTCATATTTACTCAAATCCAAAAAACATTCACAAACTACACTTATATACACTTTTAGACAAACACACACATAAGTGGTGGCTCTCTCAGACACACACACACACACAGCAAGAGAGAAGCAAATCCAAGGAACCTATGTACAATCCTAGAGAGAAGCTATCTCTCTCTCACACACACACACACACACACATATGTTGACCTATACTCGTGGGCCATGGTGGAGCTTCCTTGCCCGCCTCTCTTCTTTCGGCACTAGACCACCTCCAATCTATCTCTACAATTTCTCTCTTAAACCCTTTCTTTTAAAAAAAAATGATCTACATCGAACTCATGACCTACCCCTCTCTCTCCCCCCCCCCCCCCCGGATCTTGTTTTGTATTTGTTGTGATCTATGGGATTTGGTTTGTAATTGTTTGGAAGTTCATTTGTAATGTTCATCCCTTTTCGAAACCCTCATTGTTTTTATTTGTTTCTTGTTTGTTTTCGTCTAAATGTGTGCTTTTAATAGTGAAAATGGAGAGATGGGTTATGAGAGACTAATGGAGGTAATCTCAAATGGGCAAAGTGTCACATTTTGAATCACGAGTAGGTAAGGTGAAAATAGACCTAACCATAGGTTGGTTTCCTCTAATTTTCCCTTTTTGGAATGATTGTGTCAATCCTAAAGTATGCTAATCACTTTAAGCATTTGAACTCCTATGTAGGATGCTACTTAAACAAATTGTCAATTTTGTTAATTGAAATTTCCACTTGTTTCAAACACCAACAAAATGATGAGAATTAAGAAAATGAGGGGAAAAAAAAATTAAAGGCAATAAAGGAAAACATTATTTATTAAGTATTTTTGGAATTTATCAACATTTAAAGAATTTTTCTTAGATTTATAATTTTCTCATGTGGTGGAGTGGAAACTCCCATCACAACTTTTAACACATTGTTTACTTAACATATATGGAAAGAACCAGTTTGATTCATTTTGCCAAAATGATAGACTAAGTGAACCAAAATTAAACTTTATGAACTAATTTCGCAATGGAAGTAGAAGTTAAAGGATAAGAATGAATTTTACCCTTGTTTACACCACAAAATGGATTTAATTACAGCGAGCAACAATCCAAAAGTGAAATTAGCTCGTAGCTATAATGGTTTGGGAATATTTTTCTACCTTCCAAAAGGTAGGATGAGGATTGAGGAAGCATCCAAAGCATGAGCTTTACACTTTTGAGAATGGACAAAATTTAAATAAGTCTACACTTAGTTGAATAATTAATATGATATCCGGTTAAATTCAACTATATGACTGTATTGACCAATGAACAACAATTGAATTTTAACTGTCTTTGAGAGAATATAACATCTTTTGTGCTACATTGATAATACAATCAGATAAAAGAATTTAGTTGAGGAACCTAAGGTATAACTTCTATAACTTTGGTCTATAATTGAAGTTAGAAGTGCAAAATCAAAACATAAGACTAAAGGTGTCCTGCCTAATCTGTTCTGAGAAATGTTGTAAATGAACACTCAGAAATGACCAACTGTGGTTGGCAACCCAAGGGCTCAAGGAAAATAAATTGCACAATTTCATCCAAACATTGTGTTTGTTAGAAATACTGAATTCAATAGTATTGTATTTCACACAGAAAGAATATACATGAGTGCCTTTATATAGGAGGCATATGAGTGCAGTACAAGTAAATATGAGTGTAGTACAAGTAAGAGTGCTATACAAGTAAGAGTGCTAAACAAGTAAACTAGTTGGGCCTAAAGCCCACAACACTATATATGTTAACAGCCCCCCTCAAACTCAAGGTGGATGTGAGACCAGCTTGAGGTTGTCAACCAAAGTACGAAGGCGTCCCTTAGGATGTGACTTGGTGAAGATATCTGCAAGTTGATCTGTAGAGGAGACTGAGATTAGCTTGAGAGCACCATGGACAAGATGATAACAGATAAAATGACAATCGATCTCGATGTGTTTAGTCCGTTCATGGAATACATCATTGTAAGCAATATGAATGGCACTTTTGTTGTCACAATAAAGAGGAGTAGCAGAGGATGTCGACACACCTAAGTCTTTGAGAAGCCATCGTAGCCAAAGAAGCTCAGATGTGGTATCAGCAAGGGCACGATATTCTGCTTCAGTACTAGAACGGGCCACATGAGTTTGTTTCTTGCTTCGCCAAGAAATCAGGGAAGAACCAAGAAGAAAGCAATAACCAGTGGTGGACCTGCGATCAGTGGGATCTCCTGCCCAATCAGCATCAGAAAATGCACGGAGAACAAGAGGAGACCGAGCAGAGTAGAAAAGACCATGGAAGAGAGTGCCCTTTAGGTACCGAAGAATGTGCAGAACAGCAGCGTAGTGAGTCGATCGTGGAGCAGACAGATATTGGCTCACCTGGTGAACAGCATAGGAAATGTCTGGACGAGTAACAGTGAGATAAACTAGGCTGCCAACTAAGTGTCTATAAAGAGAGGGATTAGACAATGGTTTCCCCCCTGAGGGAGTCAGATGCACATTAAGCTCGACTGGAGTGTCAACAGTCTTGCTATCAGTGAGTCCAGCTCTAGACAAGAGTTCAGAGGCATACTTGGCTTGAGTAATGTAAAGTCCATCTGTAGAATGAGTGATTTCAAGACCCAAGAAGTAGTTGAGATGTCCAAGATCTTTCATCTCAAACTGCTGACTGAGAAAATCTTTGAGTTCTTGAATGCCACTGAGGTCATCACCAGTTATGATCATATCATCCACATACAGGAGAAGTAAAATAGTGCCTTTGTCAGTGCGACGAAGAAATAAGGCAGAATCATAATGACTGGCCATGTAACCCAAACGAGAGATGGTAGAGTTGAACTGGGAAAACCAAGCACGTGGAGCTTGTTTAAGGCCATAAAGTGCACGTCGAAGGTGACAAACCTTGTTTGATTCAATAGAGAGACCAGGAGGAGGTTGCATATAAACTTCTTCACTTAAATCCCCATTAAGGAATGCATTTTTGACATCCATCTGGAAAAGATCCCATTTACTGGCAGTAGCAACAGCTAAGAGGGCACGAACAGATGAGATACGAGCAACCGGAGCAAAGGTCTCTTCATAATCAATCCCATACTCCTGTGTAAAACCTTTTGCAACAAGACGAGCTTTGTAGCGCTCAATGGACCCATCCGAGCGAGTCTTAATCTTGTAGATCCACTTACAACCAACCACAGATTTCCCAGGGGGGAGAGTGACCAAGTCCCAAGTATGGTTTTTAGATAATGCATCAAGTTCCTCTTTCATTGCAATCTGCCATAAAGGGTTAGTGGAAGCTTCACGATAGGTGTGAGGCTCGTGCAATGTAGCAAGGGCAGTGTAACAATGATAGTCAAGTAAATGTGCAGGAATGAACCTTACCCGAGTTGAGTGACGAGGTGGAATGTCTTGTACATGATCTTCAGGCAGAGCAGGAGCAGGGGAACTAGGATCAAGGTTGGGTAGCTCGTCTTCGACCTGTTCATTAAAAGGGGAACTAGGAAAAGGATCAAGGATTTCCGGTGATTGGACAGAGAAGTTAATAGGAGAATCAGGAGCAGCTACAGGAGGATCAGGATCAGCTATAGGAGGGTCAGGAGCAGCTACAGAAGGAATTTACGTCTCATCTGGAAATAGATCTAAGACAGAAGAGGAAGATAAAGAAGCACGGAAGTGAGAGAGCTCGACAAAGAGGCGATGTTCCCAAAAGACAACATTGCGGGAGACACGAAGACGATGAGAAATAGGATCATAACACCGATACCCCTTTTGAGTTTCGCCATAACCAAGAAAACAACAAAGTCTTGACCTAGGCTCAAGTTTGTTGTACTCATGTGGCTGAAGAAGAACGAAACAAGCAGAGCCGAATGAGCGTAGGTGGTGATAGTCTGGAGGTGACCCAAAAAGGCGCTCATATGGAGTTTGATTTTGGATGACAGGACTGGGAATGCGATTAATAGTATGAACAGCATGAAGAACAGCTTCGCCCCAAAAAGGAGCAGGAACTTTGGCAGAGAGAAGAAGAGCACGAACAGTGTCAAGAATATGACGAAGTTTTTGTTCGGCTCTACCATTTTGCTGAAAGGTACCTGGACAAGTTAGTTGATGAACAGTGCCATAGGAATGCAAAACAACTTGGAAAGCATATTGAGTGTACTCAAGAGCATTATCAGATCAAAAAATTTTGATACGTTTAGAAAATTGAGTTTCAACCATTTTTGCAAAATTAGAATACACTTGCAATAATTCAGAACGATGTTTCATATTAAAGATCCAACTATAGCGAGAGTAATCATCAACAAAGACAACAAAATATCGAGATCCACCAATACTAGAGACAGAGGAAGGTCCCCAAACATCAGAATGAATAAGGTCAAAGATATCAGTGGATATAGATTCACTAGAATTGAAAGGCAAAGCTGGTTGTTTTCCTAATTGACATGAAACACAATCAAAATTTTCTGTAGACACTGAACCTAGCAAACCTCTAGAAGCCAATTGTTGTACACGGGAAGAAGATGCATGACCAAGTCGAGCATGCTAAAGAGCAAGAGAAGGAATAGAGGAAACTGCAGCAGCTGCGGCAATAGAAACAGGAGCAACAAGTGGAAGACGAAGGTTGTCCACGGGAAACATATGCCCAACTCTGGGACCGGTCCCTAGCTCCTGTCCCGTCATTGGATCCTGCACAATACACCCAGAATAATCAAATATGATTCGATAACCCAACTCAGCTAATTGTCCCACAGAAAACAAATTGTAAGAAAGGTCAGGAACATTAAGGACCCCAAAAACGGAGAAGTTGGAGGTTGAAACGGAACCTATATTATGACCAGACATTGTGGAACCATTTGCTGTGTGAATAGTAAGAGGGTGTGGTGCAGGTTTAAGTTCAGAAAATAAGGACGAGTGAGGTGTCATGTGATTGCAACAAGCAGAATCCATAAGCCAAGAGGAAGGAGACATACCAGACAAAGCTGAGAGAGAAGAGGAATAAGATGCATTACCAACCATACGAATAACATTGGCGATGATGTTTTTAAGGTCATCTGTGGTCATGGTGAAAGTGCGACCTGAAGACTTAGACTGTGCAAAGATGGGAGCCATTGGTTGGACACTCTCAATGTTAGCAATAGTGGTAGAAGAACCTGAAACAGCTGATTTATTGCGCTGAAAGCAAGTCTCAATATTATGGCCAAAACGTTTGCAAAAATTGCAAAAGCGTTTACTAGATTGTCCACGGGAAACATACGCCCAACTCTGGGACCGGTCCCTAGCTCCTGTCCCGTCATTGGATCCTGCACAATACACCCAGAATAATCAAATATGATTCGATAACCCAACTCAGCTAATTGTCCCATAGAAAACAAATTGTAAGAAAGGTCGGGAACATTAAAGACCCCAAAAACGGAGAAGTTGGAGGTTGAAACGGAACCTATATTATGACCAGACATTGTGGAACCATTTGTTGTGTGAATAGTAAGAGGGTGTGGTGCAGGTTTAAGTTCAGAAAATAAGGACGAATGAGGTGTCATGTGATTGCAACAAGCAGAATCCATAAGCCAAGAGGAAGGAGACATACCAGACAAAGCTGAGAGAGAAGAGGAATAAGATGCATTACCAACCATACGAATAACATTGGCGATGATGTTTTTAAGGTCATCTGTGGTCATGGTGAAAGTGCGACCTGAAGACTTAGACTGTGCAAAGATGGGAGCCATTGGTTGGACACTCTCAATGTTAGCAATAGTGGTAGAAGAACCTGAAACAGCTGATTTATTGCGCTGAAAGCAAGTCTCAATATTATGGCCAAAACGTTTGCAAAAATTGCAAAAGCGTTTACTAGATTGTCTACGATGATTGTTGCAAAAGGAAGAAGACCTGTCCTTATTCTTCATTTAGAAGCAAAATATGCAAAAATGGATTGCAAAAATGAAATCTACGCGAAAAACTGAGTAAGGAGAACCTGGGCCGCAAAAAAGTCAACGGTCAAAGTCAACGGTCAACGGTCAAAGGTGACGTCAGCAGCGTGCTGGAAGGTGACGTCAGTGATGACGTGGCAGGCTGACGTGGCAAGCTGACGTGAGCAGGATCAATCTGGCGCGTGGCAACGCGTGAGGGCGCGTGGAGACTCCGATGACTGTGAGGTTTTCACGAACAGGTAGATCTGGGCAAGACGATCTTCTTGGTACCTTCGAAAAATTTTTCGGAGCAATATTCACGGCGGTGCCAGAAAAGGCAGTGGTCTTTGCAGTGTTTGAACTCTCCAACGGCGGTTGCTACAGGTCCGGAACCTGAGGACGATGTCTGGAAGACTCGAAGGTTCAACGGCGAAAGGCTGTGGCAGTTGTTGTGACAGCGGAAGTAATAATAAGAATGGAGTTACACCAATAAAGAGAAGACTGCGAAGAAAAGGTCAGAGCAGTGGCTCTGATACCATGTTAGAAATACTGAATTCAATAGTATTGTATTTCACACACAAAGAATATACATGAGTGCCTTTATATAGGAGGCATATGAGTGCAGTACAAGTAAATATGAGTGTAGTACAAGTAAATATGAGTGTAGTACAAGTAAGAGTGCTATACAAGTAAGAGTGCTAAACAAGTAAACTAATTGGGCCTAAAGCCCACAACACTATATATGTTAACAGTGTTTAATAAATCACATTTTGTTTGTCTATGGTATGTGGAACGAACGCAAATGGAGAAGTGGAGAGTATAAGGAAATGAGAATGTACTATTCCATCCAAACATAGGGTTATGCTTCCCTTGAATTTTAGTTTCAAGGGATAAGAATAATTAACAGTCTTCTCCAAAACTGTCGCATTCTTTAGCAGAACTACAGAAGATTTTCCCACAAACGAAAACCGAAACTCAGAATTCAAGTGACTAAGAGAACATTAGAATTTTCATAGATGATTGGTAGATCATCAAACAAGGAAAGAAAGAGGTAGAGCCAAATTCTAGCTTTTTAGAGCTTAAAGCACCAAACCAAATCAAGAAATTTAGCAGCAGATTTGGAGGAGAAGGAAACTGCATCATACCTCTCAGGAGGCAAGAATTAAAAATTGATGTGCTCAACTTAGAGTTTTTGAAGCTATTCAGTCAATAGCCAGAAGATCCTCTAAACAACCAAAAATATAAAAATGAAGAATTTATAGAATAGAGAGTGACAAAAACCACCAGCCTATGATATAATGACTGTTTGTTTCAACGTTTTGAGCCCAAAAAGCCACTTTTTCAAAAAGCCAGACCTTTATGTGCGTTTGGTTCAGCACAAAACGAAACTTTTTGGAAAAAGTTCCGTTTTATATTTGTGAAGAAATGCGCATATCCTGAAAGGAGCTCAGAGCTCCATTTTGGAAAAAGCTGGTGTGCGTTTGAATCTATCCGTTGGACTCACAAGGCAATTACCAAATTACCCTTTCACACCATTCCTCATTCCTCTCATCTCTCTGCTCTGCCCTCTGCCCTCTCAATAACAAATTTACAAATCCAAACACGAAAAAATCTATAACAAATTCTCAAATCAGTTAAGAAAAAATAAAAAAATCAATCCCTTGCAAATTAGGATTCCTCAAAATGCAAAAAAATAAAAAATAAAAAATAAAAAAATCAAGCAACAGAATCACACAGGAAGAAGAAGAAAAAAGAAAAAGAAAAAGAAAGAGCGCGGAATGAAACTGGAATGTTCTAGATGAAGATCAAGCACAGTAGAATCACATGGTTGGAGAATTTTTCGTTGACGTTGACGGAGAGATCAGAGTGCTTGAGTGATGGAGGGAGGTGCTGTACCACCACCTTCGTCTTCTCCAATGGCTCTTTCATCAATTTCGTCCCCAAATCTCTCTCGCTCTCTCTGTGTTTTCTTTTTTCTATGTGTGTGTGTGTGTGTGTGTGTGTGTGTGTTTATATTTTGGTTGCTTTCTCTGTGTATTTTGGGTGAGGACGAAGGCCTGAAGAAGAGAAGAGACAAGAGAGTAACTAGTGAGTGAAGGAAAAGAAAAGAAAAGATATTTGATGGGAATGGGGGAAGAAACGGGTGGATAAGAAAAAAGGGCAAGAATTTTTTTTTTTTGCCTCCTGGAGTGGGACACGTGGAGATGGAAATTTACTTTAAAAAAAATAGTTAAAATACAACAAATTTTCATAACAGTTGAGGTATCAAATATTTCATATGTCAAAATAAAATAAAATAAAATAATAAAATATTATACTAGGATTGACCACAACAAAAAATAAAGAGTATTGTAAAAATATTGTGACATTTTATTATATCTTTAAACTTTTTAAATTAGCACTATTTTTTTAGAAAAAAAAATAGTGCTACTGATAGAATATTTTTATAATAATTTCATAATAAAGTTTACCTAATAAATTGTTATTAGTTCTCATCTAGACCTACTAGTGACATTATTATTTTTTTTCCTACCATTAACAACTTGTCATATTAACTTTATTGTGAAATTTTTGTGAAAATATTGTGTCCATAACTTGCATTAAGAGAGGTAATTAAAACAAATAATTCTTTTTTTTTATATATCTTGTCCTTTTTGGTAATTTACAACTCAAACTGTCACTTTTATAAGTGCTAGCCAAACACTCAGTTTTTTCAAAAAACATTTTTTAACAGCTTTTACCAAACACTCAGCTTTTTCAAAAAGCACTTTTTAACAGCTTTTACCAAACATTCATCTTTTTCCAAAAAAACTCTTTAATTATGCATTTTTTGAAAACTCAACTTTTTCATTATGTACTTTTTCAAAAAGCCCAACCAAACTCACCCATAATCAAAAGTGTAAAGCCCAAGCTTGAAGTAATGTAAACCTGACAAAAGCATTACATGTTCCAAGAGAATTTGGTATAAAAGGCCCAGGAATGGCCAGTCTTGATCGGAACAAACCTAGGAAATACTCATGAAATTTCAATTACACAACTTATTGATCCTCTGGGAAGCATTAGTAACTGTTCACGAACCTCCTTTTGCCTCCCTGAGCCCACTCAGAACTTTACAAGAGAACAAGATATTACCATTTTCTCCAATGTTGTAGCATCTTTCAGCAAATTCTTTACTACATGTAGTTCTCCTTCAGTTCCACAAAAATCACATATTTTGATGGTCTTGAGTCTTGTAGTGAAACAAGGGGGAACTGGAGCCAGTCTCCAATCAGTTTTTTCACATTAAGAGGGCGTTTGGATTCAGCTTAAAGTTGCTGCGTCCTGCGTTTTGCTGCTTTTTTTTTTTTTTTTTTCACTGCTGTGGGGACAAGCGCGCAGTGCGCGTACTGTTCATGTACTTTTTTAGCAATTATTTATTAAAAATAGGTCACACAGCACTATTTACACATTTAAAAATTATTTTGCTACAGTGTTTTCAGTTTTCAATTTTCAGTTTTCAGCAATAAGTTCTATCCAAACGGACCCTTATGGAAAGGAAGATTCCCTACGTTATCATCATAAAACACATGCTTTACCCATAAGTCCATAGTAGCAATGCAATAGTAAATACAGACAGCAATGGTAAAGCAAAAGTTGAGGTTCTAAAAAGTTACCTCTGCAAAAGCAAGAGAACTAAGACAAAGCAAGTTTTGGAGTACTCTCAACAGTGTCCTACAAGCAAAATCCATTGGCTCCGCATGAAATTCGAGATGGATCAAATTTGGAAACACAGGCAAACATGCAATGAATTCTTCTCCATATGTGAGAACCTAAGGAACGGTATCATACTCATCAGAACTAGAAAGCCTCAAATAAACCCTTTGCAGGATATGCCGATGAAAACAAATTATGAAAATTAGAAACACTTTTATCCATTTAACAAGCAATGGAGTTGTACCTTAAGAGTGTAAGGAGTTAATGCTAGGTTTTTCACATGAGAGAGTCCTCTAAGAAGCTTATTTGCCCTATAAGCATCTTCTCTGTGTCTTGTGGCCCTTTCAGTAATGAAGCTTCCACATCCCACATCAAAATATGCCTTAATTAGTGAGGTTGAATCATAAAAACAATAATCACTTAAGAGTCCACCAATGTAAACGAAGCTTTGAAGACTCGTTCCAAAAATCAATTTTTGACAATTGTCTCGATTTTCTGTTTCATAAATGGTCAAGTTTCGAAGCATGGGAGCAGATATACAGACAGCTTCCACATTCCCCCACTTGCAAAGAACTAAAGTCAGATTCTCCAGGACTGGGCAACCTGAAAAGAGCCGTTTTGTTGTATAGTCCCCTTCAAACGTAACATACTTAAAATACAAGCTCTTGAGACTTGAAAAACATACAGAACGGGGAAGCTTGAGCACACGGCCCATATTTTGAGTCGAACGGCTCATCTCTCGAGTTAAGTCTTCTAGTGAATCACAACTAAATAAACAAGGAGGAAACGTGTATGCATCTAGGAGTCCACAAAGGGCAAGAAATAACTTTCTAACATTGTGTTGTAGTGCATACAATATCCATGTATTGATGCGAGAAGCATCGCAGAGAACATCACATGCAAGTGCGAAATACTTTATGTCTGAGGAGTCACGGAGCATTAGTACTCTTTCCACAAAATTCATGATCAGAGGTCCCTCTTATAGATCAACTCACACAGCATACAAAACACAAAACTGGTAATGGACATCCAGAGGTGTTCCCATCTCTTCGATAATATGCTTGTTCCAACAGCATCTCTTGTGGGAAGGAATGTTAGAATGTGCCGAAGAATTGAATCAGGTAATTTGCTTATTCTATCTATGCCTTCATTAGTGATCCATTTGTCACTAACCTTCCTGCCTTTGGCATTCCGTGTCCGAGTAATTGCCTCCATGATATTGATGGTTTTCCTGAATTACAAAATCCATAAGCCTTAATAAGATACCTTTCTTCATGGCATAAATACACTCAGCAGGAGTAAAACTTGTACTTCTCTCTCACTCTCTCTCTGGGATATTTATTACACATTGTGGTTAAGCTTTTGAATGTAAGTTTCAGCTGTGAACCAAAAGGTCCAAAACAAAAGGGTTGGCTCAGAAATACATATGCATCTCATATGTATTCAATTTAATCAATTAAAATGAGTGGATCCATTTGATCAAAATTCTAACTTGAACATTTTCCTTCCATATTATTTTGCTTACACAAATATATAAAATTCCAAAGCTTCAAATTCTCTTTTACTTGTATTTGTTTGCTCTCTCTCAGCAGCCCGAACACATTGATTGACAGTAATGACAAACACCCAGAAAGATTTTTGAAAGTAAGCAAATTTTTCCAAGACAAAATATCAAATCTAAACTCAAAATTAGTGACAAACCCAGTCAGGGACGGAGCCAGGACTTGGAGTTAGGGGGGGCAGAAGTATAAAAAAAAAAATGAAACTCCAAATAAACATTCATTTAATAAACCATCAACAAAGAAAAATACAGAATTTTTTTTTTAAAGATATTACAATGCAATTATTTATGAAAATGGAACTCGCCGTCTTTTTAAATCTTCGAAATCATCTATGATTGAATCCGTACTAATTGTCACAGCAATGTCCCTTTCAATGAATAACATCATAGCGTCTAACAAAAACTCATCTTCCATTTTGTTGCGAAGGTCAGTTTTGATGACATTCATAGCTGAAAATGCTCGCTCTGTAGTTGCAGTAGAAACGGGAAGAGTAAGCACAAGCTTGACCACTCTACAAATAAGCGGATAGATTTCTGATTTTCTAGTTCTCACCATCCATTGACACAATTCAGAAATATTTTTCAAATTCTTGAACCCTGAATGCTGAACTACATCATACTTATAAAGATCAAGTTCCTTTTTCAAATCATTCTTTTCATCATCTGTGAAGTCTATTGGATAAAATTTATCTACCAATGAACAAATATCACTAACTCGAAAAGATTCATATGCCTCTCGAGGGTCTAGAGCTGAGCTAAGCGTAAGTAACTCCATGGCATGCTCGCTAAACCGATGATTTAGTTCCTGTAATTGAGAATCTATTCCTGCATTAAAAATATCTACTTTATAATAATGCTCATTTTTAAAGTCCTCTTGTTGATGACGAGATCGACCAAATCTTGCAACATAACGAGCATTCATATCAGGGATATCTATACCACGTTTCTTACAAAATGATATCACAGTAGCTAGTAAGTCATCCCATTTCTCATCTCTAAATTGTTGAATAAGCTTTTTAGTGGATGAAACTAAATGCATAGCATTTAAAATGTCTTGTGATTGGTTTTGCAAAGCTTGACAAAGTTTATCAGTGATTCCCATAGTTTCATTAACAAAATGCAAGATGAAGACAAATTCAAATGAAATTAATACCTCATAAGCAGACTCTGCTTCTACTTTTTGTGAAGAATTTCCTTCATCCATGATTTTCAGTAGAACTTCACATGTTGGACTAAACAACTTTATCAAGTTAGAAACTGATTTATAATGCGAACCCCAACGAGTATCTCCAGGTCGCTGTAAAGTGACCATCTGATTAAGTCCTTTCCCAGTCTCAAGATCTTCAATATCAATCAAATATGCAATGTCAGAAGCTCTAGCAATTTTTAATTGCTCAATACGTTTGCATGAAGCACGAATATTATTGATAACCAAAATCAATTTATTAAAAAATCTATTAAGAGGGACAACTGCTTTCGATGCTCCTACTAATGCCAATTGTAAACGATGTGCAAAACAATGAATGTAGTAAGCATATGGACAATCATTCAAAATCAAAGCTTGTAATCCATTCCACTCACCCCGCATGTTGCTTGCACCATCATATCCTTGCCCCCGAATGTTTTGGATATCTAAGCACTGATTAGAGAGCAAATAATATATCTCCTTTTTAAGGGTCACTGCTGCAGTGTCAACAACATGAACAATCCCATAAAATCGTTCTCGCACAAAGCCAGTTGTATCAACATATCTTAAAACCACAGCCATTTGCTCTTTCATGGACTCATCACGAGCTTCATCAACCAATATGCAAAACTTTGCATCACCAATTTCTTCCCTAATTGCCTTCTTCACTCTGGTTGAAATAACATGTAGAATTTCTTTTTGAATTTGAGGTGATGTGTAGGTGGCATTTTTTGGAGCTTTTGCCATTATTTCAACAACATTATTATTATAGCTCACCATCAAATCCAATGTCGTAAGAAAGTTTCCCCGATTGGTTGAAGTAGAGCTTTCATCTCGACCTCTAAAAGCAATAGCTTGCAAGGCAAGATGTCGAACAACATCAATTGAAGCCTTCAATCGTACTCGATTATTTACAATTTGTTCTGAAGTGAAATTGCCCACTACCCTATCTATGTGTTGAGACTGGTTCATCAAATCCTGGCACGCTTTATGGGCAAATCTATGAGTGGAGTTAAGATCTTTCCCCATATGAAGACTAAAAGAACAGCTTTCACCATTTCTCACTTTCTTCCAATTCTTAAATCCGTTAACTGTGAATGCATTTTGTCCATCATGCCCAGTTGGCTTATGAAAGAGAAAGCAGAGTAGACAAAAAGCGGCATCTTTTTTAGGAGAATATTCAAGCCATGGCTTAAAGCGATCATCTTCATACCAAGAACCTTGAAAGCTTCGACCCTTCTTAGATTTTAAAATTTTTTTAAAACGAGGCTGGTATGGACCCAACGTAATGTAACGTCGCCGGATCTCATCTCGTTGATCAACATGATAAGTATATATTTGTCTACGCAATCCAGGATCACGTTCTAATTGCAACGAACTCATATCAACCTTTTGAAATTTTGTTTGAGAATTTTCCTCAAAATGGACATCAAGATTTTCCTCAACAGGTTCATCAGGATTTTCCTCAATTGGGACATCGAGATTTTCCTCAATTGGGATGTTGAGATTTTCCTCAATTGGGGCATCAGGATTTTCCTCAACATTAGTGGTTGGCAATGTTGCATCGCTAGTATTAGCTTCTAAACTATTTGAAGCTTTTCTTTTGAAAAAATCAAATATGGTAGTTGACTTTTTCATAATCTACAAATAAAATATAATTTGAAATTATTATATTATTATATGGTCAATAATCTATAATCATTACACACAATAGACAAATACTATGCACACAAACATTCAACAATGGCCCAATAAATTTTAAAATTACAAATAATCTTTTTAATTATTTACTTAACTTTAATGTTTTAAAAGACACTAACTAATAGACAAAAACACTAAAGACAAAACTAAAAAAAAAAAATTACAAATAACAAAACATGACAGCCACATCCAATTGCTAAAAACAAAACTTTAAAAAAAAAAAAAAAATTACAAAACATTAATGGTGAGAGTTGATGTTGCGTGTGGGGTTGCCTAAGTATGTTTGTCAATTGTCAGATGAAGAAAAAAATCACAAATGACAAAGCATCACAGCCACATGCTATTGCTAAAAACAAAACTTTAAAAAAAAAAATTACAAAACATTAATGATGGGAGTTGATGTGGCGTGTGGGGTTGTGTAATTGTGTTTGTCAATGGTCAGATAGAGCTTTTCATGTATAAAAGAATATAAAGTATGGCAAAAGACAAATATGAAAGATAAGGTGAGTAATAATTTTACCTCTCTTATAACTCTCTCTTTACTCTCTGTTTAGAGTTTTTCCGTCTCCGTCCCAACTCCCAGGCTCCAGCCTCCAGGCCAGCTTTCCTGACTGCTAACTTCCCTCTCTAGTCCCTGCGCTTAGTTGCTCTGTGTTCTCTACTTCTCTTTTAAGTTTTCTTTACAACTTACAAGCCACAACAATATCAAGTGTCAACAATCAACACATTACAAAAAGTAAATCATCTCAAACAAGGATTCAATATGAGATGAGACATGAGAGGATACCTTTGCTTCTGCCGCTGGCTGCCAAATTCCTCTCCTTTGTGTTCAGCCGTAAGTTAGTTAGGTTTTCTTTTTTTTTCTTTTTTTTAAATGGCTTAGAGTTAGAAATCTCCTTCTCTTTTTTTCCTTTTATTATATGTGTGAGGTAAGTGGGGTGTTTCCCACTCCTAGCCTAGGTAGATATCTAATTAGAACCGGCTTTGATTTTTGATTTTTGATTTTTGATTTTTTTTTTTTTTTTTTTTTGCTTACGTTTGTTTTGAGGAGTTGTTTGGGCTTAATTTTTGTTACTGGGCTATTTTTTTTTTTTAAGCATTTGAAAATATCAATAATATTATAAGAGGGGGGCAAAATATAATTTTTATTGAAGAAAATTGCTAAAAATAATATGCTATATATATACTAAAAATTTTTTTTTGAAAATCTGGGGGGGGCCACTGCCCCCCCAAGTCCAAGAATAGCTCCGTCTCTGAACCCAGTACAGAGCTGGGAAGCACGGGTGCGGCGTTTGGGACAAATGTCCGACGCAGGGACGCGCAGGCGACGCTGCTACCTACACGTCCGTGCCGCGACGGGCACTAAAAAATACTTTTTTCGGCGCGATTCACGCCGATTCGCGCTGATATGGCACCGATTCGGGCCGACGTGCGCGAAATCAGGCCAATTCACGCCGATTCGGCCCGAATCGGTACGTATCGGGCGCAAACCGATACCGGCCGAAATTCAAAAAAAAAAAAGTATTGCTCTTCAGCTAGGCTCTCTCCCATACTCTTTATTCTAGTTATTATTTATTATTGCTCTTAAATTTGGTATATATTTATATAATGTGAAAAAAGTATGTTTAGCAATATATTAAAAATATTTTTAATAATTTTTTAATCGCCGCACCTCGCCGCACCCACACCTTACTTTGTCAAAAATTGCCGAGTCCCGCATCCCGAATTCCGAAATGCACCTGTGCTTCATAGGTATAGAGTTTTTAATATTTTTAATCTACACCCGAATCCCGAAACGCACCTGTGCTTCTTCATAGGTATAGAGTTTCTACAGCAAACGCATAACAATAATATTGAAACACATAAAAACATATATTAATATTGAAAAAGCAGTGAGGACTGGCTGAGATTCCCTGAATAAGAACCTCTAGTTTTGTAGTTCTACATAAAATGGTGATGAGGTTGCTGCAGTGTTTATTCCGAGATTTCTCTGTTGCGAAGTTTGTCACGCTCGTATTAAGAACAGAAAAGGCTCTGAAATTTATTGTGGCGACTTGCCTAAAGTTTCGTCTTATAAGGGTCCTACTAACGGTACGATACATTTTAGGACCAATGTTATCAGCTTTTAATAACTATCGCCAAAGACGGCGCCTCAATAGTCAATTTTTCAATAAAATAAATTAAAGATTTAATTGCATATTTGGTCATCATACTTTGAGATTTATTTTAAAAAAAATTTTGGTAACAGATTTATTTTAAAAATCATTCTTACACTGTAAATGTTTTACTTTAATCCTTATACTTTCAAAACAGTTTTAAAAATGTCTGGTCATTAGATGGATAGAAGTTACTTATGCGATAAAACAAAATTCATTCTACTTCATAGGCTCCACATCATTAAATTGATCTCAGTCTTATGATTTTTCATCAACCATATGAGGATAAGGATCTTTTTTTTGTAGTTCCATGATTTTAAGCTTTTTGAAAAAGAAATGCTTAGGCAATAACATTTTCACAACAAATTTTATGTGGCAAGTTGTTACTTTCTATTACTAATGAGTAAAAGAGTAATTTCAGTGATGAATTTAACTTAAGAACCTGTAATAACCTACCAACTAGGATTTATTTTGAAAATATTGTGAGCAAATCACTTCTCTTTTTAGAAATAACATTAAGAAGATGGACAAACCACCTATAATGGTTAATTAAATCATTAGAGTATTAGAGCACGATGGGAAAAAAAAAAGGGGATATTAATGTAAGTTTATGTTTAATAAGTGATCAAAGAGGTCTTGAATTCAAGTTTCTTTGTCCAACACATTAAGCAAGGCCTTGCCCAAGGTTTTACCAACCACATCAAATAGAAAACCAAAAAGGCATTTGATTCCCAGTTCTTTGGCCTAATCAAGGTCAAATTGGTAATGTCATAACTAATTTAATCAATTATTATATAATTATTAAAATATATGAAAATAAATAATAATAATTTTATAACCAATTATATTTACTAAGCAAACATATTTTAATTTCTAACACAATGTTCATATCCTATTTGTTGAATATTGCCTCAAATTCCTAATTCTAATTTTTCTTGGTGTGGAAGACAGGGAATCTCCTGGACATAGAGAGAAAATTATGCCTTATTGAAGAAGTAATGAATATACCTTTTGCATCAAGGAATAAGATTAAAGCCTTATATAAATATGTATTGTGGCAAAGGATATGGTAACTTTTGCCCAAGGTTCCTCTCATATGGGGAGAGGAGAGGACTTGTAGAAAAACATGAGTGGATTTCTTTGAAGAGTAGTTTGATAGATTTTGGGGTTTGAAAAATTACTCGTGGTTCTGTGTTTGAGAGTTTGTTTTTTTGTAAGTGTGAGAAAGTTATTGGGTGTATTGGAGTTTTGAGATTGTGAGTTTGAGTTTGTGAGAGATCTTGTTTATTTTGATGAGATTTTGTGAGTATTGTTTGTGTGAGTTATGAATGTAGTGAGGTTTGGTAAGTCTCGTTATAATCCATATTGTTGGCAGTGAATTTTTGGTTGGCATCACCCTTGGATGTAGGCATGGATTTCTTTGGTGTGAATGTTTATTTTCTTGTTCGCGCAAATGTGCTTTCGCTAGGCCAAAATAAAAAGAATTGATATTAGAGTTATTGGTGAAATGTAATCCAATTGCTACTTAAAGTGCAATTTGTGGTGTGTGATGAAGTGCGTCCCTAGATTTTTCCATCTTCTAGTGAATTGCTTAAGCAACCTAGAATACTGTCCCTAAGCCAATAGCTTAGCAACTCCCAAACTATGTTTGACCTATGTTGTTTGGTTAAGAATGACTCTACTCAGAGGAAAAACTTGAGGCAATTTTGGTTGCTGAGTTAGGCAGTAAGTAATTGAGCCTACTTGGGCCAAGTTGTATAGTATGAAAAAGTATCTAATTTTTCTACTGCATGTAATGGAAACACTAGATACCTCCTCCAATAGTATAGGGATGATGAATGGTTTAACCCTTCCATTAATAGTGATGTTTCTTTGTATATTTATTTACACAAAGAAACATCTTGCATACCACTTATTCTCATCGGCCATCTTACAAATTCATTTGAGTACACAATTGATGGAATTACTTACTCTCTCCTCTATTTTCCAATGAAATTCTTTGCCAACATCTGAAAGTCTAGAAGAATCATATGCAGTGAGCTTATGTGGCACTAATATGTCAAGATCAAGATTCTCCAATTGAACTTGAGTCTTAGAGACTCGTGTTCTAAATGTGACCAAATAACTAATATAGTATGTTTCAATTTTAGTCACATAACTAAAATGTTTCAAAATTAACTTAATTGTCCAAGAAAACTATGAGCATCATATTGACTATTGACCAATTTTGCTACAAATTTTAACACAAAATATTTATAAATTGACTTAACAATAAATATGAGTTGTGAGAATTCAAAAACACAATAAATTCAATAAACATATGTTTGTGGGTTCTTGTTAGCTCGACTAATAAAGTTTCTTATTGTTAAATAAAATATCTGAGGTTCAAACTCCGCCTACACCAATCTTCTGTATCTATGTAGCAGTGATGTTTATATGGAAAATGTTAAAAGTGGTACTACAAATTTAATACATAAAATTTACAAACTGATATAACAATAAATGTCATAATTTATAATAGTAATGCTACAACCTATAGTTACAAATTATTTTACAGCAATTTTAGAAACTATTGATGTGTCAAATTTTTAATAGTTTTCATTTAGGTTCACCACTAACATCACCTTTATACTTATCAATAATCATTCATCACGTCAACAGTTTGTAAAATAGTTTGTGACTTTAGCATTACTTAATTTATTGAATCCCTAGCATCACTTTTTAATACAAACACAACAAATTCTCACAAATTTTTGCAATAGTCAGAGATGTCAACCCATCATAAGTCAAACTAAAATTAAAAAATAAATAAAGAAATATTAGACCTAGATCCACCACAACTCAAAACAAGAATATTGTGAGATTTTGTGGTGTCCCTTAACTTTCTCAAGAAAAAAATGGTATATTTAGTTGGAGAAATTATTCTAAAAACTATTCACAGAAAAAAATTTCTATGCAATAAATTATATGTGAAAGCTCGGATTTGTGTTAAAAACACAAGAGTTGTTTAGACCCTAAATTAAGGGTCCGTTTGGTTAGGAGGATGGAAAAGTGAAAGGATAGAAAATAGAGAGAGGATGGAAAAGTAGGAGGATGGAAAGTTTTTAGTTTTCCTCATTTGTGTTTGGTTGAGAGGGTGGAAAAGTGGAAGGATGAAATTTTTTTTGATTTGGTTGAAAATAAGGTTTGTATAAATTTACCATCATGTCCCTTTTAAATAAAACAAAAAGTAATACATTATACTTTTTTAAAAACTTGTGTATAGATAAAAGTAGACATTTCCAAAAATAACATAAAAAAAATCATCCAAAAGTGTTTTCTTAAAAAAATAATAAAAATTAAAATTAAGAAAAAAAAGAAGGAAAAGAAGAAGAACTCACCCTGACAAAACCAAAAAAGAAAAAGGAAGAAGCCAACGTTATCCAAAAAAAAGAAAAAGAAAAGGAAGCCAACGTTACAAGGAAACTGGAAAAAAAAAAAAAAAAAAAGGGAAGAAACGTTAATTAGAGGTGGGTAGTTTTGTCCAAATATTTTTCCCACTTTTCACTCCAATTGCCTCTCCAATTTGGAGAGACTATATTTTGAAGGGGGAGGAGAGAAACCTGGTGGGCCCCACCACTTTTCTCTCCCCTTCCCCTTCTCATCCAAGCAGTGGAAAATATCATTTTCCTCTCTCTATTTTCCATCCTCCCTGTTTTCACTCCAACCAAACATACTCTAAAAGATTACGGCTCGGTTGATTTTACTCTAACTTAAACTACGTGCGGAATAAAGTAAATGCAAGTGAACAAACACAACAACTACTCTAAGCCATATTCATTAAAGCACAACAGTAAAATGAAAACTAAAAGAGTAGGAAAGAGAGATGCAAACACAAGATAACACTCTAATGTGTTATCGAAGAGGAAACTGAAGAACTCAGTGAAAAACCTCTCCGCCGCCCTCCAAGCGATAAATCGATCCACTAAACAATAAGTTAGGATACACGAATAGCAAGAGACCCTCCAAGCCTAATTTACTCAATGTACCTAAGCCCTCCAAACTCCTACTCCAACAAGACATCTCGGAACCGTGTCTTGTCTAACTTTTCAGATCCTGCAATACATCCAATTGCATCCGCCAAACCTCACCGGCTTCTTTTGGCAAATCCCCAAGACTTCCCAAGTTCCAAAACACTCTCTACACTCTGAAAATGTGTGAGTTGTGTTTGGGTATAAATCTCCTCTCAAGATATGACAATGGGAGAAGGAATGAGAAGAGGCTAGGATGATTTCGCACAAAGAATTAGTAGCTCTCTCTCTAAAAGATGGGTGTGTGTGTGTGTTGTAGAAAACCTATCTCGGGTTTTTCTTTCTGAATGACCTCACACATTTATGGGTAATGATGGTATATATAGTATGGGTGAAGGGTAAGAAAGTCATACTTAAAAAAACTCCAGGCAGAGAGCTTCGCGAGTATCTCGCGGGAAGACCTTACCCGCGAGACACTCACGAAATCCCCCAGGCTGACACGACTCTTCAGCTTTCAGCATGTGCTTCTCATGTGGCTCTTTCGTGAGAACCCTTCTCGCAAACTTCTCGTGAGCTAGTCGCGAAATGCACTGATCTTCAATTAAGCTTGAGTCTTCATCAACTTATACTAAACCCAATACAATAAAATCCCACAAAAATATAAGGAAACAAATTTATGCAATTACAACACTTTTTGTCATAGAATAAAGCCAACATAAAACATAATTGTAAATCACAACTTTAAAATCTCCCCCTTTGACTATTCTGTGACAAAACACCCTATAACAGACTCTAAACTTAAACGTGAGTGTGGGAACAATGGCAAAACTTACTCACACCTAAATCTAGAAGTTGTGA
The DNA here is from genome assembly GCF_040712315.1 of Castanea sativa. Taxonomy (NCBI): domain Eukaryota; kingdom Viridiplantae; phylum Streptophyta; class Magnoliopsida; order Fagales; family Fagaceae; genus Castanea; species Castanea sativa. The sequence continues at coordinate 69,518,184 of NC_134017.1, forward strand.
AGCACTTGGAACATATATACCTGTAACCAAAAACACTTGCACAAAACACATTAGACCCTCAAGGTAAAGCAAGTAATTAAAGGACAAGTATAATGTAACAAGTAAAAAATACGATCAAGTAAACATGATGTGAAACATATGAGTAACTTGATCATATACCAAAACAATCATATAGAAATGACTACAATGATCACATAGCAAAGAAAATGATCATCCGAATATTCAACCATTAAAGCACAAAGACATAGGATATATGCATGTCCAACACACAACTAATGCAAAACACCAAAATATTTGCATTAAGGATACAAGATCCAACAAGGGCACAAGAATACACAACCAATACAAAACACAAAAGGTATTTGCATTAAAGATACAAGATCCAACAAGGGCACAAGTGTGTTCCAACACATAAACACGATGCAATGAGAGAAACAAAGCATAGATACTAAAAGTAACTCAAAGCACCATAAAACAACGAGAAAACAAGCATAATGTAAAGCAAACAAAACAATGTTTTCTCAAAAAGGTTGTCTTCTCCCCCTTGGTATATGCATCTCCCCCTTGGTATATGCATCTCCCTTATAGCTTTCTCCCCATACAAATGTACACGAGGTAGAATTTATGCCCCTAAGAATGTGCACATAAGACATATAGAAATGACAAAACACACCGATATACTCTCCGGTATACACTCCCCATTTTTGTCACGAATAGACAAATGAATCAAGAGGAAGGAGGGAAAGAAAAGAAGATATAAACAAGGGTAAAAGATGACGCATGAGGGATGCAAGATGAATATGAAAATGAAGCTCAAACAAAAGATAAAACATCTTAAAGACACAATGCTACAAAGCATAAAGTAAACATGACATGCTAAGGATGTGGAACAAGATATAGACCTAGGCATGACATAGACACAAAAGCATGTTATATGAGTTAAAAGGTTTAAAAAGACTTAACTAGCATGAGTGAATGCAAAACATTTCAAGTGTTAGAGTGTGTGCAGCAAAGGTGCATCTAGTGTGCATGTGAGATGCATGACCAATGCATGAATAAGTACTCATAGGGCAAAGTGTATAAAACACACCACCAATGATCAAAACATGAATAATTATGGTGATCTCCAAAAATTGGTACTCATCGGAGTCCAAAACAACGAGAAAATGTCACTTGGGAACTTTATCAAACACTTAGAGTGCACATACTAAACATGTATGTTAAACAATGCAAGAACATATGAAAATCTTGCCTAAATACATGTTATTTTTGCCATAAGGGGCCAATATCTTAATCAAATCATCATTTAAAACAAAGCTCAATAAAAAAGATTGACAAAAATTTAGGTTTTCCAACTCCCATTTGAGAAAATCCCAACTATGAACATAAAACCTCCAAAAACATAATCTAAAGATCAAAATTGATGAAAAGAGTTAAAGATTACCTTAGAGATGTTTATGGAATGTAAAACACTTGAAATTAGTTGGGTTTTGATGTTGAAGCATTAAAACTGGGGTTTGGGAGAGGATGAGAGAAGTTTAAAACAAATGACCCACGAAATGCCCTTTAAAAGCTGATCTAGCAATTTTTGTGGGAAGTTTCGCTGGTTACATACCCGCAAAATTTCGCTAGTATCTCGCTGGTATTTTGCTAGTAAGCTTTACTTGAGAAATAGTCATGAAACAGTCGCGAAACTCTTTGTCCAAATCTGAATAACTTGAGAATTGGACCCTTTAACTCGTAACTGAACTTACACATGAAATAAGTCACAAAAACACCTAGAAAACATGTTTTTCACACAAAAACAACTTGGAAAACTTTGAAAAACATGAGTGATACAAATTACTTCCAAAAGCAAACAAAAAGAACAAAAATCTTTTGATTTGATCCACATATGGTTGAGCGCACACACATCACATTTGAACATGTACAATCACACAAATGAAATAAACATTCATTAAACATTAGACTTGTGTGTTGTGTGTGTGTATCAAATGTGGAATAGTCCTTAGTTTAAAGTAAAATTTCAATGATCAATTCAATCAAGTCATACACAACTAGTACTAAGACAAGTGGACTATCTCAATTATAGAAATGAACATATATGATCTCTCACAAGAAAATGATTACATTTCTTTGAAGCTTTTCATTTGGCTTCTTTAAAAATCATAATATTTGATCATTTTTGAACAAAATACATCTCATTTTAAGATCGATGCCTGAACTGTTTGATATTTCAAGTTTGAATGAGCCTTTGGTTTTTTGAGGCATCATACATTTCAATACAAGTTGCTTTTTATTTTTCCTAGTCAAATAACAGTATGTACGATGGCTTTTGCAGCTCAATATCTCTTTTCATTTTGAGATTTACATTTGATGAGCTCTTTAAGAAAAAACATAAAAACGTGGGAAAAAATATAGGCACAAGTCTATGCATATATCAAGACTAACAAGACTATTGACTAATCATTCATGATAAGCTTGAAGATCGATTTACAACAATAACACATGGATTTCAAGATTTTTCCACAAACATAGATGTGCATACAAAACAAGCTAGGCTTGAAAATGCACTACGCCATTAGTACGAAAGTACTAGGCCAAACTCACATGTGATATACACAACACAAGCGATCAAACTTTTTGAAGATTTTTCAATTTTTATGTGTTTTTTTGGATTTTTACTCACACAAAACAATAGCATAAAACTAAGATCAAATGCAAAAACAACAAAAACAATGCATATAAAGAAATGCAAGATGCACAAATGCATGACAATGAAGCATCTAATGCATGTAGGGTCCTACAAGGATCGAAAGAATTAGATCAAGGACCAAAAGAGCATAAGCTCAACCATAGGAACCCTTCCTTATCCGAACAAAATGATTGTTTGGAATAAGTGTCTCATGAGAAGTGAGATGAGGGTTAGAAGAATGAGAGCCGGAGATGCACATAGACAAAGAGGTAAGAATATCAACAAAAAAAATTTCAACAACTTACCATTTTCCCCCAAAACTAGTTTAGCTTTCATAGCATAACTTCCAAGACGCTCAAGTTTCTCTTTTCTTTTGATTCTTTTAAGAGCTTGAAACTTAGAGAAATGTGGTCTAAGATGACCAAAGGCACCACAATTGTGACAAACAATGGGTTTAGGTCCACTAGGCTTTTTAGGGAGGGATCTAGCAACATGGTTTTGTTCTCTCTTCAACTTGGGACATTGATGTCTTATATGAGCAATCACACCACAATGGTGGCAAGTTGGAACAAACTTAGATCCTTTCGAAACCTTAGATTGAGACCTAAACAGAGGCTTTGGCTTAAGAGTCTTTCTCTCTACCTTTTGATTTCTTTTGTGTGGAGGAATGTACACCGATTTGTCCTTTGAGGTAGAACACACAATAGGCACAAAATCGGGTACCACAACATGATTGCAACAAATGTTTTCATCATTTTCAACACTCGGTTCAGCAATCAAACACTTGGCATGCATCTTAAGAGATTCATTTTCACATTTAAGATCATCAACTAGTTTGTCAGACAGAACAAGTTTAGCATCCAAGTTCATATTCAAACATTCAAACTCTTTTAGTTTTTCAAGAGAATTTTCAGAAAGTTTCTTATACTTTTCAACCAATTTATTGGATTCATTGAACTTAGCAATCAAATCATTCTTTTCACTAGTAAACTTGCTCAAATTCTCATGAAACTTCTTAACTTTTTTCTTCAAGAGTTTGACATTTGAAATATCAACAACAACACCAAAAGATTCATGTAATATGTCATCACAAGTATGAGGATTAACACTTATAGAGGCATTTTCACAAATACATGGCATGTTACAATCAACAACATCCATAAAAGTATACAAAACACTATCCATGGCAAAACACACAAAGGGGTCAAGGATTCCACTTAGGTAATGAAACCAAAACAAGTGTACCTGCTCTGATACCAATTGAAAGCTCGAATTTGTGTTAAAAACACAAGAGCTGCTTAGACCATAAATTATAAGATTACGACTCGGTTAATTTTACTCTAACTTAAATTAAGTGTGGAATAAAGTAAATGCGAGCGAACAAACACAACAACTACTCTAAGCCATATTCATTAAAGTACAACAGTAAAATGAAATCTAAAAAAGTAGGGAAGAGAGACGCAAACACAAGATAACACTCCGATGTGTTATCGAAGAGGAAACTAAAGAACTCGGCGAAAAACCTCTTCACCACCCTCCACTAGACAATAAGTTGGGATACACGAATAGCAAGAGACCCTCCAAGCCTAATCTACCCAATGTACCTAAGCCCTCCAAGCTTCTACTCCAACAAGGCTTCTCGGAATCGTGTCATGTCTAGCTTTCCAGATCCTGCAATACGTCTAATTGCATCCGCCAAGCCTTACCAACTTCTTTTGGAAAATCCCCAAAGCTTTCCATATTCCAAAACACTCTCTACACTCTAAAAAGGTGTGGGTTGTGTTTGGGTATAAATCTCCTCTCAAGATATGACAATGGAAAAGAGAATGAGAAAGGGCTAGGATGATTTCTCACTAAGGATTAGTAGCTCTCTTTCTAAAATATGGGTATGTATTGTAGAAAACCTATATAGAGTTTTTCTCTTTGAATGACCTCCTTACACATTTGTGGGTAATGAGGGTATATATGGCATGGGTGATGGGTAAAAAAGTTACACTTAAAAAAACTCCAGGCAGAGAGTTTCACGAGTATCTCGCGGGAAGATTTTACCCGTGAGACACTTGCGAAATCCCCCAGGCTAACACGACTCTTTAGCTTCCAGCATGTGCTTCTCACGTGGCTCTTTCGCAGGAACCCTTCTCGTGAACTTCCCGTGAGCTAGTCGCGAAATGCACTGATCTTCAATTAAGCTTGAGTCTTCACCAACTTATACTGAACCAATACAATAAAATCCCACAAAAATACAAGGAAACAAATTTATGCAATTACAACACTTTTTGTTATGGAATAAAGCCAACATAAAACATAGTTGTAAATCACAACTTTACAATATGGTTTCATATGTGAAATGAATTTGGTATTTTTATAAATCTAATATGTATATCCTTCCTCTCAATCACAACATATGGATCTTAAATGACTATAGAGCCTACATTATACAAGTAAGATAATGTATAGATTCTTGAGATAATTGTTGATGTGGGAGACCTACAAGGACGTCACCTTTTATTTGAGTGGAATGTGTAGTGTATTGATTGACCAAGAGTTGACACGTTTAAAAGTTATGTCCTTACAATTATCTGTGAGAGACCATGCTCCCGGCCCCCTTTTTATGTGTTGGGCCAAACCCACATGAATGAGTAGAGTCGTGTTATTATCTCTCAAAATGGAGGTTCAACTAGTTATATTTTTCCTTTTAGATTAAGGATTTTATAATGGAGTCGCCACTTATTTAATTATTGGAAAAAATAAGAAAACTAAAATGAAAAATTCCTCATTATATTAATTTTGAATTTGAATTTACATTGATCATAGGAAATTACATGGTTTTGGTCCTAGGTACAATCTAAGATAAATTACATGGCTTTGTTTCCTAGTTACAATCTAGAAATTGAAAATTACATGGATAAGCATTGGATCTACTAAGCATTGGATCCACTAACCCTTGATCTAAGCTCATGGGCTATGTTACAAGGTGGGAAGGTGTTAGGCACCCACCTTGGCCGGTGAAACCGGTCTTCTAGACTATGATGGCCAACATTCATATCACACCATCCAATATGTTATCAACCAATTTATATGTTAAATTCAATGTTTATGCATGTGATAAACTCTAATTCAATTTATTAAACATTGCATTTGGATTGAAAAATAAATTCTAGTGAATGTGTGTGGATGGTAATATCCTAGATTCAAGAATTTAAAAAAAATTATGAAACAAACATGTTTTTTCATATTTTTGATGTGGATTTAAGATTAAAACTAGTGTTATGCATAAACATGTGAGGAACAACCAAGAACATGTGAAGAATGCATAAGAACAATTAAGAACATTCAAACATATTCAAGGGAATTTAAATAATTACTATCATACTTTAATCTTAAATTATCATCATGGCAACATAAAAAGCCAATTAGGGAAGAGGATTATACCTTCATGCAAGATCCATATGGTGGGGGAGGAGACTCTTGATAGAGGACCTAAGGGTGGAGGAAAAGAAGAGCTAGGAGAGGAAGAGTGAGTCTCACTCAATACCTTGAGTTTCAGAAAGACCACAATATGATAAGACTACTCAACTTCACTAGAACTCAAGAGAGGAGAAGAGAGGGGTTTTTTTTTTTTTTTTTTATAGAATTGAGGAGAGTAGGGGTTTATATAGTAGTTGTGGAAAAAATATGAATGAAAGGTCATTTAATGAAGGTTGACAAGGAATCACGAACTTGGACCTTATTTTAGCCTTTGGGAAAATTGGGTGCATTAAATTTAGAGATTGGTGGGAGTGAGGAGTAATCAAAATTCAGTTTTTCCGTTGCAACTATAACAACTTGTAGAGCCAAATTCAAAAATTCATATCTTACTCAATTCTGATTAGAATTTTCTCATTCTTGTGCTCAAATTGAAGCCCCAGATGTCTAGTTTCTAGGAATATTAACCTCATTCATAGATTCAAATTATTCTGAGAGATATCAACAAAATGGTGAGCAAATGTCATTTGTTAGAAAACAATTTCAGTACAATTAACATTAATAGGTCCCAAATTAGTTTCCAATTACCATTAATAGGCTCCAATCACTCCCATTTTAGACTTAATTAGTTCCAAATTTACCTAATTAAAATATAATTGCACAAATTACTCATTGAATAATTAATGTTTAACTATTTAGTTAATTAGGTGTGTGCAACCTTACCATAAAATGTAGTCCTAACCAATCAAATTAGGACACATCATTAATCTTCAATTAATTATAATTATAACCAATTGGAATCAATTGTTTATAATCACATATAGTCGGACTCAATTTGTAATAGTGCATATCGGCCATTAAAACTTGATTTGATGATAACTTTCAATCTGATGGTTCGATTAGGGTTTATGACCAGTCAATTTGATCGTTACAACATCAAGATTATTTTGGTGAAATGAGATTAAGGATCCAATAACCAGAATCAAGATGCATCTTTCCAAGGCGAAATTAACCTTTTACCCTCCATTTAAGGTTAAATATGAGTTGCAAAATGAGGTGTCAATATTATCACTTGATATATATGAGCAATTGTAAAAAATGATTCAAAGTGTTGTTGTCATTTTTTGAAAGATTCTCATACAAACATATATACACCATCTAAAAAAGTAATTTGTTGCAAAATATCCCCCCCCCTCCCCTCTGAAACTATCACCTTATTACACAGTGTAAGTCCTTTTTTTGAAATTATATATTGTGGAGTTCAATATATATTTATTGGCTGAGCAAATAATAAAGGAACAACAAATACACAATTCAAAATAAACAATTATGATTATGAATGCCTCAAAGAATGTTATCTTTTATTTGATTAAGTCAAGCGTTAGAGTACATTTGGTCCTACCCTTGTGAGGATACTTTACATGACCCAATAAGCCTCAAAGATCACAGACTTGACTAATCCTCTTTTGGATTCTCAAGACTTATGAAATTTAAGTCCCTTGAATCTGAGTGGCTCCTCAAATATCTGGACACAAGACCTTCTTCAATGTTTCTCTTCTTTTAATGAACTTAATACTTAAGAAAAAAAAAACCTAAAACCCTCTTCTTGTATTTCTCTCTTAGTCACTTGTGCATCTAAATCCCCCTTTTATCTTCCTATCATCTCCCTTTTATACTACTTTTGGAGGGCCTTTCAAATTACTGCTTTCTCCCTTTGTCCTTCTGGGTACTAGAGCTTGTCCCCTTTGTCCGAGATGTTGGTGGTTAGTCATTTCCTTATTTCTTCTTATTTTGCTCTTCTGGGAACTTGTACTTGAAAGTTCATTCACTAACTTTGTACTCGCAGAAGCTCCTTCCTTAGGGTAATCCTAGATTCTCTTTTGAGGTCAATGCTCCCTAATCTTCTTCTAAGGCCTTAAAAGGACATTTCAAGGGTATTGGGACCTTGATGTTTACTCCATGTCCTTTGCCTCGCCTGAGTTCCCTTGGTTCCTTCACCAGGTCTCGATCTTGAAGCCATCATTTGCCCTTATCACTTCTTTTTGCATCTAGGAGCTTGACTTCGACATGACTTTCCACAGTTTCTTTTCCCCTTTGAAATGAGCATGGCTTGTTCTCAAACCAACCTTTGAGCTGTCCATGTCCTACTTAGCACCATTTAGACTTTCCTAAGGAATCTGATAATAGCTTAATTTTGCATATTTATATCATTATTAGAAAGAATTATCATACTTATTTTGAGTTAATTCATGCATTTTATAGTTGGTTTTGGAATAATGCTGAATAATCAATTTTGTGCTTAATAGAATTTTAATGTGTGAATTTGTCTTTTGTAGGATAAAAATTAAATAAGTGGATTTGTGCAAAGAAGAAAGATAATGAACTTTACTTTTACAAGGCCATAATGAAGTCAAAAATAGGTCAACCCAATCAAATTCAAGTCCAATTGGAGCAAGGAATCAAAGGAAATTTACACCAAATCCAAGTCCAATTTGGATTAGGATTCTAGCCTGTGCACCAGTTAGTATTTGGAGCATAACTTTCGACTCAGATGTCAAATCGAGATGATTCAAGATGGGCTGGAAATATAACCCAAAGGGCTACAACTTTATAGTTTAACAAAAGTCTAAATTCTGATATTAAATGAACCAAAAACGTCAGTTAATTTAAGCCTAAAAACTTGGGATTTTCTCCAACCTAGAATTCAACTTGTAATAGGATTCCTTGACCTATTTAAAGGCTCTTTAGGGAAAATTCAGGAGGGAGCTGTTGTAGAACATAATTTATGTTTTCTTAAAGTTTATTTACAGTTTTTAGAGTTTTATTTGTGTTCTGGCTTGCTAGAAGCCTTACCCAACCGTTTATTGGTATGTTCTTAACAATTATTTATTGGTTTTAATGTGTATGTTATTTATGTTTTTAATTGATTTAATCATCTAAAAAAGCATTTAGTTCTGTATAATTCTATGATTTATCATAGACTCCGGGCACGTTAAATGCTTAGTATTCCTGACGAACTAATTCACTAGTTTTGTTTTGCCTAAAATCAATCAATTTCAAGAAATTACCTTAAAAAATTAATTCTTAAGTTTTTATTGTTAAATCATCCAACTAAGATCATCCTTCATATGAATTTTAGTTGAGTTATAAAATAAATTTTGTTAATACTACCATTAGATGTGTTGTGTGTGGATCCCTAAACCTTAGCACCTTAATATATTGTTATTTTCTCTCAATTTAAATTACTTTTACTAAATCATCAAAAATATCTTCAATTAAACTTTATTATTTTAGTTTTATTCTCTTGTGGTTTGCTAATCAATCTCATTTTCCCTGTGGATTCGACCTTGGACTTACTGAGTTATTACTTCGCAACGATCCTGCACCTGTGGGCATTAATTAAGTCTCAGCAATTTTTTTGCACCGTTTCCGGGGATTAAGCGATTAGAGAAGCGTTCCACTTCATTTGGAGAAGTTTTTTGCATTAAATTTCTTCACATATTTGGTAATATCTCTCCAACTCTTTCCTTTTTAAGTAATTTAGTTTTCCATTAGAGTTTTTCTTTTATTTTTTACTTCTTTTTATTGTTAAAGGTATTTCTTTTCTTTTCTTTTTCTTTTTCTTTCTTGCTTTACTATTGCATGCGTGTTTGGTGTCGTGATAGTGATAATCGCTTGGTTAGAATTGAGTCTAATAATTTGTTTGGCAATTTATCTGACTCTTTCAAACAATCTCACACACTTGATATCATGGCGGACTTAGAGAGTAATCATGGTGATGAGAATAATTTAAGTAATGAAAACTTCCATGCTCACCAACCCATTAGAACTCTTATGGATTATTTGCAACCTACTAGGAGTGGTGCAGCATCATGCATCATTTTTCTAACTAATGCAAATAATTTTAATTTTAAGTCCGGTATGATTTCATTACTTCCTAAATTTCATGGCTTAGTTTCTAAAAATCCTTACCTACACTTTAGAATTTGAGGAGTTATGTTCTACCTTCCATGACCAATCATGTAATGAAGAGACCATTAGGTTGAAGTTGTTCCCTTTTTCTCTTAAAGACAAGGCAAAAACTTGGCTTAATTCTTTGAGGCCTAGGTTAATTGGTACTTGGCAACAGATGCAAACTCAAATTTTAAAGAATTTTTTTCCAATTCATAGGACTAATGCACTTAAAAGACAAATAATGAATTTTCACAAAAAGATAATGAGACATTTTATCAATGTTGGGAAAGATTTAAAGATTTGCTTAATGTTTGTCCATGTCATGCCTATGAAACTTGGTGTATAATTAGTTTTTCTATGAAAGTTTAACTCCAAATATGTGCCAATTTGTAGAGATGATGTGCAATGGAGAGTTTTTTAATAAAGATCCTGATGAGGCTTTTGATTATTTTGATCTCTTAGCTGAGAATGCCCAATCTTGGGATACCACTAATACCTCAAATAGGTCTAGAGCATCCACGAACCCCTCTGGGGGTGGTAAGTACCAACTTAGGGAAGATGATGGCATTAGTGCTATGGTCGCTAGTTTAAATAGGAAGCTTGAAACCATGAAATTAAGGAAGGTCAATGGAATCAATACTGTTCCTAAAATTGATGAAATTTGTGTTGGAATAATCATGGTTTGTGTCTCATACAAAACATACATAGCGAAAAATTTAACAGATCTACTTCATTCGCAATTGATAACATGTACGATATAAATTTCAGAATTCAAGAATAAGAAAGCGTACCTTGGTGTGGTGAATTTCGAAAACAAAAATTGGAAGCACTTGAGAATACTTTTAATCTTCACTCCAATTCCACTTTATGCCCAAGAAGTGTGATCTCTCAATCAGTTTCTAAGGGAGAATAATAAAATGTCTCGCACTCACATACACACTATATTACAATAGTGTGTCTTACACACCCATAAATTATGTTTGTTTCTCCCTTAATATCTAAATGATTATCTAATTGGGCTGGAATTTTAGGCCTTTCTAATTGGGTTTAAGTATGTGGCTTGGAGTGGGACCAAAAGGGACCAATAAGAAACTAGCTCCAGTGGGCTTTGGGTTTTTCTGTCAACTCCTGACATGTCTAAAGTTACCATTAACCATATTTAATACCACTATATAAATATAGTTGCACTCAAGGCCTTATTTATAAATTATATTCCAAGATTTTATTATACATGCAACCGTTTCATAAAATATTCGTAGTAATACAAAGTTATGAATGTAGATTGCCACTTTGTAAATTACTACATCTTAATTCCTTGAGTACCCGGTTTAATCATTTATGTTATTCATCATATATTTATGAAATCCAATTCCATAAATATATACTTTAATGACTCCTTACTAAAGTAGTTAGGCCTAACACTCTAAATAACCAAACCCATTAAACTTATCTCAAGAGAATATTTTATATCTCCGTTAAAAGACTATGAATTTTATCTTGAGAATATATGTTCCATCAACATTAAATGTGGCTGCCCAACATACTGAGATTTTGATCATAACTTTAGATCTCACTCCTGATATATCAAAAAAACATACACTTCATGATCAAGTCCATTATCCTCTCAGGATTAAGAGTTCATGTAAATAGAAGTCGTGAGTTTATTATTCATTTGACAGTCGTTAGGAGAATAATAGATCTCACAACAGTGCAGTTCAATATGTCTTAACTTTTAAAACATATCAACATACCAACTAGAAATCTCCATTTCCATGATCAAGATAAATTATCTTAGTTGATATGTTATAGTCTTCGGAGATGAAATGCCCAATTTCATTACCGACTACGAACTATAATTCTGAGTTTACAAAGAACTTGTGATTTATATCTTCTGTAACTAAATCACATATTATGCATCTCATGGACTATATGATAATGTCCAATATTCATATTACCATTATTTTAGATAATAATAAAACAATTTTATTAATCACAACATAATGTCATACATAATGTTATACATAGTGTCATCCATAGCATCATAAAATAGGGTTTAAGGGCACACATCCAAACAGTTTGTAGAATTTGTGAGACCATGGAACACCCTACCAATGAATGCCCTACAATTCCAACTTTTAAAGAGGTGTTGCATGATCAAGCAAATGCTATGAACATAGTGAAAAAATCATACCATTCCCCCTATTTAGAGACATACAATTCAGGGTGGAGGAATCACCCAAATTTTAGTTGGAGGAATGATAATGTGGTTGCACCTCCTACACATGGTTCTTCAAATTTTGTTCCATATAATCTCCCTCCAAAGAAGAGTCTTGGGGACACTTTGCAACAATTCATGCAAACTCAATCCACCATTAATAATCAGAACTCACAAGCCATAAATGACATTAGGAGCACTCTCACTAAATTGACCACATCCATGAACACAATAGAAAAGGGTAAGTTTCCATCTCAACCACAGCCAAACCCCCAAGGTCAATTTTGTGTTGATGATTGTAGTCTCTCTGAAAATAAAGTGAGTCAAGCTAAATCTGTAACTACTCTTCATAGTGGAAAAATCATTGAAAAAGATATTCCTAAAAGCAATACACAAAATGAATCTTCCAAAATAAAGAGTAGTGATGAGGTCCTTGAGCCTAAATCTAATGAAATTGAAAGGTGTCCTATCCCTACTCCCTTTCCCCAAAGGTTGATTTCCCCTCAAAAAGTGAATCAAAATTTTGAAATCCTTGAAGTGCTTAAGCAAGTTAAAGAGAACATTCCTCTTTTGGATGCCATAAAGCAAATTCCATCATGTGCTAAATTTTTGAAAGATTTGTGTACTGTTAAGCATAAGCTTAATGTACATAAGAAGGCATTTTTGACTGAACACATTAGTGCAATTATTCAAAACAATAGACCTCCAAAGTTTAAAGATCCAAATTGTCCCACTATTTCATGTGTGATAGGTAATTCAAAAATAGAGAAAGCTTTTCTTGATCTTGGGGCAAGTGTGAATCTTTTGCCATATTTAGTGTATGAGCAATTAGGTCTAGGCGAGTTAAAACTCACTTTCATAATTTTATAACTTGTCGATCGATCTATGATTGTTCCTAGGGGTGTTATTGAGGATGTTTTGGTTCAAGTAGACAAATTTTATTTTCCTATTGACTTTATTATTTTGGATATGCATCCTGTTCCTAATGCTAATTTTCAAATATCTGTGATTTTAGGACGCCCATTTCTTGCAACTTCTAATGCATTAATTAATTGTAGAAGTGGAGTCTTAAAATTATCTTTTGGGAATATGACCCTTGAGCTTAATATTTTTAATACTTGTAAGCAACCTAGGGATGAAGAGAATGTGCATGAAGTTGACTTAATTGAAACACTTGTTCAAGAACAATTCAACAAAACATGTTTTTCAAATCCATTAGAAGCTTGTCTTGTCAATTCATGTGATTTTAATTTTGATGAAAATTCCGAAATTGCCTACATTCACTGTCGTTTGGAATCTGCACAGGAATTGGAAGCGAACAATTGGAAATTGAAATATGAGGAGTTGCCGCCTTGTGAGATAAAGTTATTGTCATCCAGTGAGCAAGTACCAAAATTGGAGTTGAAGCCCTTGCCCATTGAACTCAAGTATGCTTTTCTAGGAACCAATGAGATTTTTCTTGTGGTAATATCTTCTAAACTTGACTCTTCGCAAGAAGGTAAGTTATTAAATGTTTTGAGAAAACATAAGAGTGCCATAGGATGGAACATAGCTAACATTAGAGGAATTATCCCATTGGTTTGTACTCACAAGATTTATTTAGAGGACAATGCTAAACCATTGTGGAGGATGCCATTTGGTTTATGTAATGCACCTGCCACTTTTCAAAGATGCATGATAAGTATTTTTAGTGACATGGTAGAGCACTATTTAGAGATTTTCATGGATTATTTTTTTGTGTTTGGTGACTCTTTGGATGAATGTCTTTCTAATTTGCAAAAAGTCTTAGCTAGGTGTGACGAAAAGAATTTACTATTAAATTGGGAAAAGTGTCATTTCATGGTCACAAAAGGGATTGTATTAGGCCGCATTGTTTCTTCAAATGGCATAGAGGTGGATAAAGCAAAAATTGAGTTGCTAATTTACCTACACCTAAGACTGTTAAAGATGTGAGATCATTCCTAGGACATGTTGGATTTTATAGGAGGTTCATAAAAGATTTTAGTTTCAAATCTAGACCTATGTGTAACCTCCTAACAAATGACTCTCCCTTTGAATGGACCCAAGTTTGCCAAGAAGCTTTTGATAAGCTAAAAAACATGCTTACCACTACACTTATCATGCAACCACCAAATTGGACTTTACCTTTGAAATTATGTGTGATGCAAGTGATTATGAGATTGGAGTAGTTTTCGGGCAAAGAAAGGATAAAAAATCTCATGTAAAATATTATGCAAGTAAGACTTTGAATAAAGCTCAAATGAGTTATTCCACAACTAAAAAAGAGTTACTTGCTGTGGTATTTGCCATAGATAAATTCTGCTCATATATTCTTGGCTCTCTTGTTGTTGTTTTCACCGACCATGCAGCTTTAAAATATCTTCTTTCAAAGAAGTATGTAAAGCCAAGGTTGATTAGATGAATTCTTCTACTACAAGAATTTAATATCACCATCAAAGATAAAAAGGGAGTAGAAAATGTGGTGGCCGACCATTTGTCACGCCTCACTTTTAATGAATCTATGGATGCATTGCCCATTAGGGATTCATTCCCTGATGAACAATTGTTTTCCATCTCTACTTTGCCTTGGTATGTTGATATTGTCAATTTTCTTGTCACAGGCCAAACACCAGCTCACTGGAGTGCTCAAGATAAGAAACACTTCATGGTTGAGGTGGTAGCATTTTTTTTTTGTTCATTTATGTTCATCTCTTCAAGGTACTCTCTGTTATCTCTACTCTTTATTGTTTTTCCTTGTTAACATTGAGGACAATGTAAGTTTTAGGTTGGGGCGAGGAACTTGAGATGATTTGCATTTGGTTTTATTTTATGTTAATTTTTTTTTTTGGTTGCTTTTAGTCATTTTTGTTTTTGTTTTTAGTCCAATTTTCAACCAAAAGAAAAGAAAAAGTGTTGCTTTAGCAAGAGTTTTAAGTCAAAGTTCTTTATGCTACTTCTACCTAAAGAATTTTACTGTATTTAATGCTCAACTATTATGAACATGCACTTTAGCAAGAGTTTTAAGTCAAAGTTTTTAGAGGATTATTTTCTTTTGATCTCATTTTTCATTTGGAAGCACATAACTTTGTTGTTGCTTAGTCTCATTATTATTTGATTTGGTCGAATGCTAAGAATTTATCAATTTTATGTCACACTTGAATATGTTAAAGTCATGGATTTTGAAGAACTATCCCAATCCTTAAAGAGATGATTTAAGGCCATCTTTGTTAATTTTAAGCCTTTATTATTTTCTTTCTTGATACATTACTGCTAGTCACCCATTTGAGCCATAATTTTAACCATTCTTTCTCAAACCCTTTCCTAAAGTGTTCCAAGAATGAAAGCAATCAAATTGTCTTAATGTGGTAATTTGTGGTGAAATAGTTGGAAGAAAAGGACTAACTCAAAAAAAGAAGAAGTCATAAACAGGAAAGGAAAAATGTTGATAAAAAAAAGGAATGTGAAAGAAGAAGAAATAGAGAATGAATTTGTTGATGAAATTTTTAAGAAAAAAGAAAAAAAAAACTGAAAGTGCAATATTCAAGAAATTTGAGAGGATAAATCAATTGTCATATACTCAAAAGAAGTTGTCTCTCTAATTATTCTTGGAAACACTTTTTATTTTTACCTATACCCTTTTATAAATTCGTCCTCTTTACCTTACATTACATCCCAATGAAAGTCCTATTTGATCTTAAGGAAGGTATGGTTTGAATCTTGACATGACTAATCAATGTGTGTGGTGTAATATTTTTAGTGTTTGGCATCCTTTCATGAGACTATAAATGTCTTTTATTTTGCTTCACCGTTCTTCATCTTATTTATATGTGAAATATTAATCTTTGTTCTACATTATTCTGCTCACATATGTTTGAAAGTGTTACACCCTTTTCGGGGTGATTTTATTTGTTGAGTGTTAACAACTATGAGATTTGAGTTGAAGCATAACTCTAAATAGAAATTCAAGACATGTTTTATTTTAAGACTAAGGTTGTGTTTGTGTTGGCTAAACTATTCACATACTGAGTATTGATAGCATGTGGAATATCTTTGGTGGTTATTAGTGTTTTGATGTTTGATTAACTATTTCTACTAAAGTTTTATTTTTTTTTGGTTATTTTGTGTCTTTGTCTTGAGTAGCTTAAATTGCTAGGGACTAGCAATGAGCTGGTTGGGGAGTGTGATAATAACTTAATTTTGCATATTTATATCATTATTAGAAAGCATTATCATACTTATTTTGAGTTAATTATTGCATTTTATAGTTGGTTTTGGAATAATGTTGAATAATCAATTTTGTGCTTAATTAAATTATATTGCATGAATTTGTCTTTTGTAGGATAATGAAATTAAATAAGTGGATTTGTTCAAAGAAGAAAGATAATGGACTTTATTTTTACAAGGGCCATAATGAAGTATAAAAAAAAAAAAAGCCCAACCCAATTAAATTCGAGTCCAATTGGAGCAAGGAATTAAAGGAAATTTGCACCAAATCCAAGTCCAATTCGGATTAGGATTATAGCCTGCGCACCAATTAGTATTTGGAGCATAATTTTCGACTCAAATGTCCAATTGAGATGATTCAAGTTGGGCTGGAAAGCTAACTTAAAGGGATACATTTGTAGTTTACAAAAGTTCGAATTCTAAAGTTAAATGGGCCAAACATGTCGGTTAAGTGAAGCCTAAAAACATGAGATTTTCTCTAAACGAGAATTCAATTTGTAATAGGATTCCTTGACCTATTTAAAAACTCTTTAGGGCAAAATTCAGGAGGGAGCTTTTGTAGAAGATAATTTAGGTTTTCTTAAAGTTTCTTTACAGTTTATAGAGTTTTATTTGTGTTATGGCTTGCTAGAAGCCTTGCTAAGGCCAGGGGTGAAACTCAACCGTTTATTGATATGTTCATAACAATTATTTATTGGTTTTAATGCTTATGTTATTATGTTTTTGATTGATTTTCTCATCTAGAAAGTGTTTACTTTTATATAATTCTTTGATTTATCGTAGATTCTAGGCATGTTAAATACTTAGTATTCCCTGCAAACTAATTCACTACTTTTGTTTTGCCTAAAATCAATCAATTTCATGAAACTACCTTAGACAATTAATTCTTGAGTTTTTATTGTTAAATCATCCGACTAAGATCATCATTCGTATAAATTTTGGTTGAGTTATAAAATAAATATTGTTAAGACTACTAATAAATGTTTTGTGTGTGGATCCCTAAACCTTAGCACCTTAATATATTATTATTTTCTCTCAATTTAAATTACTTCTACTAAACCATCAAAAATCTCTTCAACTAAACTTTATTATTTATTTTTATTCTCTTGTGGTTTGCTAATCAATCACCTTTTCCATGTGGATTCGACCTCGGACTTACCGAATTATTACTTCGTGATGATCCTGCACTTGGAGCATTATTTAAGTCGCAACAGAATCCACTTCCTGGGAATGGAGAACCCATCTATAGCCTAAACTCGGGTCCTCTTCCTTCCTAGGCTTCTTTGGTTTTTTGTCTTTACTCATTGGGCTTTTGGGCCTTCATGGACCTTCTTATTTTTCATATGCTAGGCTTCCTCCAGTTAAGGCCCACACCTCTTTTTTCTGTCTCCATGGGCTGGGCTTCTTTGTCTTCAAGGGTTGCGTTCCTTGTCACATTCCAGACCTCAACACACAACTATCACTTTTTTTCATGCCTTCTTCATTTCTCATATGGTGGAGTGGAAACTTCCATCCTTTTGACACAGTATTTATTTAACATATTTGGATAGAATAATCAATTTAATTCATTTTGCCAAAATGATGAACTACATGCCCCAAAATTAAACTTTATGAACTAATTTGGCAATGGAAGTAGAAGTTAAAGGAAAAAAATGAATTTTACCTTTGTTTACACCACTAAATGGTTTTGTTTACAACAATCAACAACCCAAAAGTGAAATTAACTTGTATATATAATGGTTTTGGAGTATGAATTCTACCTCCCAAAAGGCAGTGTGAGGGATTGAAGAAGCACCCAAATCACGAGCTTTATACTTTAGAGAATGAGCAAAATTTAAGTCTGCACTTAGTTAAACAATTAATATGATTTCCAATTAAATTGAAGTATATGATTGTATTGACCAAAGAACAATTATTGAATTAAGTGTGTTCTTTCATGTATATGCATATGTTTATATTTATGTTTATAAAGCAAATTTTACTTTTAGAGTCATATCCTCATTCTGTCACTCGGAAAAAAAATAATGTCTCATATATCTTTGCTCTATAAATGATTAAAAACAATTAAAGATGTGACTCATTAGTAATTTGATGCATGTTGTAAAAACAAAGCAAGGAGATACAAAAATTCATCATAAGCTTAGGATGAATTAAATAAAGACTATCAATTTGTTACATGAATATTAGATTTGAACTTCATATCAATATAATTGATTGCTCCAATCCCTTAATTTACTCTAACCAATCTATTACTTGATTTTTGTCTTCAATTTGGGAAAGTAAAAACTTTCTAATATGTATGTTCATTTAATAGTTTTGAGGCACATACAAGACACATTATAAATCACCATTTAGCTATTCACTTTTTATTTTTATTAATTTTTTTACGCCGTTACAACTAGGCGCTTTCCTTGTAAGCAAAGTTGTGTAACATATTAACACTTACGCTAGTTTTACAGCTAGAAAGACAAGCACATCAAATCAAGCCGACAATGTGTTGCACATCGTGAGTTTTATAATAGTTCCTAGCGTTGTCAATATTAAGATTTACCCGGTTACATATCTTGACATTGACATCTTTACCAAAATTAAATTACTTTCCTTTTCAAGGTCTCGTATTCAAGATGTATGAGACATGTATAATATCCAGTCTTCATATGCAAGATCCAACTTTAAATCAAGGCCAATAATTAAGTCAAACCCGAGTTATTTTCTATTATCATTAAAAAAAAACGTGAATGAGAATGCAAGATGAAGACAATGATATATTTTTTGTTTTAAAATTGAAATTCTAAGACCAAAATTAATTATGTATAAACATATCATATTTTAGATGTATAAACATATATTATTTATTTCGTCTTCTTGGAATTCTTTAACATATAAAGACTTTTCCTTAGATTTATATTTTTTTTCTAAATCTAATATGTGCAAATGTGCATCTATTAGTTGTTATGTAACTTTTTATTTTTTGAAAATAAGTGCAGAAATTGTTGAATATTAATATACAAATTTTACATTTGTCAATTTAAACTATTAAATCAATATCAAAACTATATAATAAAAAAATTATTTTTATTTATAAAAAATGTTACAAGAAAAACTAGTTGGCAAAACAACATTAAAAAAATCTTTATTACTATCTTTCAAGACTCATTAAAATTTCTCTTCTTTATGAATTTTTGAGTATAAACAAATAAATTTTATGCCAATATGTTTGGAAAAATACACAATGCCTCATACATCTTATTCCAATAAATGATTAAATAAATTTAGAAATGTGACTCATTAGTAATTGACTAATTGGATGTAAGTTTTGAAAAACAAAGTAAGGAGGTACAAAAATTCATCTTAAGCTTAGGAAGAATATAATAAAGTGTTTTAGAAGTTGTGGGCACCCACATACAAATAATAATAATAACAATGCAAAAGGGGGAAAACAATTATAAAATTTATTCATTGAACATTATTTAATAGAAATTCAATATAATATTGGTCCACAGAGCCGTTTTGGACCATTCTTTTATATTTTTTTACTAATAAAAATAAATAATGGTACGGTACATTTTAGGACCAATGCTATCGACTTTTAACTATAACCAAAAATGGTGCCTCAATAGTCAATTTTTCAAAAAAAAAAAAAAACATTAAGTTGTGTTTGGATACTTAAATTTGGATTTGAATTTTAAAGTGATGGATTTAAAATTCCTTAATTCCAAATTTATAAATGTTAAAGTATGTCATTGATTTCTAAAATTTTATGGGTTTAAAAGTTAGTTCAAATTCAAGGATTTTAAATTTTAAAATCCTTGATTGATTTGTCAAATCCAAAATTTTGATTCTTTTTAAACTATTTAAATAAGATATTATTTTAATCATCCAAATTCAAATCCATGTGCGCAAATTTTGCCATCCAAAGACACCATAAAGGTTAAATTGCATAATTCATCAACATCATTTAAGATTTATTTAAAGATCATTCTTATACTTTAAAATATTTTACTTTACTCATACTTTCAAAACTATTTAAAAAAATGTCTTTATATATGGTCATTCGATGAATGTAATGATTACTTAAATCATTAGAGAGCATTGGAGAACAATGGAGAAAAAAAAGGGCTATTATGTAAGCTACAATGTTTAATAAACCCGTATTAGTCTAGTAGTTTTTAGACATCATGTAATTGAAGAGGTCCTCAATTCAAGTCTTTTAACCAAAACCTTAAGCAAGGACTTACGCAAGCTTTTAACAACCAAATCGAATAGAATACTAAAAAGGGGACTGATTCCATTCTTTGGTCTAAGTGAGGTCAAATTTGGTGTTGTCATAAGGTCTTGCCATGTGGCACTCTAAACTTCCATTTAGTCTTTTTAACCTTTTTTTCCATTGTAACCCGATAATTTATAGTAACTTATTTTTATTGTCACATATATGGGCTGAGGTTGACAATGACCAAACAATTGTAATCTTCTAAAAAAATAACTACATTCTCAAAGTAGATGAAAAGCCCAAGCCCATAAATATTGACCCAAATATGAATTTCCCACTAACATATAGCTAAAAGGCTACAACCTTTGGCCCACCCCAACTTTGAACCCCCACCAACGTGTAGCTCAAAGGCTACAATTTGAATTCCCCACCAACGTGTACCTCAAAGGCTAACCCACGCCAAGTTTGAACACCCCACCAACGTGTAGCACAAAGGCTAACCCACTCCAAGGCTGACCCACCCCACAATTCAATAGATGAAAGCCTAAATTTTTACACACAAACCCTCTTCTTCCTTCCCACCTATAGATGAAACCCAACCAAGAATTTCAATCACTTCCAATCTCTGTTTCTCTATACAAAAACTCTTCAACTTCAGAGAAAACAACGGTTTCCATTCCAGCTCAGTGATTATTTGTACACTCTTCAACTTCTAAAAAAACAACGATTTTCACTCCAACTCAATGATTATTTGAAGACATAAATGCAGGAGCTTAAAAGATTTTAGTGTTTAGTATTTTGGGCTTCAATGCAGCCACTTCCAACTAATTATACAATGCAATTAACACTAAGTAAATGCCACCTAATTTATGAAATTGAAGAGTTAGTTTCATTTAATGTTTGCTTTGCATGTTGTAAAATATGTTCTTTTATATATCTCCGTCTCCTTATGTCTCATTATGCCACTATAATTTCTCACAATTCATTTCAGAGAGGTATGTTTACTTTCTTAGTTTTATGTTCCTCTTAAATAGTTCATTTATTAATTTATTTTTGAATCCCAGAATACTATGTTCATTGTTATGCCACTATAATCTTACATCTCATTTCACATTCGTTGTTAATTTCATGTTTCTCTTCAATAGTTTGTTCATTGATTTGTTGTTTATTTAGTTTAGCCATCTTTGATGGAAGAGTTAGTTCCATTTAATGTTTGCTTTGCATGTTGTAAAATCTGTTCTTTTATATATCTCCATCTCTTTATGCCTCAAAACTTATGCCACTATAATTTCTCACAATTCATTTTAGAGAGGTATGTTTACTTTCTTAATTTTATGTTCCTCTTAAATAGTTCGATTGTTAATTTATTTTTGAATCCCAAAATACTATGTTCGTTGTTATGCCACTATAATCTTGCATCTCATTGCAAAATACTTTACTTCAAATACATGATTCAAATTGAAATTTTTGATTCAATTGATAAAACAACTTTTGTCATATTTGATCGAGATGCTAAGAAAATCCTAAATAAATCTACAAGAGATTTTGCTAAAAAAAAAAAACTGAGGTACAACTTATTTAAATTATTAAATTAGTGTAAAACTATTGATTATAATGTAAATTAAAATTCCTAATATGCAAATTGATATTGTAGAAGGAATCCCACTTGATCTTAAGAAAATTTTAGGAAGAAAATACATTTTTCTACTTTGCTTGAATGAATTCAATCTGAAGGATGGTTTTGAAAATTACACAATTGCTAAGATTTTTTATGCACCTTCAAATGAGAAAAAAGGTATGGAAGAAAGAAAAAAAAACACAAGCCAGTATGCTATATTTTTCTTTTGCTACACTATATTGATGTAAATAACATGCTCAAATTTAATATGAATGCAGATACCTATGCAAAATCTTACCCACAACAAATCTGCCAACACAAACTTTGTAAGATCCAGACAAGAATCTTCCAATGCCAATTCATCAATGATCAACACAAATGATGCAACAAAAGGAGAAAATGATAAAAGCTCACAAATTGAATAGATAAGGATAGAGCAAACATCAAACATTGAAGATGAAGAAACAGATGATGATAACATATACCTCAACATGCTTTACAAGCATCGACATACTACAAAAAACAAAGCATTCAAGAAACAAAAAAACAGCATTTCGCAATAAAGCTCTTATTACATTACAAAATAAATATCAATAATATGGACTGAATTAACATGCTTTTATCAACTTTTATTATACAATATTACTCTAAAGTTGATTCTTTTTTCTTGATTACTTCTTATGATAAACTACAAGAAGCAACAAAATAATTCTAATGAAAATGTGTCTACAATTTACAATTGTTACTTCATATGATAAACTCAGTACTAACAAAGTTTTATAATAAGTGCGTCTGTAATTTACCATTGTTACTTCTTATGATAAACTCAATACTAACAAATTTTTATAATACATATGCTATAATATATGTACAATATTCTTCATAAAAAATTGCATAAACCATTACAACATTATCCGTGTATCGCACGGGCAACTTACTAGTTATTTATAATTATGAAAATAAATAAAATAAATAATAATTTTATAACCAATAATATTTACTAAGCAAACATATTTTAATTTCTAACACAATGTTCATGTCATATATGTTGAACATTGCCTCAAATTCCTACTTATATTTGGTTTGGGTTTTTCCTTTAGGTGGAAGAAAAAGATTTTCCTTGATGTGGAAAACAATAATTCTCTTTGGCATAGAAAAAAAAATATGTTTTATTGAAGAGTAATGAGTATTCCTTAACTATCAAGGAATAAGATTTAAGCCTTGTATAAATAACTATTGTTGCAAAGGGGTCAGTGGCTTTTGACCAAGGTTCATCCCACATGGGGAGAGGAGAAGACTCAATTATGTTTTGAACATTTGTTTTCTTGGGCGTGTGAGAGAGTTATTGAGTGTGTTGGAGTTTTGAGATTGTGAGTTTGTATTTGTAAGAGATCTTGTTTATGTTGTTGAGGTTTTGAGTATTGTTTGTGTGAGTTATGCGTGTTGTGAGGTTTTGTAAGTTACATTGTAATTCATTTTGTTGATAGTGAATTTTTGGTTTGTGTTGCCCGTGAATTAATTAGGCATAGAGTTAACTGAACCACATTAAATATTATTGTCTTGTGAAAATGTTTATTTTCTTGTTCGTGTGAATGCACATTGCCAACCCTAAATCACAAGCTTTGATATAACACTATATTAAGGAAAAAAGAAAAAGAACCTAACCAAAACATATTAACATTACAAAAATTATAATCCTTTAACCATACAAATTGAAAACTAAATATCATAACATTAACAAATTCAAAGAATAATGAAACAACTTTTTTGGTGCAGGGTGCTCTAATAATATTCAAGCAATTCTTTTAGGGCCGCACATTTTGCTATAACTTACATATATGTCAATTTGTAATTGGATTATATTTCTTACACATGGATTCACCACTACCACTTGTGAAACATTATCCAATTACTAAAAACATGTGCAAGTTGTGTTGTGTGACAAAGTGTCCCTCAGACTTTTCCAACTTTGAGTGAACTGCTTAAAGCAACCCAAAATACTGTCTCCAAGCCAATAGCTTAGCAACTCCCAAACTATGTTCGACATATGTTGTTCGGTTAACAACAACTCAACTCGGAGAAAAAACCTGAGGTTGTTCTGCTTCTGGGTTGTGGTGCCAAGTTAGGCAGTAAGTAACTGGGCCTACTTGGGCCAAGTTGTGTAGTATGAAAAATTATTTGGTGTTAATTTCTAGTTTTTACTGCATGTAACAGAATTACAGAAAAACTAGATACCACCTCCAATACTATAGGGTCGATGAAAGGCTTACCCCTTCCATTAATAGTGATGTTTCTTAGTATATTTATTCACACAAAGAAGCATCTTGCATAGCATGCTTATTCTCAATGGTCAACTTACAAATTCTTGTGAGCTTCATTAACCAGAGGAAACGTGAGATATAATAATAATAATCTCATATTGTAGTGTAAAAACGAAGTGACACTTTTAATCAGTAAGTAATACTATATTACCAAATGACCATAGCGTAGTGATCAATATATGTAAGGTTCAATTGTAGACACTGGATCTCAGTTATAATTATAAGTCATGGTTGGATCTTTCTTCTTTGATGGTTTTCAGCTTTCAGCCATCTATGTGAAACACCATTCCATATTGTTCATCTAGGAATTTCACCATCATTGGCTTATGTTGTTTGTCTAACAGCTACTGCATAGTTTACTACAGCTACCGCATAGTTTGCTTAGTTTACTTTCTAAATTCTTTAACTTTTTAACTAGTGTTGCCTTGTCATTTTGTATTCTATCAAGCTCAGCTTTTAGTCTTTCGACCTCTCTATTGTGACGATCTTCCACCTGCAAGCAAAAGGCCATCAACATTTGCAAATTACATTACAAACAGAAGTGCAATAATAAATGCACTTTTCATTATGAAGAATAAAATTGGTGAAACAGCTTCCTCATAATCATCATTTTAAATTTGACTGCACTAATTATGCAAGCATTTTAGTTACCAATGGCTAACAATTTATCACTTGTAGGGGGATTGCACCAGTAGACCTGAACTTAGGATACAGCTTGGGTCTAGTGCTCCAGTGCACTGGACCAAAGCTTAACCCCTAAACTTAATAGCAGACTCATACTCGTCCCCATTTAGCTGTTCATTTTTTATTTTGTTTTATAATTGTAGTAAATCATATGTAGATGAGTAAAGCTATCAATAAATTAAACTTCTAAAGCAAAGTGGGTCTAACCATGAATGTGATGATTCTCATGTTCCCACTCGCATATCCGCAAATAAAGTGCATGTAGAGTAATGGATAGAAAGACACAACGCATGCACATGTGTGAGTGTGTGTGGAGAGAGAGACAGAGAGAGAGCACATAATTGTACAAGTCTAATCCAGCTACACTATAGTTAACTATAAGCATTTCATCTAAATTTAAAATTAATGACAAATACAAAACAGGTTCATGAACTTCATATACTAGGAAATGGTAGCTGGAATTACTTACCCTCTCCTCTAATTTCCCATGAAATTCTTCGCCAACATCTGAAAGTCTAGAAGAATCATATGCAGTGAGCTTATGTGGCACTAATATGTTAAGATCGATCTTCTTGTAGTTCAGGAGTGCACCAACAGCTCCTAAGAAACCTTCATGTTGCAAAAACACAGCTGCTACTTGACCTTTAGACCTAAGGAAAAAATAGAGAAACATAATAAAAGGAAACAGGTTCTTGATAGCACTTTATATCAAAGGAATAGATTGCTTGATCAAGTTATGACTTTGAAAAAGAATTATTTTAACCACAATCCAAAAGTGAAATAAGTAGCAAACTCTTACCAGAAGTTCAGTCCGTAAGAAATGTTATCCATTGTAGAGGCATGTCCTCGAATGTAAGAACCTCCAAAACAGATTCTCTTAATCCCTAAGGGAGCAGCTACAAGGTAGGATATCTGGAATTTGTGGGAAAATGAAAATTAATGATTTGTCTCATTAAAATGTGGGGACTAAGCTTCAATATGTGTAAAGGAAGTAATACTAATTGTTTTAGCAAACAAGACCATAAAATGAATACCAAAGCATCCAAAAATATGATTTGACAAAAAATCCTGAACTATTGTTTGTAGGAAACTTCTCTTTAGAGATTGGCATGTCAAACACCTAAGGACACGGCAACTGAGTTCCACCACACTAGACATTCATTTGAGACTTATAGAAGAATTTGCTAGAGAGCGGTGGTTCCTGATGCAAACAGTTTCTTGGTTTACTGTTCCTGGTCAGCAATGAGCTATACCAATGCTGGCACAGAAGTAGCTGGAAGATTTTGAGCATCCTCTGAGAAGTCATCGGCCAGGGTAGACCCTCTTGACTCTGTAAAAGCAACTCCACCAGAATCACATTGGGAAACACCAAAAAGCCACCACCATAAGTCATAGCTGCCGACTAGAGCTTCAGTCACAGACCATCAACCCACAAGAACACAAGGTCCACAAGACCATTGACTTGCGTCATCAAATCACCGGCTTGAGCTTCAGCCGCGTCAACAATTGCCACTGAAAGGACTCGTGAATTCCACAGAGAGAAGGGGGAGGATGAGAGATTGGAGAATGTAACCATTAACAAGTTTCGGAAACCCAGTTCTAATATTTATAAAAATGCCGCCTTTATAGAAAAACCAAAAAAGGGGGATCTGAAAACACCAAAACAGTGTTCTCATAAAAAAGGGTTTGCACACTAATTTTGAGAACACCATTTTTAAGTTGGGTTTCTAAAACACAGTAAACTCCAACTATATTAAACTCTCCTATGACTTCTATTAAGTTCAATGGTAAGAACTACATGTATTGGGCCTAATTGAAATATTTTCTGAAGTAAAGGGCTTATTCAATCACCTCTTATATTACAAGCCAACAAGCCATTATCCTCTGCATCTACAATCAATGCAACCAACTCAGATGGCTTGTCTACCTTTACTACATATGTTTTACCCAGAAAAGTCTTTGGGATCAAGAGAATCACCTAATCATGTCTCTAATGCTTTATAGTATAGAACCCAACCTTAGGGTTACTTTGTTGCACTTATAATCTATGAAGGCTATCTGGGAGCAGGTATGTGTTGTATGATGTTTGCATGTGATATTTCAATCTTGAACAAGGTAATCTGAGTTTGGAAATATATTATTCACAAGTCATGGGAGTCCTCGAGGAAAGAAACATGTATCAACCGCTCATGACAGACCTCCAACATATGGAGAAACACTGATTTGCATAAATAATTTTTCAATAGGTCTATAGGCATGAACCCGTTTAAAGTTGTGCATGCTTACAACCTTAGCAAGCCCTTCGATCTCCCCATGTCCCCACATGTTCATGTATCTGAGATGGCAGAAGAATTTAAACATCATGTTCATGACTTGCATCATAAGATCAGCAAACAAATTCATGCGAGTTATTCAATATAAATTACAGGCGAATTCATGTCAATGTCACTTGGAATTAACATAGGGATTAAGTCATTGTTCATGTTAGGCCCAAGCGGTTTCCCTCCAGAACCATTAGGAGATTGCAAACTGCGTGCTAAAGCAAGTTGGATCAATGCATATGCCATTGATATTCCATCTGTCTATGGTATTACCTTGAATTTTTATGTTGTGGATTAGGTTACTTATAATGGTCTGGCAAGCATATCAAATGATCCTTTCGATAAACCATCCCAGGACACAATTGCCTATCCTATCCCTAATTCAACCTTATTAAACCTTCCACAAGCACATGAAGAATCTATTGGTGCCATTTTAAATGAGAAGATTGTTTTCACTGGGGATTGAGATGTTCAGTGTTTTTTTGGTACGCAGACGAGGATGCCTAGAGTCATATTGTACTAGAATCACCAAAGAGAAACTGCAACAGCTTGATCGTGATCTGTAAGAACACTACCAGATTGACACAATTGCCAATCATATCCCTAGTTTGACCTCATTAAACCTTCCATCCCTAGAGTTGATGGGAACACGAGATTTATGCTTATTTGAACTGTGAGATTTTTCTTTGGGAACATTGAGATATTGTGCTAATTTGAATTTTGAATTAGTTTGACTTTTATTTGATTGAGGATTTTATGGGATTGTATTTATGGCATGGTTATATCTTAATCCTGGAAAGCCTTTTTATTTTTAAAAATTGGGTACTTTAATCGTTTGGGACATTGAATTTTGAGTTGAGTTTTCTTAATAGCTTCGTGGTGATTCCAACCAGCCCCAAGTGGTGAAGTCTAGGGTTTTAGCTCGTTAACCTTAATCCACCCTCACTTTCTATTTATGCTTATACTAGAGCTCCATCAATATGAAAACTAATTGAATTAAATACACCTTATCGTTCACACACTATGTTTGAAAACATTTGTAGTTTCTGAAGTCATTTTCTTGTCTAATCCTTTGTATAGCAAGAAGCCAAGTCCCTGATATATTCACAAGTCACAATAGCAAGGATTCTGGGTAAATTTTATTTATTTTTTAATTTTTTCATCTAGGCAGTAAGAAACCATAGAAATTCAAGAAATAACTTAGACAATGTCCAGGTCAAACATAATGCATGGGCAATTTGGCAGTGATGGCTGCCACAGCCATTAATTTGTGAAACAAAAATTTTCAGCAATTGTTCCAAAGGGACATTTCACAAAAAGATTTATAGCTAGAAAGTGATATCTCTTCTATGCCATGAAACAGTTCTACTTCCCTTACAGATCAAGAAATCACCTGTGCAATAAGGTACGTGAAATTTCTCAAAAGACTTGCGGCCATATCCTCAGCTTTATATCCTGAGAGCTTTTTGTTACCATTGACCTTTCCAAAGCAAGAAGCAATGGCAGAAGCTGAAAGACTATGCTGTAATTGAAGAAATTGTAAGATCATCAATAGTATAGGGATATCACTAAAAATAATTGAGATACTATCTACACATAAGACCAGAAATCAATTTAACAGAACTATTGATATAATGTATACATCATACAGAGGACAGGAATGATCACTGAACAGAAATAATGTCCTATATCTTTGAAATTAACCATCAGAAGCAAACTTGCAGAAGTAATAATATTAAATTAAGTTCAATTTTAATCTCTAAACTATCAAAAGTTCTACTTTCATCCCTAAACAATTGAAAACATTGCATTTTACTTCCTCTTGTCCACCTCCATTAACTTTCTATCCTACATGCCTAGGTGGCATTACTTTTTTTACTTTTTGCCTTTTTTTTTTTAAGTAAAGGAGGCAGGTTTGAACCCCATGACATGGGAATTAGGGGGTAGACAAGGTGCCATTTGGACTACAAGCCCATTGGCCCCTAGGTGGGATTACTTAATTTGACATGAAGCACTAGATTGCCAAAATTATATATAAAAAAAACCTTTATATGACATGGACCAAAGCATTAAAAAAAAGGTGTTACGACAAGCAGCATGACTTCATTTGTCTCTCAACGTTAAGATTTATTTCTTTCTTTCATTTCCCGCATTTGCTCGGCAATCAAACACAACATAAAATCAAAATTCACACACTTGATGCGACCGTCTTTGGTTGCTAGAAAATGTGGGAAATGAAAGGATTTTTTTTCTTCTTCTTGTAGTCTTATACAGCTGCAAAAGCCATATCATAATCACCCATAAATCAAAAGGACAAGACAGTGCACACACAGAAACACGAAGAGAGTCTATGAGAATGAATGGAAGCAAGTAAATACAGAAAAATAAATAAAATCTACAATATATAGCATTAAGATTATATTTTAATTGAATTAAGTTAATTCTTATATAGAGGTCCTAAGGTTCAATATTGTTACAGTATGCTTGATTAATGAAATTCTTGCTGTAATTTTTCCAATGACCTGATATTGATTCAAAGCAACCTACGTACTAACTTTAAATTTTTGTTTGGTGATGAAACCCTAAGTGCTGATTCCTCAATTTATTTTATCTTATTGTTATTTTTACTTACAATTTAATTAAATCAGAATTTTATGTTGCATCAAATTACCTCAGGATAACCTGTATCTCCATAAATATCTCCAACAGTCAAATCCAGTGCTCGATTATCTCCCTGCTGACTGATTTCTAACAACTCATCATAACTAGTGAAAAAAGAAAGAAAGAAAGAAAAGAATTGAGGTCATGAGATTAAAAGCATAAGTAGACTGAAGAAAAATTACTTTCCTGTCTGAGTTATTGGATTACCTCTGGCAATTTGTTAGTAAACTTGCAAAACCAAAAATGGTGCCACCACCGAATTGAGTACCAGTTACACGTTTGAATTTTTTATTTCCAGTGACCTATGTGAGGTCAACATTTACGTATAATGAAAATATGCATTCTGGAATACAATAAAAAAATTAAACAGTGACAGAAGATTCAAAAGAAAAGGAATAGGAATTACCTTGATAATACTAACACCAGAACCTACGTTTACAAGTAGGTAAGGAAATAAATCACAGTGATCAATGTTAACATATGTCTTCTTTCCACTAATGTGTGTGAAAGCTTCCTGGTCAATTTTCTGCTAGAAAAAAAAATCAAAAGTAATTTTATTGAGTGAAATCATTTGAATGGCTAAAAGAGTAAGGGCATCACATACCAATGCAATGCATATATACATTATCAAAATCAGGAATATACTTTAACCAACGGGCATCAGTGTTTCAGAAATTGACTTAAGTATTAAAAGAAATATAGATCCATGAAAGGCACTTGAAAAGAATAAGTATGAATGAAAAGCTCGAAGACATTAATTCTAAATTTAACATTTATAAAAGAAATTTTGATTTTCTTTTCCCCTCAAAGATAGATTCAAATATTAAAACATATAACTAATGCTGCACAGAGAAAAGACAAAAATAAATAAATAAGAAAGAAGGAGCTAATACTGTCTTGTTCCTAAGTATTCTCCGAAAATGCCTGTGAAACCATTCACAATAAAGATCTCTGAGACAAAATTGGCAAAGCATCTACCTGATAATTCCTTCCCCTCAAAATTCTCAAACCGATTTCCACAAACCGAAAATCATGACCAACTGAGTGTCCTCACTTTCTCTGTTATCTCCAGCCCACATAGATAAATATAAATTTCACACATTCCTTAGAGACAAAGAGAAAAAATTACAAAAGGATTTTCCCAGATTCTCTTTATCTCCTGAGGTTCTGATGAGCATTGTTATGCAGAATTGAATGAGGGAATGAAGGAAAGTGAGGTTGAAGCGGATCTCATTAGAACAATTTGAAACCACAATGCATGTAGAAAATATCCAAGAAAACTCAATAGAAAATCTTCAAATCACCATAAGGGATGTTGGTGCAATTTTACCTGGAGTAAGAAATTAGCACCAGCAACAGTGCTAGCTATTTCATCTACTATATCAAAAGTAATGTCGAGTCTATCTCTGAAAATATCAGCATATTTATATGCTCCACCACCTGTGGCCTATGTGAATAGGAAAAAGTAATTAAAAAAAAAGTTATACAAACAAGGAATAAAGTTTCAAAAACCATATTAGTAGTATTTACTAAAATCAGTTGCAACTGGGTAGCAATATAATGGGAATGTAAATATTAAGATTTCCATATAATTATCTTCTGTTAATTTTTTAAAAAATATAGTCAGAATTGGCTAAATTCATCCCTCAAATGCAAGGTTAATTATCAAAAAGAATTTGATTAGTTATTCAAGAGATTTTACAGGGATTGGAGAGTTGTTCCCCTCAATCTCTTCAATCAAAAGTACCATGCATGTGAAATAACATTTTAGGGTATGAGTTAAAAAAATCAATTATCAATGAAGTTCACAAATGGAAAGACATTAGTAGAATAACAATTAACTGGAAAATCAATCCCTCGCGAAAATTTAGCAAAACCAAAAGCACAAATAAGACACTTCACCCTTCCATTATCAACACCTAGCGAGCTATGCATATTTATTGTTGAAATGGCTTGAATTTAACTTCCGTGGATTAACATTACAGGTAAACATTAAATGCTATCTTGTATGAATTGTCAAAGAAAATGGTAAGGAACAACACCAACTCTCTGTGTATTCATACATAGCCAAATTCTTTGACTCTATAGGCAATTAATGAATGCATGCCTATGTTAGAAAGTTTGACTTGATCAACAAAATCAAAGAATGCAATTCAGCATGTAGGCTTGCATGAAGAAATTCTACACTCATGCATTAAATGATGCAGGGATTGCTTGGCCACTATTGTTGACTTGCTTCCACAATTGAAGACTCTCAGGCGTTGAAACAATTTGTATTTTGGCTGAAGGTTGGTTATAAATAGTGGTGTGAGCAAGAGATACTTCAAGCGTGAAACAGAGAGATAGAAAGGAAGTGTTAGTGTCTTGTAATTTGTCTAAATACAATAGGGTGTTCTCTATCTATTTGTTAGAGAACCAAAGGATGTATTTGGGGTTTGGGTTGTAGTTAAGTGTCTTCAAGTTGTTGTTGTAATCTCCACAGTTATAGTGAAATTTATTCTGTCGCCTCCCGTGGACGTAGGCATATTGCCAAACCACGTAAATTCCTTGTATCATATTTTCTTCTCTCTTATTTTAACCTTGTGTTAAGTCAGATTATTTCACTCAATTTTCACAACAATTGGTATCAGAGCTCCAAGTTGATTCGTTCAATGGAGATCAACACTTCTATTGCCAAGATAGACGTAGTTAAGTTCAACAGAACTGGTAACTTCGGTTTATGGCAAAGAAGGGTGAAAGATCTATTGGTACAACAAGGTTTGGTGAAGGCTTTGTATGGGAAAGCAAAGAAACCAGAGACGATGACGGATGAGAATGGGAAGAACTCAATATGAAGGCAGTCAGTACAATTCGACTATGTTTCGCAGACGAGCTTATGTACAATGTCATGGATGAGGTGTCTACTGCGGCTATATGGTTGAAGTTGGAGAGTTGATATATGTCCAAGTCCCTCACAAATAAACTTCATCTTAAGCGAAAGCTGTATGAGTATAAGATGGCAGAGGGTACGGATTTGGCTCAACACGTTCACACGTTCAAAAAAATTATTAGTGACTTGTTGCGGATCGATATAAAATTCGATGATGAAAACAAGGCAATGATGCTTCTGTCTTCCCTCCCGACATCCTATGAACACTTGGTTACAACCCTGCTTTGGGGGAAAGAGACTCTGGAATTTGAAGAGATCTCAGGAGCCCTATTAGATCACTACCAACAGAAGCAAATTCGGGTGAAAGTTCTGGTGACGGGCTTATGGTAAGAGGTAATCAAGAACGTGGAAGGAAGAAAGACAGAGATTACAATTCTGCTAAGGGCTATAGCAGATCCAAATCCAAAAGCAAGACAGTGAAATGCTATAAATGCCAAAAGAAGGGGCATTTTAAGCGAGACTGCCCAAAGTGGAAAAGAGACAAGGACAAAGACAAGGAAGGGTCATCAAGATCTGCAAATGTTGTGGTAGTAGATTCAGATTCAGATGGAGATATGCTTTCTGTTTCATCCAATGCCAACAAGCTAATCGATTCTTGGATTCTGGATTCAGCATGTTCTTTCCACGTGACTCCTCACAGAGATTGGTTCGACACTTACAAATCGGTTAATTGTGGTTCTGTTCTAATGGGCAACGATGCTGCTTGCAAAGTTGTTGGAATAGGAACAATTAAGATAAAGATGTTCAATAATGTGGTGAGGACATTAGGAGAGGTACGACATGTTCCAGAGGTGAAAAAGAATTTGATTTCATTGGGAACCCTAGACTCTAATGGCTATTGCTATAAGTCTGAGAATGGGTTAATGAAGGTGTCAAAGGGCACTAAGGTTGTGATGAAGGGGCAAAAAGTAGAAGGCAATATCTACAAGCTATTCGGCAATACCATTGTAGGTGGAGCTGCTGCAGTGACTGAATCTGAGCAGGATGATACACTCTTGTGGCATATGCGATTAGGGCATATAAGTGAGCGCGGTATGAGGGAATTGCAAAAGAGAAATCTGTTGGCTGGAGTTGAGTCATGTAAGTTAGATTTCTGTAAATACTGTGTCATGGGAAAGCAGTGTAGGATGCGATTCAAAACAGCCACGCACAAGACAGAAGGTATATTGGATTATGTACACTCTGATATTTGGGGGCCGGTGCAAGTTGTCTCTAAAGGTGGAGCTTGGTATTTTATGAGTTTTTTCAATGATTATTCCAGAAAGGTTTGGGTTTTCTTCTTGAAGAACAAGTCTGAGGCATTTGCAAAATTCAAGAAGTGGAAAGCCGAAGTGGAAATCTAGATTGGAAGCAAGATCAAGTGCTTAAGATCTAATATTGGCACTGAGTACAAGGATGGGGAGTTCTTGAAGTTTTGTGAAGAGCATGGTATCAAGAGGCACTTTACAATACAAAGAATGCCTCAACAGAATGGAATGGCTGAGAGACTTAACCGGACAATCGGTGAGATAGCTAGATGTATAAGACTGAATGCTGGGCTTCCTAAAGTCTTCTGGGCTAAAGCAGTGAACATGGCTTGTTACATTCTTTACCGATCGCCTAGAGCTGCGCTTGATGGGAAAGTTGCTGAAGAGGTATGGACAGGGAAAGAAGTTGATTACTCGTTGATGAGGATATTCGGGTGTCCAGCCTATGTTCATATTCCTATCGAAGAAAGGTCAAAGCTTGATTCAAAATCCAAGAAGTGTATTTTTCTCGGGTTCGAGAAAGTAGTAAAAGGGTACAAGCTTTGGGATCCAGTGGCACAAAAGGTGATGATTAGCAGGGATGTGGTGTTTGATGAGAAATCCATGATAAAAGATTTCAGAAAGGAAGAAGAGTCTCAAGAAAAGGGAAGCAGTAGTAACAGTAATAGATCAGTGGTTCAAGTGGAGCTAGATGATGTAGAGTCTAAGCTAGAGAAGGAACCTCACAATAGTGATCAAGATGATCACAACATGATATCAGAACGGCCTAGACGCAGCATAAGACCACCAGTTAGGTATGGTTTCGAGGATCTTGCTTCTTATTGCTTAGTAATTAGTAGCGGGTATCCTTCCATTTTTCAGGAAGCAATTGATAGCTCTGAAATGGACAAGTGGATGGAAGCTATGGTGGAGGAGATGGAGTCCTTGAATAAAAACAAGACTTGGGAGTTGTCAGAACTTCCAAAGGGAAAGAAACCAATAAGTTGCAAGTGGGTGTTTAGAAAGGAAGCAGTATCAGAAAAGGAAGGAGAACTGTTCAAAGCAAGATTGGTAGCAAAGGGATATTCACAAAGACATGGGATTGACTACGATGAGGTTTTCTCACCTGTGGTCAGGCATACTTCTATCAGGGTAGTGCTAGCTTTGGTAGCACATCAGGATCTAGAATTAAAGCAACTGGATGTGAAGACGGCATTCCTTCATAAGAATTTGGAAGAAGAAATCTTCATGAAACAACCAGAGGGGTTCAAGAAACCTGGTACGAAGAATCTTGTCTACAGATTGAAAAAGTCATTCTATGGGCTTAAACAATCTCCCAGACAATAGTACAAGAGGTTTGATTCCTATATGATTCAAATTCGGTATACCCGTTGTGAGTATGATTGCTGCGTATATGTTAAGATGCTTGATGATGATTCTTATATTTTCTTGTTACTGTATGTTGATGACATGTTAATTGTTGCAAAGAGCATGTATAAGGTTGACAAGTTAAAAGCTTTGTTGCACAAAGAGTTTGACATGAAAGGCTTGGGTACCACTAAGAAAATTTTGGGTATGGAGATTCGCAGGGATAGGGAGTCAGGAAAGCTGTGGATATCTCAGAAGAACTATATCAGAAAAGTTCTTGAAAAACTCAACATGCAAGATGCTAATCCTGTAAGCACCCCATTGGCGAATCACTTCAAATTATCTGGTAGTCAATGCCCGAAGAATGAAAAAGAAATTGAAGACATGTCAAAGGTTCCATATGCAAGTGCAGTTGGGTGTTTAATGTACATGATGGTTTGCACTAGGCCGGATTTGGCTCATGCAGTGAGTACTGTCAGTAAGTACATGCAAATCCAGGTAGAGAGCACTGGAATGCAGTGAAGTGGATATTCAGATACCTGAATGGAACCGCAGGATATGGGATTCTATTTGCAAGGCAACATGGGGATAATTCTGTGGTAGGATATGTGGATTCAGACTATGCAGGCAATATAGATGACAGAAGGTCTACAACAGGTTATGTGTTCACACTGTCAGGAGGGACTATTTGTTGGAGATCCACACTACAATCCCTAGTAGCCATGTCTACAACGGAAGCTGAATACATGGCGATAGCTGAAGCTGCAAAGGAAGCACTGTGGTTGAAAGGGCTAGTCAAAGAGCTTGGTTTGAACCAAGGAGGAGTACAATTGCATTGTGACAGTCAAAGTGCCATTTACTTGGCAAAGCATCAGGTTTATCATGCTAGGACAGAGCATATTGATGTGAGATTCCACAAGATAAGGGAGTTGACTGCTACAGGTGAAATTATTCTTAAGAAGATTGACACTTCAGAGAATGCAGCTGATATGTTGACGAAGCCGGTACCTACAAGCAAGTTCAAGCACTGCTTGGACTTGATCAGTATTTGTGGCCTATGATAGCCCGTAGGGGCTAAGGTAGAGGCGATTGAAGAGTTTATTTGTGAAACTTGATACAATTCAAGCCAAGGTGGAGATTTGTTGAAATGGCTTGAATTTAACTTCCGTGGATTAACATTACAAGTAAGCATTAAATGCTATCTTGTATGAATTATCAAAGAAAATGGCAAGGAACAACACCAACTCTCTGTGTATTCATACATAGCCGATGTTTGACTCTATAGGCAATTAATGAATGCATGCCTATGTTAGAAAGTTTGACTTGATCAACAAAATCAAAGAATGCAATTCAGCATGTAGGCTTGCGTGAAGAAATTCTACGCTCATGCATTAAATGATGCAGGGATTGCTTGGCCACTATTGTTGACTTGCTTCCACAATTGAAGACTCTCAAGTGTTGAAACAATTTGTATTTCAGCTGAAGGTTGGCTATAAATAGTGGTGTGAGCAAGAGATACTTCAAGCGTGAAACAGAGAGATAGAAAGGAAGTGTTAGTGTCTTGTAATTTGTCTAAACACAATAGAGTCTTCTCTATCTATTTGTTAGAGAACCAAAGGGTGTATTTGGGGTTTGGGTTGTAGTTAAGTGTCTTCAAGTTGTTGTTGTAATCTCCACAGTTATAGTGAAATTTATTCTGTCGTCTCCCGTGGACGTAAGCATATTGCCGAATCACGTAAATTCTTTGTGTCATATTTTCTCCTCTCTTATTTTAACCTTGTGTTAAATCAAATTATTTCACCCAATTTTCACAACAATTATATTTCAAGGGGTGGTGCAAGTTGAACCCAATAAATCCAAGGTAGTTAAGAGAAATAAAGGAAAAATGATTTACTCCTTCCCCATAAAGCTTACAGAGCTTGAACTGAAAAAATTAAAATTAAAATAAGCTCAAGTGCTTCTTGGGCAAGAACTTTTAGACCCAGTTTGCCTTTCATCTATAAAAGTCAGTTCCTGCACTGAACCTTGCAACTCTATCTGCTTTTCTCCTAGTTACAAGGTCAATAGGAACCTATATCTAGATTTCTAAAATCTAAAGTAAAAAAGATTACAATGCCCATAGTGAAATTTTCGCCAAGTATATATAGAAGATCTCCATAAAACGTAACTTCACTGACTAATGAGACCCATCATGTAAATACTATTGGGTCAGTTCATGAGGAAACACTGAATTCCCTTACAAACCTCTGATATCTCCTATCACAATCAGATTATTTTCCTTTTCTCAAATCTCTCTCTCACCACTCTTCTTTTCTCTCCTTCAAACCTAATACCTCATTCTTCACAACTTAATTAGTATCATCAAACCTACTTTTAACATGTGGTGAGAACGTGAGATGCAACCTCAGGCATATCTCATGTTATGTGGTTCTAAAACAATGAATAAAAATAATGGGGGGCAAAAAAGAAGATGTGTATAAAATTGTTCCTTTCTGCTTATGTAGACTAAATTCATCAATCTGATGAGGACAAATATCAACTATACAGAGAACAGTTCATGGAGATGAAACCAAAAAAAAAAAAAATGGAAGTAAATAGACATGGAGGGTCATGTCCTAATGTATTACTAATTGTCTTCCTTGTTTTGTGGTTGATAGAAAAATAAACTCCTACATTCCAGTTTTCATCAACCTATCAAAAAAAAAAAAAAGAGATATCTAAGATAAGGTAAAAAAAATCACCAAACAGGGGTGGGATGGAGAGAGGAGTGCAGAGAATTGGTCTCCCATGAAAATAAGCTGTGGGGTTTGGAAAGAATCAATGATGTTCATGCAAAAAAAAAAACTCAATACTTGAAAGTAGTCTGAGATTTTTTTTTATTTTTATTTTGTTTTTTGGTTCCAACTATTCAGCATGAGAGAACCCAAAAAACAGTTACCAACTTACCATAATGCTTATTGGTCAACTTGGTTATGATTAATAAACTAGCATGGAAACACTCAGAAAAGATCCTAAAAGGATAGTAGATAAAAGCAAACATGGACAAATAAGTTCAAGCAAGGGTCATGTTACATCAAGAAATCTGGAGTGATATTGCTAAAAAAACAAGCAGCGATTGACGTAGCTTCAGTCCAAGAAGAATCAAAGAACATCCAAAGAAAATAAGAAGGCGCTGAAGCCTATAATCTTTGGTTTTTTTGTAACTGACATAATCGTTTTAACCCCTATCTTAGAGTAGTAGAAAGTTATAATGCCATGTGCATTACTGCACTTCAGCAGAATACAGACACATATGAATGAGCCATCAACTCTGCAAGTTTTTTTGCTTGGAGAATAGTAACCTATTGGTGAAACTTTGAAAATGTGTTTGTGTCTGGGTAGGACTGGGTGTGTGTATGTTTGTGTACCTAAGAATGGTATAATTGTTATGGCAAACTTGACAAAGTACTAGAATCAAAGTTCTAATATGCCAACACTCTCATCCAAGTGAACAGCGATGAAAGGCAAGATACTACAGTCATAAGGGAAAGATACTATTCTGCATATAGAACATTAAATGTCATTAAAATTTTCTCTAAAATTTTATTTAAGGCATCTCAGGCAACCTCCTAGAGAACTATGGACTGAATTATGTTATGGCATTCTAGAACATTTGAAACTAAATGACTTTGCTTCTCATTTGTATTACTCTGGGTGTGTGTATGTTTGTGTACCTAAGAATGGTATAATTGTTATAACAAACTTGACAAAGCACTAGAATCAAAGTTCTAATATGCCAACACTCTCATCCAAGTGAACAGCGATGAAAGGCAAGATACTACAGTCATAAGGGAAAGATACTATTCTGCATATAGAACATTAAATGTCATTAAAATTTTCTCTAAAATTTTATTTAAGGCATCTCAGGCAACCTCCTAGAGAACTATGGACTGAATTGTGTTATGGCATTCTAGAACATTTGAAACTAAATGATTTTGCTTCTCATTTGTATTACTCTACTCAAGCATTAAAAAAACACATTATTTTAGTGAGAATAAGAAAAAAGTATAACGCAAGGAGCGCAATCAATTTTATTTCATAATTTATTATTTTTCCATGTCATTTTTTAATTTTGAACTTGTTTTCTTTTTGAATTTGGTCTGTAATGTCGTTGAGGATTTTATAGGATGTTTTTCAGCCTATCAAAAAGAGTCTCTAGCAATAATTTGAGAGTTGGCAACACGAATTTAAATTTTCTAATTGGGGAATGTTCCTCTTGCTTGTGGTCATTCCAAGCACCCTTTGGCCTTAGGTGGTGAAGCCTAAGGTTTTCAGGCAAATTCTGGTGGTGAAGCTTAAGATTTGTTCGTTCTATCTTATTTTCCCTTTTTTCTGTTTTCCAAACTAATCTGTCCTGCATCAGAGAAATTTCCTCACAAGTTTGGCAATGTCTACAAAGTACAAACATAAGAACACAATATTCATCAAACTATTGCACAAACAGAACAAGTCTAAGCATGAAGTTTACCTTAATAGTCATATTTTTGTGAAATCCAGTTGGTTGCACATCTGAATTCTCTCCTGAAAGAAAAAAATTTATCAAGTTTAAGAAACTATACACATTGTAAAAAATAAAAATCAAAATGGTTCAAGGTTAACAAACACAATTGCTAATTTTATTACCCATGCTTCGTTGAGACACTAACTTCTTGATTGACATGGTACTCTAAATCACATTTTATCAAAAATCAGTATAGTTTGAATTTTGAAGGTGGCAGGTTCCAGTTCGCTAAACTAGTCAAATCTATTATTGTTGAATAAAAAATCTGGAGTTCAAAGTTCAAAAACCGCCTACACCAAAAACCAATCGGTGTAAAGAGCAATGATCATGGGTCCAACGCTAAAGATTCAAATTGTATTGTATTGTAAAGTAAAGTTTGAAAGTGGAATTCGTACCAACAAAACAGAGGCGTTGAGAGTGAAGAAACTGAATCCATTGATTGAGAAATTTAGTCTCAAACTTAACGAAATGTAGGGTTCCATCAAGAGTATGGCACTCTATTGCACCATCGCTGCAGCTTGTCATACACTTCTTGTTCTCCCTTACAAGGTATACTACTTTAACAAGGGTTCCTGAACTCAGAAACAAAAGCCAGTCCTTAAAAAAAGAAAGTTAAAGCTTTCATATTTAGAAAACAAAACAGGGAATCTAGCAATAAGAAAAAGCATTTCAAAAACCAATAAATAAAAGCAAATTACCTCCAATATCTAGAGATATAAGGGAGCTATCATTATCAATGGGAAGTTCGGGAAAAAGTAGTGTTGGATTTTGGTGATTGGATGGTTGCTGCTGAGTGATTAGACCATTGAATCCAAATCCCTCCACCTCCTCTAGTTGTTGACAATTGGAGCGTTCCATGGCAATGTACCAACACTACAAAAATTCTGTATTGTGGATTTGGGAATTTTTTATATATGTTTAGGATTGAATTTGAACCGATGGTGAATGATGATTGAACTAAGATACCAATTAATTTATAAAGTTCGAACTTGGAACCCAGTTCTCTTATTTACAACAAAAGACTTTACGCAATATTTCTAATTTGTTAAGATATGCACAACACTTGTTAAGATATGTACAACAAAAGATTTTACCGAACACTTGTTAGATATGCGTGTCATTTGGATTGGGAGGAGCTACTGGCCAAGGAATAGGCCCTACGCAATCCTTCTTTCTTTCTTTCTTTTCGGGTGGTCCTTTGTATTTTCGTTTTCTTTTTTCTTTTTTTGGGATTTTTTAAACCAATCTTAAAATTTGAAAAAAAAATAGAGGAAGGCCAAAATGAATTTTGGGAAGCATATATATATATATATATATATATATATATATATATATTTTTTTTTTTTTTTTTTTTTTTTCTCCAAGTCACTAAATTTTAGTATGATTTAGATTTTTTAACACTATTTTAGCAATATACATGAAAACGTGAAATATTCATGAAAACTTTAAAAAGTGTTAAGTGTGCCTTAGCTTTGCCACCAAATAGGTTTTGCTTCAAGATAATAATTCTTGAATTCACCAGAAATGAAAAGAGAGATTTCTCAGAAATTTTATTAATAAGAAAATTGCGTTGTCTTAGAGTCTACAATATAGAAAAATGAACTCTAGAACTACCAATTGTATTCCTTAAGATGGGTAGAAGACATTGAAAATTGTAATTTGTGTTAGGAATGACCAAAAAATGCATAATTGAGAAAATTACAAAATCAAATTTTGGCAAAAACGATTAATTAAAGGCCTATGTAAAGGAATTTGTCTAAAATGCAATGTAGGTCATGTTGATCTAATAGGTAATGAGTTTTGATCCTCATGATGATTCCCTTCATCTCATTAAATTTCACACCAATGATTTCCTCTATAGTACTTTGCTACTTTTTGGATTTCTTGCATGTTGACTTCTGGTGATCACCCTATTCAAAGAAAGTTTTTATTGTTTATTCTACATTAATAAACTTTTATGGCTAATCAAAATTAGTTCTTTTCTATATATTTCTCCTAATGTTTTTAAGTTTTCTTTGGAAATATTGATGGACTAATGATTAGAGAATTTGCATGACATGATATTTTATGATACCCATATTTTGTATTAATAATCTTGTCAATTTTTGTGAAGGGCAAGATTTATGGCCTGTTTGGAAGTTAAAAAAAAGGAGGGGGAGTAAAGTAAAGAGATGGAGAGTAATTCAATTACCTTATTTTGAAGTTTTTTAAAGAAAGAGGGAGAGAGATTTGGAGGGGTTTTAACTACCTCTAACACCTCATTTTTAATTCTCCCAAATTGGAAAGATTTGGAGGGAGAGTAGAGTAGATAAACTATTGACCAAATGAATTCCCTAATTTATCCTTTCTAAATTAATAAAATTACAAACCGATTATCTTTGTTTGTTTACTGAGAAAATTGAAGGTGATAAAAATAAAAATAAAAACAATTTCACAACTTACTAATCCATTCCCAAATTTCAGACTCACCCTTCAACCCATCTGTCTGTCTGTCTGTCTGTCTCTCTCTCTCTCTCTCTCTCTCTCTCTCTCTCTCTCTCTCTCTCTCTCTCTCTCTCTCTCTCTCTCTCTCTCTCTCTCTCTCTCTCTCTCAAAATTGAAGCTTCGAGAAACATATCCACACAAATCAATCAAACCCCAGATTTTCTCACCAACCAAACACCCTATTTTCCCGAGGAAAAAAAATCATAATAACTCTATTTCCCCTCAAATTGAGCTCCGAGATTGCAAACCTAATTCGAGGCTGATAATTCCGTGTTGCAAGTCCATGTTGGCGAATTCTTCTTCGTCTTCTTCTGCCAAATGGTCATCGAGCTCACTCTAGCTCCGACTAGCTCTGAATTGTAGGAATTGCAGGAAATCCCCTGCAATTCTGGTACGAACGCAGCTGGGGAATTCGGGTCGTCGGGTTCGGGTGTTCTGTGTGGCTCAAGACAAAGCTAGAAATGAAAATGGAGTGGAGTGCAGTGGCGTCGTAATGAGGGTCCATTGGTCGGGTCAGATTCTACGGCTGATGGGTTCTCCGGTTGGTTCGAGTCTGACTCATAGAGTAACAAGTGGGTTGGAGGTAATGATAAATTTAAAAAAAACCTCTGTTTGGCTTCTCAGAAAATCCGAGGTGTTGAAATGAAATGAAAAGAAAATGTTCAATATGCATATAGTTGAGTTCTAGTGTGTTGATTTGTTGGAATCTAAAAAGTGGAAAAATGTTGGAACTTTAAATTTTGTTTTTTTTCCTATTATATCTGGGCACCCAAAACTCAGAACAAATATATCCAAATAATAGATTAATATGTGGAATGAGAACGATGATTAAATAATTATTTAATCTAACAAATTAATTATAGGCTAATGTTGCAAGTTCATTTTCAAATAGGGGTAAATTTGTCTATTTAAATCATTTCTTCTCATTTCTATCATAGTTTTTAAAACATTCAAACAAGAGGAAGGACTAATTACTCCCTTCCCCCTTACTAATTTTAAAAACATCCAAACAAGGTAGAGGAGAATCATTCCCCTCTACTCTCCTTCCCACTACTCTCCTCCCTCTTTAACCTCCAAACAGGTCATTCGGTACAATACTTAGGCGCTGTTCCTTAAGTTTTTCTCTTAGAATTCTGCTATATGGTTTTTTTCTCATGAAATGAAAGATTATTTTTGAATTTAGCCACATGACTAAGTTTTAAGAGAGAAATCTAAGGAACAATAACTAAGGTACTATATATAAGTTTTGTTCTTTTGTGAATATTAACTTGATCAATTTTCAAAGAATTTCCTTCAAGCAAAAGTGCATAAGCAGGAATGA
The DNA here is from genome assembly GCF_040712315.1 of Castanea sativa. NCBI lineage: Eukaryota > Viridiplantae > Streptophyta > Magnoliopsida > Fagales > Fagaceae > Castanea > Castanea sativa. The sequence continues at coordinate 69,562,420 of NC_134017.1, forward strand.
TGTCACCAAGTTCAATAATTAAGTGATGCTCGAAATACAACAAATTTTACTGCATAAGTTTTATATATAAGGTGTCACAAATAAATAAATCAAACATTCATTTTGCTGAATCACTCCCTAATTCGGCATGATTTTACCCAACTCCCTCTCTCTCCTAAATAACATCACATCTGCCAGAATATATTCTACCCGTGCAAAAAAAAATTCTGAGTATTAGAATATATTCTAAGGGTGATGCCTGAAGCTCTCAAAACATGAACTGTACAGCTTGAAATAGTTATAGCTACTTGGGAATCAGATTGCAAAAAGAAATAAAGAAAGAATCACAAAATCTGGTAGGATAGCACAGGCAAGAGGTAAATTATATAAGAAGTAATAAAATATGCCATTATTTTTCATATGCCAGATAGCATAATATGGAAACTTGAGAATGGTGATCTACAATTGAAACCAAAGAAACATTCAGCAGAAAAATATTGAACAACTTGACCCTTTGGGGAACGACAGTATTTGTGCAGAAAATTCCTTTAGCTTCATTATGTCCCCACTGCTTACAAAATCAAATGCATCAAATGAAATGCTAATCCTCTTCAAAACTGATGCAATTTTAAGCAAAATCTTTATGGCAAGAATCTCTTTTTCATCTCCAGATAAGCCAAAAATATTGATAGTCTTGAGGTGGGTCATGAGACATGAAGGCACTCGATCCAATATCGAATCATAAATTCCATGACATGTAATCCCCTACATGGTTAACAAACAACACAAAGTTAGTGCAGTGGCAATTCAACAGTGGTAAGGGCACTGTATCAAAAATTGCAGTTCAAAAAAAGTTACCATTCCTAGTTCAAGAAAGTCAAGACAAGGAGAGTTCCGAAGTATGGTCAGTAGACGAGAAAATTCTATTGGTAATTCACTGCCCAAAGTGAGACTGGTCAAATTGTTGAAACTAGGAAGAAGGGGAAATAACTCCTCTGCATAATTGAGAACCTACAATAACACAAAACACCACCACTAAAAAGTTTCAGGTGAGCCTTTTAATAAGTGAATAGATAAAAGGAATCCATGCTACAAAGGGATTCATTTATACAAGTAATTAGCAGCTGTGAACATACCTCAAGAGAACTAACCTGTAGTTTCAGCTTTTCTACATTACCGAGCCCATCTAGAAGCTTAAATATACGATAAGCATCTTGAACATCTACGTAGACATCTTCATCATCTCTTTGGAAGACTTCAATAGATGCATCAACAACTGAGGATGAATTTAATAAGCAGAAATCATTTAGGTGGTCACCAGTGAAAGAAAAAGATTCCAAACTATTTCCAAAAATCTTAACTTGACAACTGTTAGAATCATTCTGACCATCTGCATCAGCATTCAGGTCATCTTTATTCTCATTTGCATCACTAATAAATAGAAATCGAAGCATTGGAGGAGAGATATACACAGCCTTGACATTATTCCAAATGCAGTCAATTATAATTAACTCCTCCAGAATTGGGCAACCTGAGAAGAGCAGTTGTGTTGAATTATCATCGGGAAATATAACTTCCATAAGAATCAATTTCTTGAGACTCAGAAAACTGACAATTGAAGGGAGTTTGAGATAATGGAACATGGAAAGTGTCAACTCTTGTAATGATTCACATGTAAATAAGCTAGGCGTCAATTCTAACGATTCCTGAAAGTTTGCAAGACCCAAATATAACGCTTGAACCTTATGCTTAACAACAGCACTTATCCATGAATTAATGCGATGTGTATCACATTCCACATCACATGAAAGAGAGAAATCTTTTATATTTGAGGAATCACGAAGTGCAATTGCTCTTTCCACAAAATTCATGAGCATCGTCCTCCTATCCGGTTCCTCTTCATAAAACTCAAGTTTGGGGATGGATGTCCATAGGTATTGCCATCTTTTCAATAATATGCTTGTTCTGACAGCATCTTTGGTCGATAGGTATGACAAAATGTGCTCAAGAATTGCATCTGGTAAGTTGTCAATATCGTTTCTGCTCTTAATAGCATTCTGTTTCTTTCTGAACTTTATCTTCTCGACATTTTTTAATTCAAAACTTACATCCATAACTTTGATGATTTTCCTACACCAAATTACCCATCGTCAGATTTGTCTTTAGAATTCATAACAGCCCCTTTTGACATTCTGAAAAGAGTTCTAAAATAATATATAGATTCCTAAAACAATTTTTATAAACTCCTAATCATGAAAAACTAATATTACAAAAAAGTAAACATTCTAAATCCGACCCAACTTTTATTTATTTATTATTGATCTGTTTGCCACAACAAATATAAGAAAAACTAAAGCATTCCTCAATAGTGAATACTAATCTATCACCCCATGCATGTATTTAACAATTATCCTGAATTCCCATAAAAGTTTTCAAGCCCTGAACTTTCTAAGAAAATTGAGAACCCATCCAAGAAATTCATTCAATAGAAACCACCATTACCATCAAAACTAAGTTCAGAGAACCACATAGCAATTTTTACTTATTTAAGGACAAAACAGAAAGAAACATAGTATAGAAACTGACCTGAAAGCACCCTCGTTTGTAGTCTGGATGTTGAACCAATTTCTGAAAGGACAAAATGTAGATTTTGGTATGGGTTATCACTTTTCACTCGTACCCAAATTTAAGTATCTTCCTCTCTGTCAGTCTGTCTTCTGTAACTGACTAACTGCTCTCAGTATATGTTCCAAAAATCAAAACTGTGGAATGGTATTGGACTTTTGATGGGCTTTTTAATCGTAGGTTCTTGGCTGAAAAATATTTATTATCAAGTGTACCATGTTACATGTATGCAAAATAACCATATCAACATTTCATTATCAAATGTTATCAAAGAAAAGAAAAAAAAAAAAGCGGTCTCAACATATCGCTACTATTCATAGGGTATTAGTGGGCGGTTATTTTTGTACATGTATCTCTTATTTGTGAGGAGTGCTACATCTATTTAATGTTTTTACAAGACTTCTGCAATAAATTATAAGTGATACATTGTTATTGGTTATAATATAAACCTACCTCTTAAATTACTTTTTTTCTCACTAATAATAATTTGTAACATTTGTCACTTAGGAATTATTGTGAAAATATTTGTGGACATAGCATTTCTACTTATTTATTGGATTTTGATACAAACCAGACCCGAACAGTTGATACCAAATAGTTTTTTTACATGTTTAGGTTTGGGATTGGGTTTGATAGGACGACAGTGAATGGTCCTCTTTATTAATGGTTTCGAAACTTAGAAAGGCCTTACTGAAGGATGACAACTTCGCTTCTAAAAGTAAATAGGCATTTCATTTTGAGTTACTGACACCGATCACATTTTTTCCACAATATTAAGTCGCCTCTACAAATATTAAAAACAAATGAGATCTTTTTACTCATTCTGAACTTTCAGTCAGCTCCACGTTTTTAACTTGGGAAAAAGGATCGGTCTTTTTTTACTTTATGTGTGTAGAATTCAAGATGATTTAAGTTATGAAAAAGATTAGCAATGAATTCTTTTGTGTCTAGGCATAGCAAAAGGTTAAGACTTGGTAATGAGAAGTAGGAAAAAGCAACAACTACAAATACAATAAATGCATAAGTTCAATTTTTTTTTTTTTATGTGAATATTAAAACTTTTATTACTAATGCAAAAAGGTTCTTATATTATATATAAGAGCTTACTCAATAAAGTAAGAACTCTCTTCAATCCACATACTAAAGTCAACAATATTTTGAGTATGTTTGGCTAATAAGTGGGCTGGTCTATTTCCTTGTCTGCGTACATGAGAAAAATCCACTCTGCTAAAGTCACTACAAAGTGTGTGCATGCCTTCAATAAGAGGTTCAACAGCTGTTGGGGGGCTAGAAACTTCACAAAGGGCCCTGTAGATAACAATCGAGTCACCTTCCAATATAAATTCTTGGATTCCAATATCCTTCGCAAAAAGGATGCCTGCCTTAAAAGCTTTTGCTTCTGCCTCTAAAGCCCCCAGTGGAGCTTCGATCCTCTTGCTCAGAGCTACCTCAACCCTTCCTTCATCATCCCGGATAACCACACCAATACCCACTGCCCCCTGTGTGGAAAAAACCGCCCCATCGACATTAACCTTAAACAGAGGACTCAGTGGTGGTGACCATGAACTCTTCAACTCCTCCATGAGTAACGGTACGCATGGTGTCGCTACTGCAGCGGTATACTCTGCCAGGTAAGTTGCTGCCCAGGTATTTATTTCTTTCCCCGATTTTTGCTTCCCACCATTCTTTACCTCATTCCGATTGCACCATAAAGCCCACGCAATGGTGACAATCTGATCTATTTTGGACTCATCCACCCTATCGGTCATTACCAAATGCCATAGGAAGTCATGGAAAAACCTACACACCTCTCCTCCCATCGGAGCAACTATCTTTGAAAGCGCCTATGTCTCCTTTGCTCTGTGACAGTTCCCGAGCACATGTTCAATAGTCTCCATCTCCACACCGCACTCATCACAAACGCCATTTTGCAGTACTTGTCGTTTCATGAGGTTGGACTTGGTAGGTAGTATCTCCCTGCACACTCTCCACACAAAGTGACGCAGCTTATGTAAAACTGGGAGGCCCCAAAGTTTTCTCCAGAATTGTTTCACCAGATCGCTACTCATACTAGTGCCCTCCAACTCGGTTTGGGATAGTTTTTCTGCAAGGGAATAGGCACTACGCACACTAAAAAGGCCGTTTGTAGATTCTGTCCAAATTAACTTATCCCTTGGGAGCCGAGAGCTCAATGGTATCCCCTTAATAACTTCTGCCTCATGCGGGTAAAACAGAGCATCAATGAGCACCGTATTCCAGCTTGTAGACTCAGGCTTAATCAGTTCACATACCTGAGTATCAGAGTCTAAAAACAATCGGGGTGAGCACACTCTATACGTGGATGCCATGAGAAGCCATTTATCCTCCCAAATCCTTATGTCCCTCCCATTACCAACTCTCCACCTCATACCTTCTTGAACCAGCGGTTGGGCAGCCAAAATACTCCGCCATGTGTAGGATGGATTGTTTCCTATAGAAGCATGCAGAAAATCAGAGTGTGGGAAGTATCTAGCCTTAAGAACTTTGTAAACGAGAGAGGTGTGCATTGTTTGTAGCCTCCAGCCCTGCTTTGAAAGTAGAGCCATATTGAATTGTTTAATCTTCTTGAAACCCATACCACCACAAGATTTTTGGCTCACAAAGCTTGTCCCAACTCATCCGTGCTAATTTCTTTTCATCCCTTTGTTGACCCCACCAAAAATTCCAGATCATGCTTGTAAGATCACCACAAAGAGAGTCAGGTAATTTGAAGCAGCTCATCGTATAAGTTGAGATAGCTAGTGTCACGACCCAAATCCATGAAACATGAATTTAGATACATGATTAAGTTGTTAACCTCACCTAGCTCAATAAACATAATTTATTTAAACTTAGTTCAATAAACTCCAAATAGACAATGCTACTGATAAATCTCTTACAATAACTAAAATCCATAATTTATAATAATCTCCAAAATATTGTGAAGTCTAAGCAGAATAAAAAATAATAATAATAACTAATAATCTTTTCAAAACTCCACAAATTGAAAATAATCTTCACTATATAAAACGTGAATTACAAAACAAAGATAACTAATTTTATAAGTCTTCAAGTAACACTGAAGTCGCCTACAACTTCTACACCCTACCTTGCACCTCACCAAGCAAAGCATGAGTTTGATTTCACCATTTCACTCAAAATATCCAATATAGTTTTCCAAACATGTAAAGAATCATTTAATACACATATAATCAAATCTTAAAGTCTTTCAAAAACACATATAAATAATTGATCAGAGCACAGTATCACATATACACATCACATATTCTCACATACAATCCTATGAGCAGATACCAACATCTAACCCCTGCTGGTGAAGGATCAACACATATTCTCACATTCAATCCTGTGAGCGGATTTACACATATATCTTATCAATTCTAAAAACACTCATTTTGAGTCACATATCACAAAAATAAAGTTTATACAACATATAATAATTTTCTCAATGTTAACAATTGTTCCAACAATAAAGGCATATTGAATATCACAATATCAAATTGAAACATAAATCAAAAGATGCTTGACTCCTGAGGGAACGAATAGGAATTGAAGAGTTTATATAAATATTTTTACAATTCTTGAGTAAGTTTGAAAATCTAGTTTGCTAAAAGGAACATCTTAAATACCATTTGAAAAACAAGAATATGACTTCGAAATCACTTGGTTTGAAACAATTTAAAGAACAAGAATCTTTTTAGAAAACTTACTTTGAAATTCAATTATTTTCGAAAAATAGTTTAGTTAAAAATCATCTTTTAAATGAGATTTGAACATTCAAAACGTTATTTAAAATTTGAAATTTCTTTTAAAACATTATTTAAAAGCCAATTAAAATTTCTCTTTCAATATTTTAAAAATGCTTTTTGATAAACTTTTAAAATGTAAGCTAAAAAAAATATAACTTTTGAAAACCTTTAGCCTCTAAGAACCTAAAGTACAAAACTTGTGCATATTATGCATAATTACTTACTGCACTTGAATCACTCTGAAATTCTAGCCAAAACAACCTCCAAAAAGCCTCAAAATACTCTTAAATAGGACCTATAATCAATCATGGAAATTACTTAATATCCTCCACAAAATATAAATTTTACTAAACTATACAAACTGACTCACTAGTAAAATACTTTGCTAAACTAAATGATAGCACTAATGCAAAGTATCTCTACCCAAAAATGTGTTTTCCTTGAATTTATCAAAACTCAGAGGTAGAAGCTAATACTTTAGGGTTTAAGTTGATATACATAACCCCAAACACGTTAAAGCCACCTAATATATATATATCCACCATAGAAAACCTTACGGCTATCCTAATATATATATATAACCACAATTGAAAACCTTATAGCTATCCTAATATATATATATATAACCACAATAGAAAACCTTATAGCTATCCAAATATATATATAACCACAATTGAAAAGGTGAAAGCCTTATGACTGAAGATATGATCCGTGACTTGTTCATGGATATATAAACCAATGAAGATCTAAAGCCATGTACATAACCTTTCTCAATTCATGGCTTGTACTAGAATGCATATAGTGGGCAACTTGGGGTTTAATACATATTAACCCTAATGAAAACCGTGAAAGTCCTATACATATATTAAGGTTCTAACCTTTTTTTTTTTTTAATTCTTTGATTCTAACAAATGAGAAATCATACCTGGAATTCTTTGGTTGCCTCTTTAATTAACTCTAGGGAAACATACACCTTCTAGCCTCCTTAGTGATGAAACCCTTCTTATCAAAACCCTAATTATCTTTTCCTCTACCTTATATACAACACATCCAAGATGTGGGCTTAGTGAGCTATAGTTTAAAACTTACTTAAACTTATTTCTTTAGTCTCCAAGAGGCCCATAAACATCTTCCTCTTTTATTTATTTATTTAATTATTTAAACTACTGCCCTAAATTGTATGCACTAAAACTTTAATCTTCTCACCTATTTTGTAACACCACAAAATTGTCTACTCCCATCTTACTATGCACACACATAAAGTACTTCAACTCTATATTAATAATGACAATGACGGTGATGATCATAAAATCAAATCGGGGTATTACAGCTAGTGCCACTGCTTTGATAAGGATTTCCTTTCCAGCTTTGATAAGGATTTCCTTTCCAGCTTTGGATAGCATCTTCTCTTTCCACCCTGCCAATTTCTTCCCAAGTTTCTCTTTAATGTTTTTGAAAGTACTTCACTTGTTTCTTCCTACTAGTGATGGTAGTCCAAGGTATTTCTCATGCTGTTTAATGACTTGAGCCCCAAATCTATTTTTATCCCCTCTTGGACATCACGAGGGGTGTTCTTGCTAAAACACAATGAAGTTTTTGCTCGGTTCAACTGTTGGCCAGAAGCTTGCTCATACACCCGTAACACTTGTTGTAGGGAGTTGCATTCTAATAGGGACATCATGCAAAAGATTAAGCTATCATCGGCAAAGAACAAATAGGAGAGCTTTGGGCCTCCCCGGCAAATAGTTATCCCCCCCCCCCCCCCCATAAGTTCAATTGGTAATGAGAAGTAGGAAATTACCTCACTAGCAGTTTGAAGTGTTATTTGTAATATGCTTTCCACATTTAAAAAGGGATAGAATATGTACATTCTACGATAGAATGAAGAATAATTATTAGGTGCTTTCGGAACATTGTGACATAGTGTTCCTTTTGTCCTTCGTTTGACTTGTATTGAAGATTCCACTAATTAAATTTATAATAAGATCTACCATAAATATGAGACAAGAAAGCGCCATTTCACCATGCTCCTAGAGCATCTAATAGCAGTTATCACCCCTAGTTTCTCCAAATGCCTAAACTCTTTTAAAGAAGAATAATGGTTGAAAGTGTAGAGTTGTGATTTACAATTATGTTTAATGTTGGCTTTATTCCATGACAAAAAGTGTTGTATTTGCTTTAATTTGTGTTGTATTTGCTTTAATTTTGTTCCTTGTACTTTGTGGGATTTTATTGTATTAGGTTTAGTATTAAGTTGGTGAAGATTCAAGCTTAATTGAAGATTAGTGGTTTTCACGACTTTCTTGCTAGTAGCTAACCCGCAAAAGAGCCATGTGAGAAGCACATGCTGGAAGCGACATTCCAGCCTAAAAAATTTCACTAGTGTCTCGCGAGTAAGACCTTCCTATGAGACACCCGCGAAACTCTCTGCCTGGAGGATTTTTAAGTGTTACTTTCTTACTCTTCACCCATACTATATATACCCTCATTACCTATAAATGTGTAAGGAGGTCATTTCAGAGAGAAAAACCCTAGATAGTTTTTCAACAATACACACACCTATCTTTTAGAGAAAGAGCTACTAATCCTTAGTGAGAAATCATCTTAGCCTCTTCTCCTTCCCTCTCCCATTGTCATACTTTAAGATGAGATTTGTACCCAAACACAACTCACACATTTTTTAGAGTGTAGAGAGTGTTTTGGAGATTGAAAAGTTATAGGGATTTGCCAAAGAAGCCAGTGAGGCTTGGCAGATGCAATCGGGCGTTTTGCGGGATCCGGAAAGCTAGAGGAGACATGACTCCGAGAAATCAGTTGGTAGCAAGAGTTTGGAGGGCTCAAGTACATTGGGTAGACTAGGCTTGGAGGATCTTTTATTATTCATGTACTCCAATTTTATTCTCTAGTGGATCAATTACCGCTTGGAGGGCGGCGGACAGGTTTTTCATCGAGTTCTTCAATTTTCTCTTCTATAACACATCGGCGTGTTATCTTGTATTTGCATCCTTCTTCCCCTACTCTTGTGCTTTACTTTTATTGTTTGTTGTTCATATTTATGCACTAGAGTAGTATCGGTTGATTACGCTTCATTTATTCTTATTTTTGCACTTAGTTTAAGTTGGAGTAAAATCAATCTAGCCATAATTTGTTATTTGGGGGTCTAACAACTCTTGTGTTTTCAACACAAATCCAAGCTTTCAATTGGTATCAAAGCGGATACACTTGTTTTGGTTTCATTACCTAAGTGTGATCCTTGACCCTTTTGTGTGTTTTGTCATGGATAGTGTTTTGTATACTTCTATAGATGTTTTGGATGATATTGATTGTAACATGCCATGTGTTTGTGAAAATGCCTCTATAAGTGTTTATCCTCATGATTGTGATGCCATGTTACATGAATCTTTGGGTGTTGTTGATATTCCTAACGTTAAACTCTTGAAGAAAAAGATTAAGAATTTTCATGAGAATTTGAGCAAGTTCATTTGTGAAAAGGATGATTTGATTACTAAGCTCAATGATTCCAACAAATTGGTTGAAAAGTATAAAAAACTTGCTGAACATTCTCTTGAAAAACTAAAAGAGTTTGAATGTTTGAATATGGACTTGGATGCTAAAATTGTTTTGTCTAACAAACTAGTTGATGATCTTAAATGTGAAAATGAATCTCTTAAGATGCATGCCAAGTGTTTGATTGTTGAACCTATTGGTAAAAATGATGAAAATATATGTTGCAATCATGTTGTGGTACCCGATTGTGTGTCTATTGTATGTTCTACCTCTAAAGACAAATCGGTGTATAGTCATCCACACAAAAGAAACCAAAAAGTGGAAAGAAAGGCTCTTAAGACAAAGCCTCCGTTTAGGGGTCAACCTAAGGTTTTGGATGGATCTAAGTTTGTTCCAACTTGCCACCATTGCGGTGTGATTGGTCACATAAGACCACAATGTCCCAAGTTGAAGAGAGAACAAAACCATGTTGTTAGATCCCTCCCCAAAAAGCCTAGTGGACCTAAACCCATTGTTTGTCACCATTGTGGTGTCTTTGGTCATCGTAGACCTCTTTGCTCTAAGTTTCAAGCTCTTAAAAGAATCAAAAGAAAAGAGAAACTTAAGTTTTTTGGAAGTTGTTTTTTAAAAGCTAAACCGATTTTGGAGGAAAATGGTAAGTTGTTGAAGAAAGTTTTTAATGTTCTTACCTCCTTGTCTTTGTGTATCTTTAGTTCTTATTCTTCCAACCCTCGTTTCACTTCTCATGAGACACTCATTCCAAACAATTGTTTCGTTTGGATGAGAAAGGGTTCCTATGATTGAGTTTTTGCTCTTTTGGTCCTTGATCTAATTCTTTCAATCTTTGTAGGACCCTTCATGCATTAGATGCTTCATTGTCATGCATTTGCGCATCATGCATCCCTTTATATACATTGTTTTTGTATTTGATCTTACTTTTATGCTTTTGTTTTTGCGTGTGTAAAAATTCAAAACCACATAAAAAATGAAAAATTCAAGTAGTTTGATCGTATATGTTTGAGCACATATCACATGTGAATTTGGCCTAGTACATTCGTACTAATGGCGTAGTGCATTTACGAGCTTAGCTTGTTTTGTATGCACATCTATCTTTGTGGGACATATCTTGAAATCTATGTGTGATAGTTATAAATCGATCTTCAAGCTTGTCATGAATGATTAGTCAATAATCTTATTGATCTTGATACATGCATAGACTTGTGCCTATATCTTTTCTCACGTTTCTATGTTTTTGTTTAAAGAGCTCATCAAATGTTAAATCTCGAAAAGAGATAGTGAGTTGCAAAAGCCATCACACATACTAGTATTTGACTAGGAAAAAAGGAAAGCGACTTGTATTGAAATGTATGGTGCCTCAAAAAGCCAAACGCTTACTCACAAAGTTGAAATATCAAAAGCTTAGGCATCGATCTCAAAATGAGATGTACTTTGTTAAAAATTGATCATATGTTATGTCTTGTAATGGAGCCAAATGAAAAGTTTCAAAGTTATGTAATCATTCTTATGGAAGATAATATATGTTCATTTCTATAATTGAGATAGTCCACTGGACTTAGTGCTTGCTCACTCCTAAGTACAGGAGATCGTAGCAATATAATTCTCAAAGTACCGAGGTCGAACCACAAGGAGCATGGTAAATTCAAAGACAATATAATTAAATAACAATTTGGGTGAAGAAGAAAAATAATTTTGCTTGGTGACTGTTAACAAGAATAATAATAATAACTGATTCTTTGTGATCTAAGAAAATATCTATTTCATAATTTATTGTTCTTATACAATTAAAAACTTATGATTCGGTTGAACTGAGACAATTCAGGAACGCATGATAACCTCAATTAATAATGCAGTTGGAAAAGCTTTTTAGAAAAACTCATTCACTTTAAAATTTGATTTCTATTTGAAACTATTAGAAATTCATCTAAACAATAAGAAAAACATGATTGAACTTATTGAAAGCACGGAAGAACTAATACATCAAAAGAAATCTTGTTAGGACATATGTGTTTCACCTATTTAGAACATATGTCATTCATTATTTATGTAATTGGCTAATCCTTTGTCAAAACGTACTTTACTTGTAATTGGGTAGATTTAGGATGAGGTTAATGCTTCAAGAAACAAGGTTTCAAGATTAAGTGTTAAATTCATGCAAGTCTGTCCAAGAAACAAGTTGAGAAGTGCTCTTCATTAAAGCTCGACAGCTGGCTTGATAGCTGCATCTATTGAGCTTTAAAAAGCTGTTCTAGCCCCGAGGTTCGACAGCTGCTCGACAGCACCTCGACACCTGTAGCTGTCAAGATTTAAGAAAAATAGATTCTAAGTTCTGTTTTAATTCTAATTCGTGGATGGGTCTTTGGGCCTTCTTTTCTCTTAACCCTAAACATATAAAAGGATTATTTTAAGGGCCATCATAGCGTGGAAAGTTGCAAAAGCATTTGAGAAATCCTTGTTCATGCAAATTGTAACTTGAGACGAAGTTCTTGCCCTAGTTCATCTCTCTTGTGAAGAAGTTGCTGTGTCTTTGCACCATAGGGTTTTGTAACCGAGTATCTTCTTGATCTTCATCGTGTGGATGAATTGAAGAATTTTGTAGCCAAAAATCTTCTCTAGTTGGTGATTGAAGTCGCGTACTGGGATCCGCGTAATTGGTTAGTCACATACTTGGGAGCCATGCATTGAAAGGAGAAACTGTCACTACAGAACAAGTCCAATTGGGTATTGAGGTAAGGGTTCAATTGTAAGTTGGTAAGGTACTTGAGATTCTTTTACTTGTAACCGCTTGTTGTGATAATAGTGGAGTTTCGGGAGTGGTGACCTTAAAATCACCCGGTGGGGTTTTTGCCGTGTAGGTTTTCTCCATTCGTAAACAAATCACCATGTTTTTTATTTTTCGCTGCATAATTAGTTTAATTGGTGATTTGTTTGTGCTACCACATGTTTGCATGTTAATTTGATTAATTAATAAACTTGACTAATTAATCAATCAATCTATCACAAGGGATCAATACGTTTTTGGCCTATTAAGTGGTATCAGAGTAGGCACACTCTGATTAGGTTTTAATCTTTGTTGTGTGATCTATTAACCCTTGTTGCCCTGGAAACTCTTGATTGTTTTGATTTTCATAATCTTGTGTTGAATGATGATGATGATATTCATGATGCCTATTGCAAGCTTTATAATTTTTGTATGAAATCTCTTGAATGTTCTACAAAATTAAAAGCTAAATTTAAAAATGTCAAGCTTGAAAAAGATGATTTGATTGCAAAATTGGATGAAGCCAATAATTTGAATAAAAATTTCAAAAATCAAATTTCATCTCAGGTGGACAAAATTAAGAGTTTGGAAGAGCAACTAGTTGACTTTAAAACTGAAGTTGAAAAATTAACTAGTGTCAAACTTATTGTTGAGCCTAACTCAAAAGAAAAAGATTTTTATATTCCCCCTTTAAAAGGAATAATGAAGAGTTGAAGGCTAATATTGCTAGGATAGACAAAGGTAAACAATCTGATGTTAACGCTGAAATTTCTAAACCTATGTCTAAACCTCCTCCTAGATTGAATAAAAATTCTAAATTTGTCCCCACTTATCATCATTGTCATATTGTTGGTCAAATTAGGCCAAATTGTCCGAAGTTGAGGTCTTTGTCAACCTCTAAGGTTAGACCTCCTTCTAGGAAGTCGAGTAGCACTAAAACTACTCATGTTTGTCACCATTGTGGTGCTTCCGATCACACTCGGCCTAATTGTTTCAAGTTGTTTCCTCATAAGCGAGTGTCCAATAGGTCTCATCCTTTGTCTAAAGGTTTTTTACCTATTCTTGGTAAGTTATTAAAAGTTTTGAGCTTTTTAACTCAATTTCAAGGGAATTCTAATTCCTCTATGTCCTTTAGTAGTCATATTAGGACACGTGCCTTTTCATCTTCATGGCCAAAGACTCGTGCTGTGTGGGTGAGGAAGGATCCTAAGACTTAATTGTCTCTTTTGTTTATCCTCTGCTTTAATTCTTTCTATCTAAAGTAGGACTCTCTTTGCTTGATTTCTTATCTGCTTTTGAAATCATGTTTTCATGCATCTGCATTTTTCTATCATGCCTTCATGCATTTGTATTTTTCTTTCATGCTTTCATGATTGTTTATCTGTTTTTGTGTGATTGTTTAGTTTTTATTTTGTTTTGTTTTCAAAATTAAAAAAAAAAAATAGAAAAATTAGAAAAATACAAAAACAGTGTGTATATGTGTAAATCGGTTCTTGTGAACCTTAAAATGGCCTTTGAAACAGAGATTTCTAAACTTTATATCTCTTGTAGCTTAGATGAGCATTCTTATACACAACTAAGCAAGTGAGCTTTGTAGCTCTTTGTTTGTGATGAGTAAGGTTAAGTGACCTCTTGAACTTAACACTCGTATCATTCTTTTTGACAAGTAGGACTAGAAAATCCAAAGAGAAAGGCATAAATAACCATCTCACCACTATTACTCGTCAATCATGATATGACATCTGTATGCTTCGGCATAGCAAAAGTGCAATGTCAAAAGCTTAACATAACGGGGTATTTATTTTCTCTCTTTCATATACCCATCCATGATATGCCTAATAAAAAGAAAAATATGCAAAGAAAATAAAAGCAAAAAGATCAAAAATGCTTTAAATATGATTGCAAACGTATTTTCTAGGAGATGTGGGAGTTATAGGATGTACCTCAAAGGTGATAGTCTCCATCAAACAGTTATGATTGTGTCCGAGTGAGAGTGGTTTTCTCATATCTCAAATTGTCATAACATAGAGACACTTATGCAATCTTGCGATATTTTCACACACAACACACAATATTCTTTGCTACTTTTGGTACATGTGTAGGTACAATGTGATTTGGCCATCACAAGATTTACATGCATTGATGTATGCTCACTAAACTGTCTTGACTTGTTTTTGAAATATAAAATCGGTTAGACTTGTTTAGTATGTGAGTGTGTGTTTTGGGATCCTTGTGCTTAAGATTGTTGTTGAGAGATGTTTTTGAGAGTCTAATATGTTGATTGGATCATTGGTTGAGTTGCATGATTGATTGCATTCATGTTTGTGTTTTTCCCTTCTCGAAAAACTGTTTTGAAAGTTTGGCTCGACACCTCCTCGATACCTGGCTATCTGTCGAGCTTCTTAGCTTTTTCTTATCGCAATCTCGATAGCTTCTCGACACCCTCTAGATCGATCGAGAAACCTTCTGTCTTCTCGATCGCTTCTTGACACCTTCTAGATCGATCGAGAAACCTTTTGTCCTCTCGATAGCTTCTCGACACCTGGTGGATCAATCGAGCATCTGTTCTCGTGTCCTATCTTGTTCCTCGACACCTTCTCGATAGCTGGATCTGTCGATGTGTATTTCGTGACACACACCTCGACAGATGTCTCAACACCTCTCGATACCTATAGCTGTCGAGATTTACTGAGGTTCTATATAAAGGTTCTGTGCAATTCGGTTCTCATTTCTCTCAATCTTTTTCTCGACAGATTTGTCTTTTCACCTTCCTAACCTCTCTCTTTCATTCCAAATCTATTTCTCAAGGTTTCTTAAAGCTTCTTCAAGTTTTTCTTCACTTGGTAAGCTTCTTATTCATCATTCTACATGCATTTCGTGTTTTTGAAACCTAGATTTTGGGATTTTTGAAAAATTTTGGGGTTTTTCAAAATTGATGGGATTTTGTTGAAATTTTTGGGATGTTTTTTGTAGTTTTTATCCTAAACACTCCATGCATTGCATCACATTCGCATTCTAACAGTATTCTCATGCATTTAGATGTGTGAAATATGTTTGTGTGCTGGTAGGATTGGATTGGGTTGAGCCCATGATATTTTTCATATTGCATGTCACATGGTCATGCATTCCCCATGCATGCGTTCTATCTTTTCAATATACTTGTTATATTTGAATCGTGTTAGAACTCTTCTAAGTATTTCTTTCTCCCCCCCTCTCTTTCTGTTTGCGTTAGTAGTGTCTATAGCACCAAAACGTAAGTTTATTCCAACCTAGAACCCTCTTCGTTCTAGGGCCTCATCATCTTCTGATTCCACTCCTATCTCTATTTGGTTCCGTGATGAGAAAGCCCATCAGGACTTCTTGAAGAACTTCTATAAACGAGGTGTTCATTTGGAACGCCACGTTGTTCTGGCAGACTTTGCCGACACTAACCTTCTCAATGTCTTTCACAAACGGGCATGGGAGTCACTGTGTGACGTCCCGGTCATTTGTCCTTCTGTGCTGATTCAGGAGTTTTACTTCAACATGCATGGATTCGATTATTCTGTATCTCTCTTTATCACTCGCGTTCGAGGTACGCACATAGTTGTCACACCGGAGTTGGTATTCGATGTGCTCCATGTTTCGAGGGTTGCGCATCCTAATTACCCTGGTTGTGAGCATCTAAGGACTATGTCCAAAGACGAGATGATTTTTGCTTTCTGTGAGTGCCCTTCTGATTGGGGTGAGTGCCAGTTTACGTCATGTCGAACTTTTGCTAAAGGTCCTCGTTTCTTAAACATGGTAATGACTTTTGTCCTATATTCTCTCTCTTACTACAACTCTATCACAAAGCCTCATGCTCATTTTCTGTTGTCTCTTATTGAGGATCTTACCATTGACTTTCCTTCACATTTTATCTTTTCCATCTTAAATGTGTATAAGGATACAGCTACCCGTGATAAGCTTATCTTTCCTTCCGCTATCACGAGGATTTTACGCCATTTTTCTATCTCTTTTCTTGTCTCTGACCCTTTTTCTGTCATGGTTGCCATAGATGCCGCTACTGTAAAATGTAGTAAGGCACAGTTTCGATCGCATCAGACAAGTTCAGAAGCTCCTTCCTCCCGTTCTGCTCCATCCAGATTTGCTCGTGCTTCATCCGCTCCCTCTTCCTCTTCGAGCGATGTTTCACTAGGAGATATCATGGCACAACTTTAGCGCATGGATGCTCGCCTGGATACGCTCTCTACAGAGTTGTATCAGGTGAATGTTCATGTTGGTCGCATTGCTAGGCGACAGGCGACCATAGGTGGTTTTGGTCCCGAGGTTTCTCCTCCACCACCTCCTATGGCTTCCTCGTTTGGGGATGATGATGGTGATGACGATGATGCTTCGGATGATGATGATGATAGAGATGCTAGCTCTACCGATGAGATGTCTACTTGACACTCTACCCTTTGTCACTCGTGACAAAAAGGGGGAGTAGTTTGGGTTATGAGAGTAGTCATACTTAAGGGAAGAGCTTGTATAGGGACATTTTTTATAGGGGGAGTGTTGAGTGCTAAGGGATGTAGTGAGGATTACTTGTATCTTTTTCTTTTCTCTACTTTAGATACATTTTCTTCTTGTACCTATGTCTTGTGACCATTATTACATACATTGTGCTCATTTTGTTATATATCTATCTCTACATGTGTTGTTTTTTTTATTTCTTTATACACATGTTTCTTTATTTGTATACAATCTATTATTTCTGTTTCACACTAAAATGCATTGATGAGTTTTGTTTAAAGTGTTTCAAAAATACAGGTTGTCAAAGTCTATTTGTCATAAACTCTCTTCTTGCAAAGTTTTTCAAGAGTTTGTGTTAGGATAGATTTTATTGTATTCCATAAGTGAATATGAGTTAAGTGATTTATGACTTCTCTCATATGTTCATTTGTTGGTTGTGGTTTCGTCATAGATTGCCAAAGGGGAAGATTGTTAGGACATATGTGTTTCACTTATTTAGAACATATGTCATTCATTATTTATGTAATTGGCTAATCCTTTATCAAAATGCACTTTACTTGTAATTAGGTAGATTTAGGATGAGGTTAATGCTTCAAGAAATAAGGTTTCAAGATCAAGCATTAAAGCCATGCAAGTCTGTCCAAGAAACAAGTTAAGAAGTGCTCTTCATTAAAGCTCGACAGCTGGCTCGATAGCTGCATCTATCGAGCTTTAAGAAGCTGTTCTAGCCCCGAGGCTCAACAGCTGCTCTATAGCACCTCAACACCTGTAGTTGTTGAGATTTAAGAAAAACATATTCCAAATTTTGTTTTAATTCTAATCCGTGGATGTGTCTTTGGGCCTTCTTTTCTCTTAACCCTAGACATATAAAAAGATTATTTTAAGGGCTGTCATAGTGTGGCAAGTTGCACAAGCATTTGAGAAATCCTTGTTCATGCAAATTGTAACTTGAGACGAAGTTCTTGCCCTAGTTCATCTCTCTTGTGAAGAAGTTGCTATGTCTTTGCACTATAGGATTTTGTAACCGAACATCTTCTTAATCTTCATCGTGTGGATGAATTGAAGAACTTTGCAGCTAACAATCTTCTCTAGTTGGTGATTGAAGTTGCGTACTAGGATCCACGCAATTGGTTAGTCACATATTTGGGAGCCGTGCATTGAAAGGAGAAACTGTCACTACATAACAAGTCCAATTGGGTATTAGGGTAAGGGTTCAACTGTAGGTTAGTAAGGTACTTGGGATTCCTTTACTTGTAACCGCTTGTTGTGATAATAGTGGAGTTTCGAGAGTAGTGACCTTAAAATCACCCGATGGGGTTTTTGCCATGTAGGTTTTCCCCATTCGTAAATAAATCACCGTGTCTTTTATTTTCCACTGCATAATTAGTTTAATTGGTGATTTTTTTGTGCTACCACATGTTTGCATGTTAATTTGATTAATTAATAAATTTGGCTAATCAATCAATCAATCCCTCACAAGGGGTCAATACATTTTTGGCCTATCAAATCTAATTGAACAATCAAGTATGCTGTTGATAAAATCTTAGAAAGAATCACATTGAATATTCATACCGTATAGATGAAACATAACCCCTAGCCCTAGCAAAAATTTAAACTGCCATTAGAGAAAGGAAAATACAAGTTTTCTCTGCCCAAAAA
Source organism: Castanea sativa (assembly GCF_040712315.1). NCBI lineage: Eukaryota > Viridiplantae > Streptophyta > Magnoliopsida > Fagales > Fagaceae > Castanea > Castanea sativa. Next base: position 69,581,251 of record NC_134017.1, read on the forward strand.
AATCCGTTCTCCCAGCCTCCCTTCCAGACCCTAATGTCTAAGTGTCCTAAGAAAATAAAACTTTTACTATTTTTAATTTCTGTCTAGGTTTTCAACGGTACCTTGTGAGTTAAGTTCGTCCTTCAAAACTTGAGAATTTTGAAAAACTCAAAACTGAAAAGTTGTAGATAATTAAGTCATGGTTCCAACCTATCTAGCCTTGAATCAATTGGATTTTTGAGGAGGGTGATACACCCAAAATACTGATTAGTACTCAGATTAGATTTTTCTTTTTCAGATTCTACCTCTTTGATTTCTTCCCTTATTTGAAGCTTCCAATCATGGTAGACGATCCAAGCACTCTAGCTACACCTCCTTAGACATTTAAGCATGGTCCTTTAGCTCCACTTGTTTCTTGTTTGGCCTCCATTCTCTCACAATTCCTGTAAACTCATCTTTCTCACATGATTTCCTGAAAGTAGAAAATTACACACAATGAATGACATCTTATTCAAGAAATTATGTAAAGATAAATAAGAGGGACTAATGCAAACCATGACTTAATTATACAAATTATGCATAGTAATAAGGAGATAATGCCCACATAAATATATAACAAGTATACATTTTAAGGCGTTATCACTTAGTACTAGTTGTGTATGACTTGATTGAATTGATCATTGAAACTTCACTCTAGACTAAGGACTATTCCACACTTGATTCACACACACAAGTTTAATGTTCAATGAATGCTTATTTCATTTGTGTGATTGTACATGCTCAAATGTGATGTGTGTGTGCTTAACCTTATATGGATCAAACTAAAAAGATTTTTGTTCTTTTTGTTTGGTTTTGGAAGTGATTTGTATCACTCATGTTTTTCAAAGTTTTTCAAGTTGTTTTTGTGTGAAAAACATGTTTTCTGGGTGTTTTCGTAGTGTAAGCTCAGTCATGAGTTAAAGTGTCCAATTTTCAAGTTTTTCAATTTTGGATAGAGAGTTTCGCGACTGTTTCGCGAGTAAAGCTTACCAGCGAGACACCAGCCAAATTTCGCTAGTATCTCGCTAGTATGTAACCAGCGAAAATTCCCAGATCAGCTTATTAAAGGGCATTTCGTAGGACATTTGTTTTAAACTTCTCTCATCTTCTCCCAAACCCTTATTTTAATGCTCCAACATCAAAACCCAACTAATTTCAAGTGTTTTACATTCCATAAACATCTCGAAGGTAATCTTTAACTATTTTCATCAATTTTGATCCTTAGATTATGTTTTTAGGGGTTTTATGTTCATAGTTGGGATTTTCTCAAATGGGGGTTGGAAAACTTATTTTTTGTCAATCTTTTTTATTGGGCTTTGTTTTAAATGATGATTTGCTTTGAATGTTGGCCTCTTGTGGCAAAAATAACATGTATTTAGGCAAGATTTTCATATGTTCTAGCATTGTTTAACATACATGTGTAATGTGTGCACTCTAAGTGTTTGATAAAATGCCCAAATGACATTTTCTCATTGTTTTGGACTCCGATGAGTACCAATTTTTGGGGATCACCATAATTATTCATATTTAACATGTTTAATCATTGGTGGTGTGTTTTATACACATTGCCCCATGAGTGCTCATTCATGCATTGGTCATACATCTCACATGCACACTAGATGCACACTAGATGCACCTTTGCTGCACACACTCTAACACTTGACATGTTTTGCATTCACTCATGCTAGTTTAAGTCTTTTTAGACCTTTTAGCACATATAACATGTTCTTGTGTCTATGTCATGCCTAGGTCCATATTTTGTTCCACATCCTTAGCATGTCATGTTTACTTTATGTTTTGTAGCATTATGTCTTTAAGATGTTTTATTTTGTGTTTGAACTTCATTTTCTCATTCATCTTATATCCCTCATGCATCATACCCTTGTTCATATCTTCTTTTCTTTCCCTCCTTCCTCTTGCTTCACTTGTCTATTTGTGACAAAAAGGGGGAGAGTATACTAAAGAGTATACTGATGTGTTTTGTCATTTCTATATGACTCATGTGTACATTCTTAGAGGAAGAAATTATACCTCATGCACATTCGTAGGGGGAGAAAGCCATAGGAGAGATGTATATATTAAGGGAGAGAAGACATTTGTTTTATGAGAAAACCTTGTTTTGTTTGTCTTGCTTTATGCTTGTTTTCTCGTTGTTTTATGGTACTTTAAGTTACTTTTTGTATCTATACTTTGTTGCTCTCATTACATCGTGTTTTTGTATTGGAACACACTTGTGCCTTTGTTGGATCTTGTATCCTTGTTGGATCTTGTATCCTTAATGCAAATATCTTTGGTGTTTTGCATTGGTTGTGTGTTGGATATGCATACATCCTTATGTTATTATGCTTTTTTTATTGCATGTTCGGATGATCATTTGCTTTGCTATATGATCATTGTAGTCATTTCCATATGACTGTTTGGTGTATGATCAAGTTGCTCATATGTTTCACATCATATTTACTTGATCGCTTTTTACTTGTTACATTATACTTGTCCTTTTATCACTTGATTTATCTTGAGGGTCTAATGCGTTTTGTGCAAGTATTTCAAGTTACAGGTATATATGTTCCAAATGCTTCACAACTTCTAGATTTAGGTGTGAGTGAGTTTTGTCATTGTTCTCAAACTCACGTTTAAGTCTAGAGTCTGTTATAGGGTGTTTTGTCACGGAATAGCCAAAGGGGAAGATTGTAAAGTTGTGATTTACAACTATGTTTAATGTTGGCTTTATTCCATGACAAAAAGTGTTGTATTTACTTTAATTTTGTTCCTTGTACTTTGTGGGATTTTATTCTTGCTTTATGCTTGTGTTTCTCGTTGTTTTATGGTGCTTTGAGTTACTTTTTGTATTTATACTTTGTTGCTCTTATTGTATCGTGGTTTTGTGTTGGAACACACTTGTGCCCTTGTTGGATCTTGTATCCTTGTTGGATCTTGTATCCTTAATGCAAATACCTTTGGTGTTTTGCATTGGTTGTGTGTTGGATATGCATACATCCTTATGTTATTATGCTTTTTTTATTGCATGTTCGGATGATCATTTGCTTTGCTATATGATCATTGTAGTCATTTCCATATGACTGTTTGGTGTATGATCAAGTTGCTCATATGTTTCACATCATGTTTACTTGATCGCTTTTTACTTGTAACATTATACTTGTCCTTTTTATCACTTGATTTATCTTGAGGGTCTAATGCGTTTTGTGCAAGTATTTCAAGTTACAGGTATATATGTTCCAAATGCTTCACAACTTCTAGATTTAGGTGTGAGTGAGTTTTTTCATTGTTCTCAAACTCACGTTTAAGTCTAGAGTCTGTTATAGGGTATTTTGTCACGGAATAGCCAAAATGGGAGATTGTAAAGTTGTGATTTACAACTATGTTTAATGTTGGCTTTATTCCATGACAAAAAGTGTTGTATTTATTTTAATTTTGTTCCTTGTACTTTGTGGGATTTTATTGTATTGGGTTTAGTATTAAGTTGGTGAAGATTCAAGCTTAATTGAAGATCAATAGTTTTCGCGACTGTCTCGCTAGTAGCTAACCCGTGAAAGAGCCACGTGAGAAGCACATGCTGGAAGCTGAAGCGACATTTCAGCCTGGAGGATTTCACTAGTGTCTCGCGAGTAAGGCTTTCCTGCGAGACACTCGCGAAACTCTCTACTTGGAGGATTTTTAAGTGTGACTTTCTTACCCTTCACGCATACTATATATACCCTCATTACCCACTTGTGAGGAGGCAATTTTAGAGAGAAAAACCCTAGATAGGTTTTCAATAGCACACACACCCATCTTTTAAAGAGAGAGCTACTAATCCTTAGTGAGAAATCATCCTAGCCTCTTCTCCTTCTCTCTCCTATTGTCATACCTTGAGAGGAGATTTATACCCAAACACAACCCACACCTTTTTCGGAGTGTTTTGGAGATTGGAAAACTTTGGAGATTTGCCAAAAGAAGCCGGTGAGGCTTGGCAGATGCAATCGGGCATATTACGGGATCCGGAAAGATAGAGAAGACATGACTCCGAGAAGTTCGTTGGTAGCAGGAGCTTGGAGGGCTCAAGTACATTGGGTAGACTAGGCTTGGAAGGTCTTTTGTTATTCGTGTACTCTAACTTTATTCTTTAGTGGATCGATTACCATTTGGAGGGCAACGGAGAGGTTTTTCGCCCAGTTCTTCGGTTTCCTCCTCAATAACACATCGGTGTGTTATCTTGTGTTTGCATCCTTATTCCTTTACTCTTGTGCTTTAGTTTTATTGTTTGTTGTTCATGTTTATGCACTAGAGTAGTATCGGTTTATTGCGCTTCATTTACTTTTGTTTCCGCACTTAATTTAAGTTAGGGTAAAATCAATCTAGCCATAATTTGTTATTTGGGGGTCTAAATAGCTCTTGTGTTTTCAACACAAATCCGAGCTTTCAGAAAGAAATATCCAATTCCTAGTATTTCCCCTCCTCTCCATTGGCCATAATATACAGAGAAGAATAAAGGAGACAGCACTGTGCACTTAGTAGAAACTAGAGCAGAACGTTTAAGAGATATCTTACTCTATTTTTGGCCAAGGAAACATAAAATGCAATTTAAGCTGCATATTGTAAGTTTGAAACTTAAGTAGGTGTTTCAATATCCCAAAAAACCAATATAATGAGAGGAGTTGGGACTTGACACACCATAGATCTCCCTGGGACAAAAAGAACCAAACAATAAAAATCCTATAATATTAGAATTTATTCTAACTAATGGTGGATCCACATCCAAGCACTTGTAGGAGCACAACAACCGTTACATAATATGAATTTTGAGCCTAGATGTTCAAGGGAACAAACATTGCATTACATGTCACAAGGGTGACGCCTGAAGCTCTCAAAACATAACTGTATAGCTTGAAGGGGTTAAAGCAACCAACACATCAAATTACTTGAAGAGTCAAAGAAAGAGAATCACAACCTTTGGCAGGATGACAAAGGCAAAAGGTAAATTAAGAAGTTAAAAAATATGCCATAATTTTTCATGTGTCAGTTAGCCGCAATATGGAAACTTGAGAGCGGTGATCTGTAGTTAATTGAAACCCAAAAAGAAATCTACTGCACAGCTCATTGACCCTCTAGGGAACAACAGTATCTGTTTATAAATTTCCTTCTGCTTCTTTAAGCCCCCCCTGGATTTGAAATGATAATCATCACAAACAATGACAATCCTCTCCAAAACTGATGCACTTTCAAGAAAAATCTTTACTGCATGCATCTCTGCTTCATCTCCACGAAATCCAGAAATTTCAATAGTCTTGAGGTGTGTCACAAAACATGTAGGCACTTTATCCAATACCCAATCATAGTTTTCATTATATCTGGCTATGCAGAACACCTACATGGTTACCAAACACAAAATTAGCTACAGTGGCAATTTATAAGAGGTCGGGACACTGTAACAAAAGTTGCAATTCAAACAAAGTTACCATTTGAAAACCAAGAAAGTCAAGACAAGGAGAGTTTTGGAGTATGGTTTGTACTGCTCCACAAGTAAACAAGGATTCCACACTTTCCAAGCTGAGTCTGGTCAGTTTGTAAAATGCAGGCACATGGGCAAATAACTCTTCTGCATGATTCAGAACCTATGATAACAGAAAACATCTCAACAAGTTTCAAGTGAATAAATAAAAGAAATGGCTGCTACAAAGGGATAGATTTATTCATGTGATTACTAGTTGGGAACATACCTCAACAGTACCCTTAGATACTGTTAGCTTTTCCACACTACTGAGCCCACTAAGAAGCTTATAAACACGATGAGCATCTTGGTAACAATCTACTTCATTTCTTTCAAAGACTTGAATAGACACATCAACTATTGAGGATAAATTGTAGAAGCAATAATCATTTATGAGTTCACCATCAAAAGAAAAGGATTTCAAACTAGTTCCAAAAATCACAACTTGACAGCCATTAAAATCATTCTGATCATCTGCATCAGCATTCAGGTCATCTTTATCATCATTTTCATCATAATTTTCAGTGAATAAGTACCTATCACTTATGAACAACCTTTGAAGCATTGGAGAAGAGATACAAACAGTCTTGACATTTTTCCAAATGCAGTCTGTTAGAAGTTACACTTGTTTTTAATTAATCATTCATAAATAAGTGAGTTTCATAAATTAATGTAGTGAGAAGTTTATTAAAGTTATGTGTGGGATTTATGAATGTAAGAGTTAGAAAATAAATATAGTGAGAGTTAAAGGTTGGATGGTGTACTATATAAACCCATTCATTCGTCAAGTTCTAAGCAAGAGTTGAAGAGAAATACAAAACCTTAAAGAGTTCTAACTCTTCCCTCTCCACTCTCTCTCCCTTTATTTAATTTGTGAGTGTGAGTCTTTTCTATACACTAAGTAGTGTGTGGATATTTGTGAGAGTAAGTAAAGAAAGGCCCATCAATATTTTGTTTTATTTCCAACAAAGTGGTATCAGAGCCAATCGATTCATGGTGAGAATGGCTATTCCTAATGGGATGGCGTTATTCCAATTTCCTCGACTTACCAAACGAAACTTTGAAATTGGAGTATCCGAATGAAGGCGTTGCTCGGATCCCAAGATGCGTTGGAGATTGTGGAGAAAGGTTATGTGGAGTCACAAGATGAAGAATCTTTAACCCCAAACCAAAAGAAAGACTTGCAAAAAGCTCGAAAGAAAGATCAACAAGCTCTTACGTTGATCTATCAAGGCTTGGATGAAACTATGTTCGAGAAAGTTGCAAATGCAACTTCATCCTAGCAAGCATGGGAGATTCTTAAAAACTCTCTAACGGGAGTTGATAAAGTGAAGAAAGTTCGCCTTCAAACATTGAGAGGCGAGTTTGAAGGTTTGCACATGAAAGAATCTGAATCTATTTCAGATTATTTTTCAAGGGTGTTAGCAATTGTAAATCAATTGAAGAGATATGGTGAGAACTTGGATGATGTCCGTGTAGTAGAAAAAATTCTACGGTCATTAACTTCTAAGTTTGACTATATTGTTGTAGCAATTGAGGAATCAAAAGACTTAGAGTCAGTGACCATTGACCAACTTATGGGATCATTACAAGCCCATGAAGAAAGGCTCAATAAGAAGAAGCAAGAGCTTTTGGAGCAAGTCCTACAAGCAAAGCTCACCTTGAATGAGAAAGGTTGGCGTGAAAGTAGCCAAAGAGGCCGAGGACATGGACGTGGTAGAGGGAGAGGATTTGGAGGAAGAAATTGTCAAAACTCTCCCAATTATGAAGAGAGGGGTCAAAGTTCAAAATCCACAAGAGATCATGGAAGAGGAAGTTTCTCAAGACTATATAAAAGAAGGTATGATAAGTCTAATATCAAATGTTATAATTGTCAAAGTATGGGCTTTATGCTTCTGAATGTAAAAATGCTGCTAACACTATTGAGGAGAAAACTAACTATGTTGAAGATAAAAAATGAAGAAGTGGAGCCGACTTTGTTGTTGACATACAAAGGAGAAGGCAAAGAAGAAAATGGTGCATGGTATCTTGACTCTGGTGCTAGCAACCATATGTGTGGGAATTTAAGGATGTTTATGGAGATTAATGAATCGGTGGTCGGGAGTGTTACCTTTGGTGACTCATCCAAAGTTTCAGTGAAGGGGATAGGTAAAATTCTTATCCGTTTAAAGAATAGAGATCATCAATTTATTTCTGATGTATATTATGTGCCAAGCATGAAAACTAATATTTTGAGCTTGGGACAACTTCTTGAGAAAGACTATGATATCCAGTTGAAAGATCGTAGTTACTTAATAAAGGATCATCGAAATAATGTGATAGCTAATGTGCCTATGACAAAAAATAGAATGTTCTTGTTAAATATTCAAACTGATACTATTAGATGTCTGAAGGCTTGTTTTAAAGATTCTTCTTGGCTTTGGCAGCTAAGATTTGGGCACTTAAACTTTGGAGGACTACAGTTGTTGACAAAGATGAAGATGGTGAGAGGATTTCCTTGCATTGAACATCCTAACCAGCTTTGTGAAGGATGTCTCCTTGGCAAGCAATCAAGGAAAAGCTTTCCAAAAGAAGCTAGTACAAGAGCAACCAAGCCATTGCAACTTGTTCATACTGATGTGTGTGGACCTATTAAGCCATCATCACTTGGTAAAAGTAACTACTTTCTTCACTTTATTGATGATTTTAGTAGAAAAACATGAGTTTATTTTTTGAAGCAGAAATCTGAAGCATTTGGTGCATTTAAGAAATTTAAGGCATTTGTAGAAAAGCAGAGTAGTCATGAAATTAAGGTCTTAAGATTTGATAGAGGAGGCAAATTCACATCAAATGAATTCAAAGAATTTTGTGACGCAAATGGGATTCGCCGCCCTCTAACAGTTCCAAGGTCACCACAATAGAATGGTGTAGCAGAAAGAAAGAATCGTTCAATTCTTAATATGGCTAGAAGCATGTTGAAGAGCAAGAAAATGCCTAAAGAATTTTGGGCTAAAGCTATAGATTGTGCAATCTATTTATCCAATCGTTGCCCCACAAGAAGTGTACAAGGAAAAACCCCATAACAAGCTTGGAGTAGGAAGAAGCCTACAGTTTCCCATCTTCATGTGTTTGGGAGCATTACATATGCACATATACCAGATCAAGAGAGATCCAAGCTAGATGATAAAAGCAAGAAGTATGTGTTCATTGGCTATGATCCAAGCTCTAAGGGCTATAAGCTCTATAATCCGAGCACTGGAAAAGTCATTGTTAGTAGAGATGTGGAATTCGACGAAGAAGGCACATGGGATTGGAGTACCCAAGAAAAGGAGAAGTATGATTTCTTTCCTCTATCTGAAGAGGAAGATCAAGAGAATGAAGTTCAGGAAGAGCCTACCACTCCACCTCCATCACCAGCAGCATCATCTCCCTTTCTTGAAAGTCCATCATCATCATCTTTACTAGAAGGAAGTTCTAGTGAAAGACCAAGAAAAATGAGAATTATCCAGGATCTTTATGATTCAACAAAGATTACTGATGATGTAACACTTTTTTGTCTGTTTGCTGATTGTGAACCTACAGGATTTGAAGAAGCAGTGCAAGACAAAAAATGGAGAAATGCTATGGATGAAGAGATTAAGGCAATAAAGAAGAATGATACATGGGAGCTTGCAACTCTTCCAACTGGAAAGAAGACAATTGGTGTAAAATGGTTGTACAAGTTGAAAAAGAATGCAAAAGCAGAGGTAGAGAGATACAAAGCAAGATTGGTGGTGAAAGGGTATAGTCAATAGCAAGTTGTTGATTATGATAAGGTATTTGCCCTAGTTGCTCGTTTGGAAACTATACGATTGCTAATTTCTTTAGCAGCTCAGAATCAATGGAGAATTTTCCAAATGGATGTAAAATCTGCATTTTTGAATAGCTACCTTGAGGAAGAACTTTATGTTAAGCAGCCTATAGGCTATGTTGTAGAGGGGCAAGAAGATAAAGTTTTGAAGTTAAAGAAAGCTCTATATGGCCTAAAACATGCACCAACAGCTTGGAATAGTAGAATTGACAAATACTTCCAAGTTAATGGGTTTTTTAAATGCCCACACGAACATGCACTTTATTATAAGGTGCATACAAATGGAAATATCTTAATTGTTTGTCTGTATGTAGATGATTTAATTTTTACAGGCAACAATCCAAGTATGTTTGAAGACTTCAAGAAAGCAATGACTAAGGAGTTTGAAATAACAGATATTGGACTTATGGCCTATTATCTTGGCATTGAAGTGAAGCTAATGGAGGATGGGATTTTCATTTCCCAAGAAGGTTATGCGAAGGATATTCTCAAGAAGTTTGAGATGTTAAATTCCAATCCAGTTAGCACTCCTATAGAATGTGGAGTGAAGTTGTCAAAGCATGTTGATGAAGAGAAGGTTAATCCAACATTTTTCAAAAGTTTGATTGGAAGTCTGAGGTATCTAACATGCACAAGACCAGACATTCTTTTTGGCGTTGGACTAGTTAGTCGTTACATGGAAGCACCGATGATGACTCATTTGAAGACTGCCAAGAGAATTCTTTGCTATTTAAAAGGTACACTGGATTATGGACTGTTATATTCACCCTCTAAAGATTTTAAACTTGTTGGCTACAATGATAGTGATTGGGTCGGAGAGATGGATGATAGAAAGAGTACTACTGGTTTTATATTCTATATGGGTGATACTGCATTTACATGGATGTCCAAAAAGCAGCCAATCGTGACGCTTTCCACTTGTGAAGCTGAGTACGTTGCTGCTACCTTTAGTATTTGTCATGCAATGTGGCTTAGAAGTTTATTGAAAGAGTTGCAGATGTTTCAAGAAGAAGCTACAAAGATATTTGTGGACAATAAGTCAGCACTAGCACTTGCAAAGAATCCAGTCTTTCATGACCGAAGCAAGCACATCGACACAAGGTATCATTTTACTCGAGAATGTATTGCAAGAAAGGAAGTTCATCTTGAGTTCGTGAAGTCGCATGATCAGGTTGCAGATATACTCACTAAACCACTCAAGTATGACACATTCAACAAGCTGCGAGCCTTACTTGGAGTAATCAAGAAAACAAGTTTAAGGGGGATGTTAGAAGTTAAACTTTTTTTTAATTAATCCTTCATAAATAAGTGAGTTTCATAAATTAATGTAGTGAGAAGTTTATTGAAGTTATGTGCGGGATTTATGAATGTAAGAGTTAGAAAATAAATATAGTGAGAGTTAAAGGTTGGATGGTATACTATATAAACGCATTCATCCGTCAAGTTCTAAGCAAGAGTTGAAGAGAAATACAAACCTTAAAGAGTTTTAACTCTTCCCTCTCCACTCTCTCTCCCTTTATTTAATTTGTGAGTGTGAGTCTCTTCTATACACTAAGTAGTGTGTGGATATTTGTGAGAGTAAGTAAGGAAAGGCCCATCAGTATTTTGTTTTATTTCCAACACAGTCAACTATAGATAAGTTCTCCAGGATTGGGCAACCCATAAAGAGCTGTTGCGTTGAATGATCATCAGAAAATATAACTTTCTCAAGAGTCAATATCTTGAGACTAGAAAAGCAAATACTTGAAGGGATCTTGAGGGAGTGGAACATGTGAAGTGTCAATACTTCTAATGATTCACAAGTAAATAAGCAAGGCGGCAATGCTAACAATTCCTAAAAGTTTCTAAGATACAGATTTAACACTTGAACCTTATGCTTCACAACAGAACAAATCCACGAGTTAATGTGAGATGTATCATATTGCACATTACATGACACAGAGAAGTTTTTTATATTTGAAGGATCATGAAGTGCAAGCACTCTTTCCACAAATTTCATGAACATCAACCTCCTATCCAGTGCCCCTTCATCAAAATCAAGTTTGGGGATGGATGTCCATAGGTATTTCCATCTCTTTGATAATATGCTCATTTGGGTAGCATTTTTGGTTGAAAGGTAGGACAAAATGTGCTGAAGAATTGGGTCTGGTAAATTGTCAATTTCCTTTCTGCTCTTATTAGCATTCTGTTTCTTTCTGAACTTTTGTTTCTTGGCCTTGTCCAAGGGAAAACTTACATCCATAGCATTGACGATTCTCCTACACCACATAACCCATTGTCAAATTAGTCTTTAGATGTCATAACAGCACCTTTGTTCATTCTGAAAAGAGTTCCAGATAAGGATACGCTTCTGCATATGCCATTGAAATAATGACCCATAAAATAATTTTCAGGAACGTTTTGTGAATCTAACAAAGATACTTTGCAACGACAACTACAATAACCAAGCCTTTAGTGAATGTCATTGGCATTGCTTGCGCTCCTTTATGAGGAGAACCGGGGTTTGAAGCCCTCTTCCTCCATTGTTATAATTATCAAGTTATCAATATATATTTCCTAAAATTTTTTAGTCGGCTATAGATGTATTCTTTTCCACAATTTTATTCTAATCCGTTTGTTTCGATAGAAAATCATGTGTAAAAATAGCTTTTTGCATTTTTTAGTATTTGGTAGCATTAAAAAAATTAGTAAAGAAAACTATTTCTAATAAACATAAAAAGTATAGCTTACTTTTCATAAGTTTTTATCTACTAAAATTTTTAAGAGATTGTTCTCTAAAACTCATTTAAGATTGCTATCAAATGAAAATTGGATAGTTTTATAAAAAATACTTTTTGAAAAATGATTCATTTTCTAAAAAATATTAATGTCTGAACAATTTTGACAAACAGATCCAATTAATTCTCAACAACCATAGATGCTTATTAATTTTTTTTTTTTTTAAATCTGAAATCTTCAACATTCTGAATCCACCCAATTTTTTTTTTCTTTCTAATATTTTCTGTGCTTCTCTTTCCTCAAAACAAATGGAAGAAAAGCTAAAACAAACCTAAAATACTAACCCCTCACCGCCATGTATTTACCGATTATCCAGAATACCCATAAAGTTTCCAAGTCCTAAACTTTCTAAGCAAAGTGGGAAAAAAATTCACTCAACATTACCATCAAAACTAAGTTCAGAGACCCCCATAGCGATTCTTATTCATTAGCGGGCAACCAAAAATAAAAAAACACAGTACAATAACTGACCTGAAATGCAGCAGTCTTATTTATGGTTCTGAAAGTCAACCCAGTTCCTGAAAAACACAAAATGAGTCACAAAAAATGTTGGGTTTGCATTGGTTTTTTTCACTCGTCACTCGTACCCAAGTTGGGAGTATCTTTCACAGAAGTCGGTGTGTGTGTGTGTGTGTGTGTGGTAGTAATCATTTTTTGTTTTAGCCCCCTAGATTTGAAATGATATTCATCACAAACGATGATAATCCTCTCCAAAACTGATGCACTTTCAAGAAAAATCTTTGCTGCATGCATCTCTTCTTCATCTTCATGAAATTCATAAATTTCAATAATCTTGAGGCGTGTCACAAAACATGTAGGCATTGGATCCAATACCCAATCATAATTTTTATCATATCTAGGTAGGCAGAACACCTACATGGTTACCAAACAACACAAAATTAGCTACAGTGGCCATTCATAAGTGGTCGGGGCACTATAACAAAAGTTGCAGTTCAAACAAATTTACCATTTGAAAATCAAGAAAGTCAAGACAAGGATAGTTTCGGATTATGGTTTGTACTGCTCCACAAGTAAACAAGGATTCTACACTTTCCACGCTGAGTCTGGTCATTTTTGTAAAATATAGGCACATGGGCAAATGATTCTTCTGCATGATTCAGAACCTATGATAATTGAAAACATCACAAGAAGTTTCAAAAAAATCAAAATTTCCACAATAAGTCTGCCTAATATTTTAAAATTTTGAAACACCAAAAATTAGGTCTTTAAAAAATTCTTGTTATCCACAATAGGTCTACTTAATATTGTTTTTATTTTTATAAATAACCTGATAAATATCAACTAACTTTTAAAATCTTTTATACATATTTTAAATAATATAAAAGGGCTAGTAATATATTAATTAAGAATGTTTTTTTAATATAATAATTAAGCCAAAACATCATTAACAATAAACATAAACATGAAATATTTTTTTTTAATTTGAATCCACAAATAGGTGTTATTATTTATTTAAATAGAAGCATAGGAAAATACAAAAATTTCAATGTCAACATTTGAATTATATAATGTATGAGCTACAAGCTCATATTATGTGGCTTTGAAATTAGTGGACCACTTCACGATACTATTAGGAATCACACTAAAAATATCACTTATTAGTATTTATATAATGCACATATGTAAAAGAAGTCAAATGATTATAAGTTCAATATTATTAATGATTATGGATTTAGGGTTTTTACCTTTTTGATATCCCTAAAATAGGATCTAAAGCTTCACCCTAGATTTCCTTAAAAATTGTTTGGATTTGAGTGGGAGTTTAAATCTTTGTTGGGGTTTTTAGCAAATTTCATTAGTACATAAAGCACTTTGGTCCCGGTAACAATGGTTTCTTCTCTCCCATCAATAAGGACAGTATAAGAAATCAATTAAAAAACATATGATAGGATAAATACATATCACAGTTTCAATAATAATAATGGCAAAGTGTACAATTTTATATTGTAATTTAATTAAAATATTACATTTCAAAATGTCATTTAATTATAGTCAAATAATTATAATTTAATTTATTTTACTTTGTATGTTTATTATCGTGCTTTGCATATAATCGTGATATTTGGCCAATTTTTACGTACCATTAAAAAATAACACTTGCTTAACAATGCCTTAACTACTTATGTTTGTTTGGTTAAACAGAGAAAGCCAAACGACTAAACCAAAATATAGAATATACTAAGGAAGTCAATTTTGTATTAGAGGTTGTTTCGATTTGGTTATAGGAACAAAGTATTTTAGTATCAATTGATACTGATGTATAGTTTTGGGATCACTGCTATTTATGTAAATTTAAACATATGTTTTTAATTATGTACATATGTATGCATTTATTTTTATGTTTATAGGAATGAACCTTATCAATGTAAGTAGAATTACCAAGCCCTATATGATAGAACGGTTACATATGAAGCTAGATAAATTGATAAACCATATATCACCTCGTGTTTAAGTGGGCATGATATAATAATAATAACAACAACAACAACAATATATATATATATATATATATATATCATTATGTATTTTAAGAGACTAGTTTCTAAACTATATACTAGTATTAATTGATGAGCAAAACTTAGGTATAGTATTTAGGTGTGTTCTATATGTTCTCCTTTTAAGATTCTGCCAAGTGAATTTTTTTTCATGGGAAGAAATGGTATTTTTTTAGTTAAGTAGTCATGTGGCTAAATCTTAAGAGGGAAACCTAAGAAATAGCACCTACAATAACATACCTAAGTTTTGTCCTTAATTGATTAACTTAATTAACACCAGCTACAATAACAGCTAAGAAGATACTAACTAATTTATCAATGATAGGGGATTCAAAGAGAATCCAATGCCTATTTCCAAAACCTTACAACTATGAAGACACGTGTGATGATGATGATTATGATAGGTGAAGATCTAAAGACATGTTTTTGTTTTAAATTAAGTTCAAATTATCTTGGTGCAACATTAGATATATTGCAGATTTCTGGTAATCTCCACTAAATTGAATTGTGATCTCTTGTGCCCATTATTAGATATATATGGTCATAAACCAAAAATTTTGTATGATAATAAGATTGTAATAGGCATGATTTACAACAAAAAAAAAAAACACACAAGTTATTAGATGCTTCACCCTTAGCCAAATAACTGATAATCTCCACCCTATCTTTCTGTTTAAAAAACTTGGAAATATAACTATTATTTACAAAGTTTCACCTTTCTCTTTTGTGTTAAATTTAGAAAGTCATTGGTCAATGTCCACCTTTTATTCTCTCTATATATATAGTGTTTTGCAATCCTTAATTTATTTTACTTAAAATAAGTAGAGGAGAGGGAGATTTAAACCCAAATTCTCCCTATGAAAAGAGTTGGATAATACCATTAAACTATAAAATTATTGGCACTTGTCAATTCTTTATTGATAGTATTATTTTGTCCTCCTTTTAATAATAATAATAATAAGAAGAAGAAGAAGAAGAAGAAGAAGAAGAAAACAACAATAATAATAATAATGGAGATGGAACTCTGCAAGACTACATGTTTTTATCCACATACCATGCACAAATGGAGAAATTTAATCACATGAAAAGCCCATGCACCCAATAGAAATTAGAACATCATATACTCCCTTTTCTAGCTAGCCATGGGCACACCGAAAAAAATTTTAGCTACATATTGTAACTTGAGTAGGTGTTTCAAAATCTCGAAAACCAGAAGAATGAAAGAGCCTTGGACTTGTTATTCACCATAGATTTCCCTACGGTAAAAATAAGTAAAAAAATAAATATTGTAAATATTGTATATATATATAGGCGTCTATAAATTTGGTTGTAATATATGTAAGTAAGTTTACTTTGAAAAGTAAAAGTGCATGACAGATTGGTTTTGAAATTAAGGTTTTCTTAAGAGTCACTTAAGTGAGCCTTATGTGGTTCATTGTTGACGAAATACTGATTAACCAACAAATCACTTTTTATGGTGCTGATCTGTGAGGAAATAATCCTGTGTGAGCGAAGTTGAGCGGGGAAACTGATTGAAACCTAGTCCTGTCAAGCATCATTAAAGCGTGCTTGAGTAGAGCTTAAGGCATGCTTAAGCAATCCCTAGGTAAAAAGTTTTATTTATTTATTTTTATTTTGTAGAATATGAGTTTTTCTTGTCTCAAGCAGCTACTAAAGGCCTCAAAATGAATTTTGGGGCTTGAACCAACCAATTTTGACTCTCCAAATTCATAATTTTACAAAACTTTTCCCCCAATTACCAATAATTTAACAAAATATTCTCTTAAGTTGCTACATAGTATTCTTGGCTTAATTGTACCCCACAGACAAATTGGCAATAATTTTTTAGGGACACTTGTGGTAGGAGCAAATATTTTCTAAGAACAACGTTGATTTGTGCCTCTAAGTCATTGTGCAATGGTTGTAATTATAATATCAAAAGCCAAAGGCCTTGTAGCTAAATTGATACCTCCTCATGTACAAAATACTTGGGGGTCTAGGGAAGAAAGAGTTTGAGCTGTGAGATTAGTAGCATGTTGTAATTATCTCTAAAAACAAAATTATAATATCAAAAATTTGTAAACTACTTGTACAATCAAGAGTGTAATGAGGCTAACTTCAAAAAATTAACACCAAAATAGCATTGAAATCACAAAATTATGTTTTGTAATCATTTTCGATTGGCATTTTTTGCTTTTCATTTTTTTTTTTTTTGGGTTTAAAAAGCTTCATAAAATTTAAGTGTTACTAAAATGTTTAGATGAGTGACTAAAATATAATAAAATAAAATAAAAATTAGAAAAAGAAAAAAAAAATTGGAAAGGTGGTAAAGAGATAAAAGAATTAATTACCGTCTATGTAGAGTGGGGAATGGAATTGGTGGAGCCAATGCCAGGATCAGGCTTGTACTGGAGGCCAGAGAGATATTCAATTTATAGGCCTCAATCATTTACAATTCACATTAAGGCCATTCTCTAAAGGAAAGTCTTTTGAGTTTTCATCTCCATCATCCTTTCTATTTTCTTTGGTAGGAATTTTTGTTGTCTCTCGTTGTTGGGTGATACTAATGGTTATATTTTATATATATCCGAATTGTAACCATTTGTAACTGTTGCATTTACGGTGTTGAGAGTTAAACCTGTGTTTGTATAACCCTTAAATTTAGGATTTTAAAATTTTTAGTTTTACTTATTTATATCCCGTGAGTTTCAAACCTATAAGTGAGTAGAATGATGGCATTTTGGGCATAGAAAAGTAGAAATTCACAAAAAGAAAGTTCTTTAAATAATAGTATAGAGTATAGAAGAAAAATTAGCAGACATTAGACACACATAGTCTACAACTGCAAATGTTAAGCTCTTTTGTAGTTGTACTCTAGTTATGTAATGTATTATAACCCGATTTAAAACACTATTATTAATATTTTCATGTGCGTTCTAATAAGTATTACTGTTTACTTAAAAAAAAAAAAGTATAGAAGAAAAATCACATGTATACAAATTTTGAAAAACTATCAATGACCAACCCTACCAATAACCTCAAAATATTTAATAAAAATTATCACTTCCATAAAATACAAATAAAATACTTATCACCAAGTAACAAAAAAAAAATTTATTTCTTTTTTTAACTGTATTTTAAGTATAATATTATAGAATAGAATTTCAACACATCGGTTCACTTCATGATGATTAATTTTATCATTAGACTCAGATACTTGTCAATTTTTGTTTTTAAAAATTTGAGAGATAATTACAAAGGCCCCAATTATTTTGTACATGGTAAAGTGTAATTTAGCTACAAGACTCTTGACATTATGTCAAAATTTTAAGAACAACTTAGAATTTAAAATATAATCCTAATATAACTCAAAGTCTTTCCTAAAACCGAAACCCAATAGAAATAGGAAATAAAATCTTAAAGCGAAAAAAATAAGTTTCACAAAGTCCTAAACTATATGAAGAACTAAACATTAATAACAATAGAGTCCTGTCCCAATTAGGCCTCTTAAAAATTACAACATTAAAACTAAATAAAGTACGAAAAAAAATAAATATAAATATAAATTAATTTCCAGAACACTAACACAGTCGGTTTAACTTGCAAACCCTAGCTTGGGGACCAAGCTAACGCAATCTTATAAATTAATTCTCTCATTACTATATCTTAATTCGTCTAACATAACTCAGTCGGTGTTGTTGTTGTTCTTCTTCTTGTTGCTGTTGTTCTTCTCTCTTTGTGAAGTCTTCCGATCATCCACCATGACGGATGCGCTGTTGAAGTGGGCTGATCAAGAATGGAGTGAAGGAAACCAAAAGAAAGCCTATGAGCTCGTAGAGATGGCCATCAAACTCGACCCTTATTTTGGAGGCGTGGCCAACTACTACACTGCCTTATATATCCACCATGCCGGCGAGTTCAAGAAGAACAAGGTTGGCGGAGTTGATCTCTACGCAGTCCTCGGCTTCACGGAGGCTGATCACCAATCAATCACTCATGACTCCATCAAAGAAAGGTATTGCAAGTTCGCAAAGTTGGTGCATCCCAACGAGTTTCCCTCCCCAATGGCTGATGGCGCTCTCAAACTCATGGACATGGCGTGGGCAATCCTGGGTAACAAGAGTATAGCAGAGAAGACTATGATGTTTGTGTTGGTCTGCATTGTCCAAAGCCAAGGTATATTGATATAGTAGAGGAGACTAAGAGTACTACTGCTGATCAGAGTCCAAAGGTGATTTATGTGAGAAGGTGTGCTTCTCTTACGGCTAATCAGTGATCGGATAGTCCGAGTAAAAAATAGGATTTTTGGGTGCTATTGAAAGAAAAATAGATAGGATTATTGTTTTCCTTCTTTGTATCTGTACAAAGAAAAATATAAAGTGAACGAGTATCTTGTATACATTTATGTAAAGATTCTTTGAATATTCAATGAAATTCTAGATGTTTTTAGCAAATTGTCATAGCAAAACAAATTGTCCATAGGTTTAGCAATACATTGGTTATTAATAGTGATGTGCATCTAATACATCAATCCAATTAAAATTTACCCAACCCAACTCAATGCCTTATAATTTTACCCATCATATATATAATTTTATCTTATAACCTTTATTTAAGTTTTATAGTTTGATTTATTTTGGTATTTTTTTAAAAAAAATTTTGATGAATTTGTAAATTTGCAACATAATTTGGACGTATTATTTAATATAGTTTTATTTTTAAAATGCTGTTGATCATGAATGCATTAACTCGCAATTGAGTATGCTAGTCTCTGACCTTGTGAACTGCATTTAGGAAAAGAATAAAATTTTCACTGAACAATTTCATCTCCAATATCATGTCTCTCTCAAAAGTATGTTCTTATTTTTAAGATGATGTAGAGATCAAATGAAATTTCCCAAATTTCCTTATTTCTTAACTTTTCTCAGTGATTAATTTGAATTCATAGGCATTTTGGCCATAATTAAAACAGATATATCATATAAGAAAGTGCCATAAACTCGGCATCTGTCATGAGACCAGCCCACCATAACATCACCAGTCACAAGTAAAATTTTCTCATGAGACTTGGTAGATCAATAAAGTTGGAAAAAGGAAAATTATGCTGTTGCAGAAACAGAAAACTTGTACTTTTAAGAGAGAGACATGATATTGGGAAAAAAACAAAAGCTGCTCTTCCAGCCAGGATTAGAGCTAGCAGTATTGAACTCACTGCCACCAATGTTCCAGGACTGCTAAAAGCAAAATCAAGCGTGCATGTAAACTAAATAGACTGCTCATACATTTCGTTTGAAAAAAATACATACAATACTTATTCCTAATAGCTGAATGGTTCAATAATTCAAGAACTCCTAACTGCAAGGTCTCGGCTTGTCATCTGCTTGTATATAGATAGTATCTGTCATTGACTAATCTCCGCTTTCATTGTCCAAGGCCACTTTTCATTGTTTTCAATAGCTATTTAGTTTCAATTTATCAAGACCAACGTGAAGGAAGATAAAAATCTCAGCAACGAATGACAAGGTTGCAAAGTCTGCATTAATTGTTGGACAAATTTAAAATTTAGCAGAAGACAAATGGGTTCAATTGGCTGGAATAACTTCTAAGATCGCATACTTGGTAGTAGTTCTGAAATTACTGTAAATGGATTCAATTGGCCAGAAAAACTTATGTTCAGACTTCGGACTTTACAATATTGGGAGTCTTCTACATTTAGTTTATCTTAAATTACTGCAAATTTGAGTAATTATGTGTTACATGGGGCTGAAGAGAGAGGGACTGTTGATCATGATATAAAGATTACGATTATGAATTATTGGAACATCTCTGAGCATGAGTATGGTCTTGTTCTTAGCGTGAGTAGAGGGTCTACTTTTAAATTGCTAGCTGAATCATGCCCTTTTTATACAAACAAAAAATTGTTGACAATGTTTGATTACAAGACTCTGAATTGAATGGCTTAGAGTGCTACAGAGATAGGTGCCAAGTGTATAGTGCATTGTTCAAATGGCCAGATTTGAAATTGTGCTCCACTATGTTAGAAGCCTAAACAGGACTGGAGAACAGAAAATATGTTATAGGGATATGCTTGTGTATTTGAGCTAGTCCACATTCAACACAGAAAAGGAAGAAAGGCGGGAAAAAGAAGAAGAATAAGAGAGAGTTAATGCTTAGTGGTTGATATTTTGCACGGGTTTAGTTATTAGTGGGTCTGTGGGTGTACTCGGATAATTTGAGCTTTTGCTGTTGGACAAGCTGCAGCATTTAAAATGTTTGAGACAATTGAAAGGAAGCCACAAATTTTACAGGAAACTATTGGCCCTCTTACTAATTTTGTAGTTTCGCGATGTTACCATCTACCAGAAAAGTTTTAGTTCGGCCGACTGTAGAGCCATATAAATGTAATAGAACAGATAGGATGGACCATTGGTTTTTTTTTTTTTTTTTTTAAGAGATTCTCAGAAAGCTTTGGTCATTCATGTAGAGTAGTTTCCTATGTACCCTTCTCCATAAGTATATAATAGCTTGTGTACATATCGTTTTGACTTGCTCATCAATGTATCAATGCCTCTTCTACAAACGATAGGGGAAAAAAAGATAATTATGTTGTTACAGAAACAGAACACTTGTACTTGCCGCATGAAGTTGATTAAAAACAATAGGGGAAAATACAAAAGCTGTTCTTCCAGCCAGGATCAGAGCTAACAAAACCTTTCAATTCTTAAACAATTATAATATTAAATTAAAAAAATTTAAGAGTAATATCATAAAAAATAAAATTTTGGTGTTTAAGACATTAAGTAATACATTTTTACCCTTTTAGCTAACTTGAAATCATGATCAACAAAAGTACTCTTAAGAAAGAGGCACATTAGGATGAAGCTAGATACTATTCAAGTTATTTGGAAAAAATTTTAAAGCCTTAAGACACCAACGATTAGGCCCTCAAAAATATCTATACATCCGCTTAATATTGTTTTTATTTGTACAAATAGCCTAATAAATGCCAACTAACTTGTTTCTTTTTTTTATACATAGTTTTAAAAAAATATAAAAGGGCTAGCAATATATTAATTAAGATTTTTTTTTTACGTAACACTTAAACACAAACAACATAACAATAAACATAAAACATGAAAATAATTTGTTTTTATTTGAACCCACAAACGTATATTATTATTTATTCAAAAAGAAGAAAAGACAAATATGGAAATTTTAGTGTCAAAATTTGAATTTTATACACAGGCAACTAGCTCATATCATGTGGCTCCTAAATTTGAGAACCACTTCGCAATACTATCAAGAATCACACTTAGAGGATCGCTTATTAGTATTTATAATTAATGCACAGGTGTTAAAGAAGGCAAGTAGTTACAAGTTCTATATTATTTTTTGTCATGAATTTATGGTTGTTAGTTTTGATATCTGGATCTAAAGCTTCACTCTAGATTTCCTAACAAATTGTCTGGGTTTGAGTGGGAGCTTCTGGAAATTTGGAAAATCATTTAAAACTCTAGCAGTCATAATTACAGGAATTGTTTTAAATCTCGAACGCTGTAGAATACTAGAATGTTATTAAATAAATATAATGACAATAGAGTGCTAGAGTGTACAATTTTATATTTTATTTTAAATAAAATATTATACTTCATTATGTCATTTAATTCTAGTTAAATGATTATAAATTTTTATTTTACTTTGTATGTTTATTGTTGTGCCTTGCATATTATCGTATTATTTAACCTATTTTTAGGCATAATTTTAAAAAATAATGCCCCAACAACTTATGTTTGTTTGGATAAACAAAGAAAGCCAAACCGCGAAACCAAAATATAGGATGAACTAAAAGAGTTAATTTCATACTAGAGGTTGTTTCGATTTGTTTAGAGGAACGAAGTCTTTTAGTATCGATTGATATCAATGTACCATTTCGGGGTCACTACTATTTATATACTTCCAAACATATGTACATGTTTTTAATTATGTGTGTATTTATTTATTTATTTTTATGTTTTCAGGGATGAACCTTATAAATGTAGAAACTAGCCCTATTTGAGAGAACAGTTACAAATGAAGCTGGACAAAACATACACAACTTGTGTGTAAGTGGGCATGATAAAAAAAAATGTACAATATGATAATGGTGATGGAACCGTGCAAGACTACATGTTTTTATCCACATAACTTCCACACATGGAGAAATTTAATCACATGATATGTCTATGCACCCAATAGAAATTAGAACATGTATAAGAAAATTCTTACTCTATCTCTAGCAATGGGCAAATCGAAAGAAGTTTAAGCTACATATTGTAACTTGAGTACTAGGTGTTTCAAAATCCCAAAAACCAAAAGAATGAAAGGGCTTGGGACTTTAGTATTCACCATAGATCTCCATAGGGTAAAAATCTCCAAAAAAAAACAAATATACTATATGTTGTATACATAGGTATATACAAAATAGGTTGTAATATATGTAATTAAGTTTATTTTGAAATGTAAAAGAGATAAATAAATTTTGAAAATTAAAAGAGACAAAGAGAATTTAAATTGAAATTAAGATTTTTTGTGACCCACTTAAGGGACTCTTATATGGTTCATTCTTGACAAAATACCAATCAACTAACAAATCACTTTTTATAGTGCTGATTGGTGAGGAAATAAGTCTGTTTCAATGAAGTCGAGTGGGAAACTGATCAAAACCTAGTCTAGTCAAGCATCATTAAAGTATGCTTGAGTAGGGCTTTAGGCATGCTTAAGCGATTCCTTGCAAGATCCGGGAAGCTAGTGAAGACAAGACTCTGTGAAGTCTATTGGCAACGCTGAAGCTTAGAGGGCTCAAGTACTTTGGGTAGATTAGGCTTGAAGGGTCTTTTTGGTATCCTTGTACTCCAACTTATTCACTAGTAGATCATTTCGACTTGAAGGGTCGCTGAGAGGTTTTTCGTCGAGTTCTTCGGTTTCTTCTTCAATAATACATCGTCATGTTATCTTGAGTTTGTTATTCTTTTACCTACTACCCTTTCCATTTTAGCGTTGCACTTATTTGTTCATCCATGCAATTGTTGAGTGCTTCAATTAATTAATTTGCTAATCACGTATATTCTGCATCAAGTGTGTTTAAATTAAAATTAATCAAGCCGCAATTAAGAATTGGGGGGTCTAAACAAGCAATAATGTTTTACACTATTTGAGCTTTCACATACATACATTCATATATGTATATATTTATTTATTTTGCTTAAATGTATACGCAATCTCATGCAATTCATTTGAAAGTAACGACGTTAAAACAAATGAATAATTACCCTAAAGATTAGATTTGTATGTTCATGAACTTCATGTTAAAAAAGACTTTGACTTAAATTTAGTTGTACCAAAGTGGATTGAAATACTGCACTAATGTGGCTCAACAAAAGTATAGAAATAATAAATACTATGCTTAATATTTTAGATATTATGAATTTGAGATATATATATATATATATATATATATATATATTGAAAATTTGCAATTTAGATTAGGTGATTTCAACCCAAACATGTTTTTTCCTTAGGTAAGTGCACATAAATAAATCGAAGTGGGCTAAAATGGACTGAATTGGACCAAATAGAACAAAGTGGAGCAAATGGACAGAATAGAAATGACTAGGACCAAATAGACCAAATAAGAATGAATGGACTGAACGGGACCAAATTGGACCAAAGTGGACAGAATGGACCGAATAAAACCAAAGTGGACAAAATGGACCGAATAAAACCAAAGTGTAGAGGTGTGCATGGGTCAGATTGGGTTGGGTTGGGAAATTTTTTCAACTTCAACCTATTGTAGTGGGTTAAAAAAAATATAATTCAACCCAACCCAACCCAACCCATCAGAGGGATCCAACCTAACCCACATGGATCAGTTTAGGTTTGGTTAGACCCATGGGTTGGACAGTTTTTTATTATTATTATTATAACACTACCACAAATAAGAGTAAATTTATAATCAAATAATCATGAGCATAACACCAAACAAACACAAACTATATGAAAAGAACTTAGAGTTTGAATTTTATTTAGGAAGAGGGACGAAAAAAGTAAATAATAAAATTATACAATATATTTTTTAAATATATTTTTTGGGCTGTTGTATCCAGGGGAAGACAAGTCAGAGAAGGTTTGCACCATTTACAAAGTTTTACCTACCAAAGGCCTGAATCTCTTTAAAGAGAGCGAGGGCTGTACTTCAGTCCAAATAATGTTGCGTAATTTTTCTCTTCTAATTAATAATATTTAGAAGTATTCTTCGATCAGCTTCTCTTTGTGTTATTTGCCCTATTATTGTGTTTGCACCAACATTTTGTTTTAATTTTTATAGAATAGAATTTCAACAAATAGGGTTCACTTTATGATGATTGATCTTATTATAAGACTAAGACACAAGCCAATTTTTGCAAAATATTTACAAGCTTGTTTATAATTTAACTGAGTAATTGCTTGGAAAATAATGGTATACTTTTAGCAAAATATTTAAAACATTGTAGTATTTTATTTACCGTATTTCTTCTGATGTTTTATCATTTATGTCACAATTTTAAGAACTAAAGAATTTGAAATCTAATCCTAATATAACTCAAAGTCTAACCTAAAACCGAAACCCAATAGGAATAGTAAATAAAATTTTTAAGTGAAAAAAAAAAAGTTTCACTTAAGTCCTAAACTAAATGAAAAACTAAACATTAATAATAATACAGTCCTATCCCAATTAAGCCTCTTAAAAATTACAACATTAAAACCAAAAAAATAAAATAAATAAATAAAAATAAAAATTAATTTCCAGAACACTCGCACAGTTGGTGCAACTTAGTTGGTTTAACTTGCAAACCCTAGCTTGGGGACCAAGCTAACGCAATCTTATAAATTAATTCTCTCATTACTATATCTTAATTCGTCTAGCATAACTCAGTCGGTGTTGTTCTTCTTCTTCTTGTTGCTGTTGTTCTTCTTGTTGTTGTTGTTCTTCTCTCTTTGTGAAGTCTTCCGGTCATCCACCATGACCAATGCGCTGTTGAAGTGGGCTGATCAACAAAAAAAGGGGGCTTTAGCCGCGTTTCAAAAACGCAGCTATAGGGCAGTAGCTGCGTTTCTATGGCCGCGTTTTTAAACGCGGCTTTAGCCATGTGACAACAACCCCCTGCGAGGACCTATAACTACCACCCCCTAAAGGCTGAGACCTATAGCTGCGTTTGTAAAAAACACGGCTATAGGTACAATTTTGGCTACGTTTTAAAAACGCGGCTAAAGCCTCCTATAGCTGCATTTTTAAAATGCAACTATAGGTTTTTTTTTTAATTTGGGTTATTTTTTTCCCCAAAAAATTCAAAATCAAATACAAAATACTCACAATACAAACACACCCTGAAAATTTAAAATCAAACACAACATACTCACAATACAAACACACCCAAAAAATTCAAAATCAAACACAACATACTAACAATACAAACACAACTTGCTCCAAAATATAAGAACACAAACCCATGAATCTCCTCTCATTCAAAAAAAAACTCAAATCTAACACTAAATCCATTTAAGGAACACAAGTACAAGCTCAGAAACACAAAAGAACAAGCTCAGGAACACAAACTCATTTAAACATAAGCACAATATCAGCAACACAATAGCACAAATTCAAAAATTTCAGCATTTCCTCCATTTTCTTACTAACTAAACATAAAATAACAAAAAATAAACAAATAAAAAACTAGATCTATAGACAAATTAGTGTGCTTGAGATGAAGAAAAAAAAAGATAGAAAGAAAAAAAAAAGAAGTAGCTGCAAAGAAAAAAAAAAAAAGAGTTGTGCTAGAGTGAAGAAGGAAGAAAAGAAAAAAAAAAACCTGTCGTGACTTGCAAAAGAAAGGAGCAAAAAAAGAAAAAAAAGAAAGAAAAAATAAGCAGGAACTCCAAAGAAACAAAGAAAAAAAAAAGCGCTACGTTGGAGTGAAGAAGGAAAAAAGAAAAAGGGAAAAAAAAAAAAAAAACCTAAAGAGTTAGTGAAGAAGGAATAAAGAAAAGGAAAATAAATAAAAATAAATAAAAAAGAAGAAGAAGAAGGAAAGAAAGAAGAACCTGAAGAGTTGCGTCGAGTGAAGAATGAAGAAAAAAAAGAAAGAGAAAAGGAAGAAAAGATGAAAACAGGGGTAGGTGAGAAAGTGGAAAGCACGTGAGAAGCTTAAGAAAAACCTTTTTTTGGGGGGTGAAAAACGCAGCCAAAGGGGGACCTATAGCCGCGTTTTTCAAAAACGCAGCTATAGATAAAGTCTATAGCGGCGTTTCTTAGAAACGCGGCTATAGATAAGATATAGCCGCGTTTTTTATAAACGCGGCTATAGCCCACTTTTTTTGTAGTTTTCCACCATGCCCGAGAGTTCAAGAAGAACAAGGTTGGCGGAGTTGATCTCTACGCAGTCCTCGGCTTCATGGAGGCTGATCACCCATCAATCACTCATGACTCCATCAGAGAAAGGTATTGCAAGTTCGCAAAGTTGGTGCATCCCAACGAGTTTCCCTCCCCAATGGCAGATGGCGCTCTCAAACTCATGGACATGTCGTGGGCAATCCTGGGTAACGAGTATAGCAGAGAAGACTATGATGTTTGTGTTGGTCTGCGTTGTCCAAAGCCAAGTAATATTGATAAACCAGTCGAGACGTCAATGACTAAGAGTACTACTGCTGATCAGAGGCCAAAGGTGATTTATGTGAAAAGGTGTACAGAAGGGGTGTAGACTGAGTAAGGCCAAGAGAGGTTTTGGGGGTATAGCAAGTAAAATAGATAGGATTATTAGTTTTTATCTGTACAAAGAAAAGATGGAGTGAACGAGTATCTTGTATACATTTATGTAAAGATTCTTTGAAATTTCAATGAAATTCTAGATGATTTTAGCAATATTAAAAAATTATAATTTCCATGGTTTTTTTTTTTTTTTAATTTCCATGGTTTTAGTAATACATTAGGGTGTTCAGGTTATTACTTATTAATAGGGATGTGCATCTAATCCACAAGTTGGAATTTTATTAATAGTCCTAACAATATATACAACTTTATTTAGTGCTTAGTGGTTGATTTCTTCGGTGGGTTTAATTGTTAGTGGGTCTGTGGGCGTATATCTATCCTCCCCAAGTCCAACTTCACACTTTCATCCATTTATTCGTTTCTTTTATTATCCCAACTGGGTGATTGGATTCACAAAATCCATATGGTAGTTTTTTTTAATCACTTGAAAGATTCTATCATTTCTTTGGGCATTACATTTTGAAGTTGTTAAAGCTTCTCTCTTATTCTCTCTTTGTTTGAATGCCAATTGTTGAAATAAAGATGATTTGTATGAAGCATTGCATTTTTCTTTCAGATACCAAAGTCCACCAAATCTATAGTGGTCACATCCTTAGTTTCTCCAAATACCTAAACTCTTTTAAAGAAGAATTATGGAAAGAACCATCCAATTCCTAGTATTTCACCTTCTCTCCATAGGCCTATATAGAAAGGGATTTGTTAACAAGCACTGGTTCGGTGCTTGTTACGGTGAAAAAAGACAAAAAAACTGTTAGAAAAAAGTCAAAAAGAACACCATATAGTACTTAAAAAGTTGAAAATTTGACATAAAGGTAAATAAAGACAAAAACTTTTGTCAGAAAAAATTCAAAAATATTGTTGTTAACGGGCACCGTAAACACATCCCATAGAGAAATATCAAGTTGGGATCCGAATGTATCGAAACAAAAAGGGAAAGTATAAAACAAGGAGTTAGCTCTTGGTTTTAGGGTCCGTCTGGTTTCAAGAGTGGAAATGAGAAAGAATAGAAACTAAAAATAAAAAATAAAAAAAGTAGAAGGATAAAAAATATTTTAGTTTTCCCTCTTGGTGTTTGGTTTAAGGTGAAAAAGTGAAAGTACAAAAAATGCAGTTTGTATAAATTTATTTTTATGTCTCTACTAAATTAAATAAAAAAAAAAGTAGCGAATTAAAAATAAATAAAAATAAAAAGAAGGGATGAACCCAAAAAAAGAAAGAATAAAATGAAACACGAAAAAAAAAACAACCGAATATATGGAGTATAGAAAAACAAAAAAACAAAAAACAAAAACCAAAGTAGGAAGTGAAATATATTTTTTTTTTAAAGTAACGGTTAAACAGAAAATGACAAAAAAAAAAAAAAAAGGAGGAGAAAACAAAACCCAGGTAACGTGAGCAACAGTTGGGGTTTGGGTATTTATATAGACACGGACCCATCACGGCGTTTGTATTTCTCGTTTGAGCTTGTTGACCATTAGTGGGAAACCGTCGAGAGAGAGAGTAAGAGTACTTAAGTTGAACAACAAATGATCTTTTTTTTCTTTTTTCTTTTTTGAGAAAAAATAACAAAATGGTCTTAAGAGTCCACATGTCTAGGCCACGTTGTTTTTTTTTTTTTTTTTGGGTAAAATGGCCACGTTGTTTTTAGGGAAACTCAGGACTGTTAATAAGGTTTTTTGATCGAGAGTATTCCGTGTTTAGATAATATTATATTTATTTTTAAACATTTTTTTATCTATATGTATTTTCAAAAAATACAAATAATGTTATTAAAATAACATTATCAAATGCTTCTCAAAAAAAAAAAAATAACATTACCAAACAGCTCAATATTGTATATTTGGTGTTGTAAATTAGATTTTTATTTATTTATTTAAACTTAAATAAATTTAGTTTGTTTTGAATTAAAATATTTTTAGTTTTTCACAAAAATATAACCTTCTCAAGAGTCAATCTCTTCAGACAAGAAAAACTAATAATTGAATGGAGCTTGAGAGAGTGGAACATGTGAAGTATCAATACTTCTAATGATTCACAAGTAAATAAGCAAGGCATTAATATGCTTGTTCTAACAGCTTCTTCGGTTGAAAGGTATGACAAAGTGTGCTGAAGAATTGGGTCTGGTAAATTGTTGATTCCCTTTCTGCTCTTACTAGCATTCTGTTTCTTTCTGAACGTTTTTTCTCTTGGCCTTGTCTAAGAGAAAACTTACATCCATAATATTGATGATTCTCCTACAACACATAACCCATTGTCAAATTAGTCTCTAGCCATCATAACAGCACCTTTTGGCTTTTGACATTCTGGAAAAAGTTCTAGAGAACAATACGCCTCTGGGTATGCTATCAAAGTATACATCCGTAAAATAATTTTCAAGAACTTCCAATCCTTATTCCCAAAAACCAAGGGCCTTTAGCCCAATGGCATTGCCTGCTCTCCTTTATCGGTTCAAAGTCCCTCTCCTCCATTATTATAATGATAAAATAATCAAAAAATAAAAAATACAATTACTCCCAAAATTTTGGGGTAGGCTATAGATGTATAATGAATTATTTTCCACAATTCTATTCTAAATTCAATCCTCTAACACATAGAAGCTTGTATTAAACGAATATTAATAAATAAAAATGGAAAACTAATATTGGAAATTTTCAACATTCTAAATCCAACCCAACTTTTGCTTTTCATTTCTAATATTTTCTGTGCTTCTCTTTTCTCAGAACAGATGGAAGAAAAGCTAAATAAAACCTAAAATAGTAATCCCTCACCCCCATGCATTTACCGATTATCCTGAATACCCATAAAAGTTTTCAAGCCCCAAACTTTCTAAGCAAAAAGTGAGAAAATTTCCCTCAATATTACCCTCAAAACTAAGTTCAGAGACCCACATAGCAATTCTTATTCATTTGCGGACAACAAATACAATTTAAAAAAAAATAGAGGAACTGACCTGAAAGCACTCTTATTTATGGTCTGAATGTTAACCCATTCCCTGAAAGAACAAAATGAGTCACAAAATGTTGGTTTTGGAATTTGGACGGGGTTTTCACTTTTCACTCGTACCCAAGTTGGAGTATCTTTCAAAGGTATGCCAAGTATGGGAGCAAAAATATATGAAATTTATTAATATATAGCATTCTAATCTGCAAAAATTTATGGTAATTTGGTTTAGGAAATTACTTTTTTTTATTTTATATACTTACAAATTAAAATAACTCAGTTTAGATTATTTATTTTACATTATTATTTTATTAAAAAAATTTCTTTTTTTTTCTTTTTTCACACAAGATATGTAAAATATATATATATAATATAAAATAAATAATGTCAATATAAATTTACATGATATATTGTAGTAATCATGTATTTTTACACAATTTTACATTACTTAATATAGTTGAATTTTGGGCATGCTTGGCTAAAAAACCTAAAATGATAGTTTTTTCTATTATACAAGCACTTATGAGAGTGCTCTAATATAATAACGAGATTGATATATCATTACTAGAACATTATAAGGCAACTGTGAATCTTTCTTTTAAATTGTTTTGAAACACAAAAACGTGTTACAAGTTCAATGCATTCTAGGTAGTGTGTCCACGCATGTATATAACAGGTTTTTCCACACACACAAAAAATAAATAAGTAGGTATTTTGTTTCAAGTTACGATATCAACCACATTGTTACCACAAAATTTGGCTTTCCTTCGCAACAAGAACGACCCGACAGTCGAACAATTTCGTTTGTTATTTACGAGTTGGAAGCTTACTTGGATTTTTAGCTGATTTAACAAATTTTAAATTGGATTACCTTAGTCACATTGTGAAAATTGCAACTTAATAAATTGCAGGTAATATGATCTCCATTATAGCACCTCCACAAACTAGATAATTATGCAACCTGTGAATTATATTGCAGATAAATTATTTGAGGGGTATGAATCTAAATTTTAAAACTAAGGAGCAAATCAAAATTACCTCAAATATTAAGGATGTGAACTAAAATTTAGTTTTATGAAATTTTATTAAATAAGGACATACCTTATTATTATTATTATTATTGGATAATTCAATAGTTATAATAGGGGAGGAGAATTTAAATCATGAACGTCTCTTTAAGAAATACTAAAATATGTCAGTTCATTCACAAGACTCTTAGCAATGTACCTTAAATTTAGATAATCATGTAAGTGTACATAAACTATTCAATTCATATAAATTTATCATTTTATTCATTGTAGATGATATTTGCTTTCTTTATCAAATGATTGCATGAACTCCATAAAAACCAATTTCCCAATTTAGACAATAAGCTGAGTTCAGTAACGTGAACTTATAACATATGCAGGGGCATTAAAGTGATGGAAGTTTGGATTCAAAATAAATAAATAAATAAACAATCTAACATTGTGGTGAAACTATATATGAATTCCACGAAATAAACCCGATAATTTTATTTATTTTTCACATCTTAAAAGGGCCAAAACGTAGGCTTGGAGCCAGGGACGGAGCTATGCTTTGGCATTGGGGGGCAATGGCCCCCCCAACTTTTTTGGAAATTTGATTTGTGCATATATATAGACACAAGTTTAATATTTGACTCCAAAATATATACACTTAGCCCCCCTCCAAAATATTTACAAATTACCCCTTGAAACATCCAAAATATAAAAAATAAAAATCGACTAATTAACCTTCCTTTTTGCCCAATTGCCCCAAGAATAATTGAAAAACCTTTAGACAAAACCCTAAAACCAGAAAAAACAAACCACAGTCCTCTCTCTGCGATGTGTTGTGTGAGGAAGAGACTCTAGCTGCTCTGCCCCTTTTTTAATTTTATGAAACCCAGTCTCCGTCTCCCAGCTCTTGCTTCTCTCTCTGCTTGTATGCAGTGATAAAGTATAGAACTAGTAATGATGCAGGTAGTAATTGATATTTCTCAATTTTCAAGTATAGAGGTGTGGCCTCTAATATTTAGACCAAAAAAGAAAAGAAAAGTTTTTTAATAAAAACAAACTTGTGGCTATCGTTAGAGGATTAGAGTACTGCGTAGTGCTGTAGAGACTCTAATAAGAAGAGGGAAAAAAAGAAAAGAAAAAGAAATTGGTTGTTTGTTTGACTTCTTTTGTGGTCTTAGGAGTAGGACAATAGAAAAGTTGTTTATTTAATGTTTTGTAATGATTTTTTTTTTTTGAGAAACTTTGTAATATATTGTTAATATTAATATTGTTGTGACTTTATTATCAATAAATTATTAACATTTAATTTGTTATGCTCTGTGGGCATGTTTATTGGGGTTTATGTTTGGGATTAATTTCGTGGGGAATGTTGTGGATTTGGGTGTCCCTAGCATTATTCAAAGAAAAGTTATAAATAATTCATAAATTAATAATGATGATTTAGTGTTGCTAACCTTTAGTGTTGATGTCCTAATTTTTGAAATTCCTAAAATAAAATCTTGAAAAATCACCAACAATGAAATTGGTATTAGTTTATATATTGTAGTGTGATTTTGGGTTGCATTTGCAAATATGAGATTATGATGTTAATGAACATGATAAAATTCGATAAGCTTACATTAAGCTTGCCACCCCTAGGTTCAAAGTTTGGCTCCGTCCCTGCTTGAAGCATCCTATTCCTATGCGAATGATGACTAAATAACAATCTAATTTCCATGTTGGACTAACCAACAGTTTTGTTAAATTTAGTTATTATTAACACAATAATTTAGAATTTAGAATTAATTATGCATTTTCCTCTCCCATTTTCATCCTCTATTTTCCATCCTTTTCCTTTTCACCCAAGAAGGTGAATATTTTTTTATCTAAATTGTGTATTTTTTTTCATAACAAAATTAGAACACTCTACCAAATGAAAAAATAAGAAAAAATGGGAAATTAGATATAAAAAAATATTTTGAAAAGTGTTAAATATTTTGTTTATGGACAAAGTTCGGAGCCTTGAGCTCCAACCTCCATAGAAATATGACAATTGTCATTATCATGTACAATACACATGACTATTTAACCCAACCAACCAAGAGAGTCATGTGTATTGCGCATAACATGACTTATATCATTTTCCTATTGGTGGTCAAAACTCAAGGCTTCAAACATGTTTAATTATATATATATATATATATATATATATATATATATAGTTGTTTATTTATTCATTTATTGACATGGACAAAACAACTTAATATTTAAGAGACAACTTACCAAAAGATATGGATACAAGGGGCTTCTTCCAAACGTTCACTAATGTTAGGAGTACGGATCAAAACATTAATACTTTGGGGAATAAAATCAAAATTATTTAAAATTTAATGACATAATCTACAATGTCACCATTTCCTAATTAATATTGTTGTTTTTGAATAAACACAATAAGATTTCAACCTAATTAATATTACTCTTTAGTGAATGCAAACTCTAATAACTATTTTTTCTTTTTTTGGGAAAGTTTACTCAAATATAGATTTTCTTTTTAAAAAATTTATCCATAATTGATTAAAAGTAATGATTAATTAATTTTCTTTACAAAAATTATCCATAATTAATTAAAAGTAATGATTAAATAATTTCATCACATTTAAGATTATAGTTACATTTTAAAAAAAATCTAACATGATTTTATACTAACTAATATTTTTTTTATGAGAATTCTTAAACTAATATGATATTGAACTAAAACTTTCTAAGAGTGATATCATAACTAAAATTATGGTGTTTAAGACATTAAATAATACTGTAAGGACTGGATTTGGTTCCCAATCCTAAAAGGAAAATGATTCAGTCCCAAAGAGTCTAATACAATAAATTTATAGAGAGTGGACTACACAAAACTAGGCTTTAATGAATCAAACAGTAATTGTAGTGAGTCCAGATAAAAAGAAAACAAGAATGAAACTGTTTTGCACGAAATAAATCGTCATCGGCACAGTTCGAGGAGACTAAATCTTATATATATGCTTCTTTTTAGTTTGGTTACAAGTCCAGTTCTTAATGCTACAATGGTTTTTCTTTCCTTAATTTTCGATCTCCCATGCAAGGGACTTCCTTCTTCATTATATACCCCTCTCCCTTTTATCTCCATCATCCACGTGTAGATCAAGTTGTTGGCTTTGATCCTTGTCCCATCAGCACATTTCTGAAGTCTTTGGTAGTAGCTGTAAGGCTGCTTCCCATTATTCAGACATCACCTCCACATTAATGCGGCCAGAGTGTAGTTATAGAGCATTCAATGAGGTGGTAGTAGCTTTCCCTCAGATATTTCTTAGCTTCCCTGTGTCCTATGTTTCCTTGATGTTTATCCTTACTAGAAGGACCCTTTAAGGTATTGCCATTAAGGGCAAACCAATCCCTCTGACCTCTGCCTTGCCTAGCCGAGTAGGCACTCCTCCTCGGACCACCTCCCTAAGTTTATCCATTAGAAGATTGTATGTGGCACTCTAATTTACACGTCTTCCATATTATCTTCCGGTCCTCGAACTAATAGACATCCTCGGACAAAGCCCACGGCCCAATATACACTTATGGGTCACTTATCCCTACAAATACTCTTTTACTTTGTTAGCCAACTCTAAATCATGATCAACAAAGTACTCTTAAGAAAGAGATACATTAGGATGAGGCTAGATAATCTTTGAGATTGGAAAATATTTTAAAGCTTTAAGACACCAAAGATTAGGCCTTCAAAAAAATCTACAAGTGCACTATGGGTCAACTTAATATATATATATATATATATATATATTATAAATAGCGTAATAAATGCCAACTAACGCTCTGTTTGTTTTGCTAGAAAACTTTCTGTAAAGATAGTTTTCTACATTTTCCAGTGTTTGGTAGCACAAAAAAAAATTGGTCAACGGAAAACTATCTTTAGTCAATGGAAAATCCTAATAAAAATAAGGCTTGTTTTTTATAGCTTGTTTTCCAAAAAAAATTTTATGAAAACAATCTCTATCTCACAGTATGCTCTCTCACTCTCACTCATTCTCTTTTCCCTTTTCTTTTTCTTTCCTCATACCCTCACTATCATTCACTCTAGTCTCTCCTCTTCCATAGATCTCTCTCTGTCTCTCACTCTCTCTCCATATTTCTCTTCCCCTTTATAACACAGTTCTTTGAGTATATTTTTTTTCCCCCCATTGCTCAGTAATTATTTCATTCCTCTCTACCAACTTGCAAAAGAGAACATATTTGCAGCGGTAATTATTCATTCATCTCTACCAAAATCTCAATTTTTTACTTTGAATTTCAAACTTGATTTTATTTTTTTCTCTAAGAAACTTTTGGTTTGATGGATTCCATGTATAAGTTTTTTTTTTTTTTGCACATAAAAGTGCTAAAATATATATATATATATATATATATATATATATATATATAATAAAAAAGAAGAAAAAATGAATGAATGAAGTAAAAGACGAAAATTTTAAACATAGTGCCTATATGGCTCTAAATTACTTTTACATAGCATCATCTTTTTTGTTGATAGATACATTATGCAGATATTATGCAGTGATGATATATTATGTAGATACATTATATAAATACATAATTTTGAGTAATATTAAAGACTTCTGGTTGACCATAGTAGACAATTAGTGTACTAGCAAAAAGAGTAGACAATGAAAATTTATTGTTATTTTGTACTTATTAAAGATATATTCTCCTATCAATTTTATGTATATAGACAAATGGTTAATATATATATATATAAATGTGTGTGTGTGTGTGTGTGGACGTTTCTGTCCATATATATAAGTAAAATGAGTGGTAGAGATCATGAAAATTTGATAACTAATTTTTATTGTATCTATTGTCAAAATTTTAGTATGAAAACCAAATTCATCCTTGGTTTTTTTTTTTAATATTAATTACATTAGTTAGTTTACATAATACGCATGTTTTAAATTACACAAGAAATATAAAAAATAAAAATAAAAATTTGCATACCAAACACCAGAAAACATTCTCAAGCTCATTTTCAAGGTCGTTACCAAACACTGGAAAATGATATAGTTTTCTAGAAAATGCTCTTTGAAAAATGAACCATTTTCCAGAAAATGTTGATGCTAAAACAAACAGAGCGTAACTTGTTTCTATTTTTAAACATAATTTAAATAATTTATAAGGGTTAGTAATACATTCATTAAGAAAATTTGTTTAATATAACTCTTAATAGAAAACATCATAAATATAAACATAAACATAAACATAAACATGAAAATAAATAATTTTTATTTGAACCCACAAATATATATATTATAGTTTATATAGAAGCATAGGAAAACATGGAAAGTTCAATGTCATCATTTGAATTTTATAAAGCATAGGCTACAAGCTCATATCATGTGGCTCCTAAATTAGTGGACCACTTTACGATACTACTAGGAATCACACCCAAAGATCACTTATTAGTATTTATATAACACAGGTGTAAAAGAAGGCAAATGATCATAAGTTAAATATTGACAATCATCATAGATTTAAGGTTGTTAGCTTTAATATCCCCTGAAATTGGATTTAAAGCTTCACCCTAGATTTCCTTACAAATTTTTTGGGTTTGAGTAGAGCTTTTGAATGTTTGTGGGGGCTTTCAGCAGTTCTCCTAATGATATTTATTATTTTGGTTCTCGAAATCATATTTTGGTTCTCAAAATCAAGCCGCCAAGGATATCATTAGAATAAGTATATACCATACAGTTGCAATATCAATAGAGTCGAAATGATCCAAAGTTAGAACGAAATACCTACAAAATTAAAATCCCGCAGTAATTAACAAAAATCCAACAAAATTGTCAAAAAAAAAAAAAACTACAACGGTAATAAAATGGGTTGTACCTTATTTATAGTCATACCCTTTATAACATAAACGATAAATTTTCCAAGGGCAATCGATACATTGTACTATCAGATCATCCCCCTTCTAATTTTAGGGGGAGATTCTTGTGGGAGCTAAAGGGGTGTTGAAGTTTCGACAACTGATATGGCAATTCCAACGATTGATGAATTCCCAGTTATTCTACTTAAATAATTATGAAGTCATTCAGTTGTAGTGTCTTGGTAAGGCCAAAGTAATCATTGAGGAAAAGTCTAGAGTGTATAATTTTATATTGTAATCCAAATAAAATATTACATTTCATAATGTCATTTAATTCTAGTTAAATAATTATATTTTACCTTGTATGTTTATTGTCGTTCCATGCATATAATCGTGTTATTTTGTCTAGTTTTATGTATACCCTTAAAAAATAACTCTTGCATAACAATGCCCCAACTTAAATTTGTTTGGCTAAACAAAGAAAGTCAAAGTGAAACCAAAATAGGATAAACCAAGAAAGTCAATTTCATACCAGTAGCTATTTCAATTTGGTTAGAGGAAGAAAGAATTTCAATATCAATTAATACTAATTTACCATTTTGGGGTCACTGCTATTTATATATTTCCAAACATATGTATATGTTTTTAATTCTGTATTTTTTTTTTATAATTATGTTAATAGGGATGAACCTTATAAATGTAGAATTCACCTCTATGTGAGAGAATGTTTACATATGAAGCTAGACAAACCATATACCATCTTCTGTTTAAGTGGGCATGATAAAAAAATAAAAATTAAAAAAACAATAAGATAACGGAGATGGAACTTAGCAAGAGTACATGTTTTTATCCACATATAATCCACACATAGAGAAATTTAATCACATGATATGTCCATGCACCCAATAGAAAAATCTTACTCCATTTCTAGCAATGGACACACCGAAAGAAGTTTAGGCTACATGTTATAACTTGAGTAGGTGTTTCAAAATCCCAAAAAAAAACTAGAAGAATGAAAGGGGATGGACTTGGTATTCACCATATATTTTCCTAGGGTAAAAAGAATTAAAAAATAAATATTTTGTATATATAGGTATATACAAATTTGGTTGTAATATATGTAAGTAAGTTTTCTTTGAAAAGTAAAAGTGACAAACAGGTTTTGAAAATTAAGGTTTTTTTGTGAGTCACTTGAGTGAGCCTTATGTAGTTTATTGTTGACGAAATATGCAGTTGGAAACATACCTCAAGAGCATGAACATCTAGTGTCAGCTTTTCCACATTACCAAGCCCGCTAAGAAGCTTAAATACACGATGAGCATCTAGGAAATCATATTCTGCGTCTCTTTTGAAGAATTGAATAGACGCATCAACTATTGAGGATGGGTTGTAGATTAAGTTAGAGTAAAAATTCTATTTTGTATAAAAAAAACAATAAAAAAAACTCTACTACAACTATGTAATATGAATTTTGAGCCTAGATGTTCATTGGAATGAACGTCACATTGCAGGTCACAAGGGGCGTTTTTTCAGAAATAACTAAATAATCCAAACTATATCATTAGTAAGTAAAGGTTTGAAACAAATTTGGTTTCTAACAAATCGACACCATTGGACTCGATTTTGGGCTTATAAATCAAGTACATTGTACTCGATTTCTCCATCGCGGCACGGGCTGAGTTGGACAAGGAGTCCACGTAGGCACAAAAATTGAGTTCAATGAACTCGATTTTTGGTCATAAAAACCGAGTCCTTTGGACTCGATTTCCAATTTCCACATCTACCATGTGAAGGTCACGTGTGCACGTGATCACTTCAAAGTAAATCAAGTCTACTGCACTCGATTTTTGGTTCCCACCAGTTTTCGAGCACGTGGACATAACTCGAGTAAAGTAGACTCGATTTATTTGCTTCTAAAAATCGAGTCTACTGAACTCGATTTCTGTGAATGGTCCCAGCCCGTCCACGTGTCATGTGGGTCCCAACTGGGACCTTTTTCCCCCTTACCCGGATCACACCCTCTCTTATGCTCTCACATTTCTCTTCTACTCTCACAGCAGCGTCACTCACAACTTCATTGCCTCATCACTCACACAATTTGCCTCATCACTCACACAACTTACCTCTCATCACTCACACAACAATCACACTCAACTTTCATCAACTCTCAGGTAATGTTTTTACAATATTGATAATATAGTGGTTATTTGCTAGGTTATTTTTTTAAGAAACAATTAGAACATATTAGGAAAATTTTTGTTTTTTTAGTTTGAAAATTTTTGTTTTTTTGTTTGTTAGTGTAAATATTGTGATTAATTTATTTGTTAGTATATTGTGGGTAGTTTATTTGTTAGTATATTGTGATTATTTGTTAGTTTTTTTTTAATTATTATTATGATTAATTATTGGAAATACTTAGTACTAAATATTGTGATTAATGTTATTACAACATATTTGGAAATATTGTTTTTTTTTTTTGTTAGTGTAAATATTGTGATTAAATTATTTGCAAAGTTTTTTTTAGAAAATTAATATTGTGATTAATTATTGGGAATTTTTATTACCAAATATTGTGATTAAATTATTGGGAATATTTGCTTATTTTTTGTTAGTGTAAATATTGTGATTAAATTATTTTCTAGGTTTTTTTAAAAAATTAATATTGTGATTAATTATTGGGAATATTTAGTATTGGGGAAATATTTAGTACCAAATATTGTGATTAATTATGTTATTACAACATTTTGAGAATATTTTTTTTTTTTAGTGTAAATATTGTGATTAATAATATGCTAGGTTTTTTTTAAAAATTAATATTGAGAATATTTAGTACTAAATATTGTGATCAATTGTTAGGAATATTTAGTACTTTTAGGTTTTTGTCATTGGTATGAAATGGATTATGAGTTTGATACCTAAGACACCCATTACAGTCTTTTTAGTATAAATTATTTCAAGATATAGTTGTTTCAGATTTGTAACAAAGATTTCAATGGGTAACTAGTTGCTATAATATTTTTGTTCATCATATCTTATTTGAATGGGTTTTGAAAGTCATGCCTCTAGAATGATTTGGATGTGAGTATATGCAAATTTGGTTGAGGTTAGTATTGTTAGCATGTCATACCCAAAGTTTTGTGATTGATGTTGATTGAGAGTTATAAATTTGTCACTAACACAATTGCACTTGATGATCTATAGGTTGATAATGATCTATATAAATATATACTACGGTGGATCCCTTAGCAATGCCAACCCTTATGAAGGATTTCCATTTCAAGGTCCAGGTATCCAGTGCTGTTATATGATGATACGCCATAAGTTAAAGACCCTGAGTGATTTGAAGATAAAAATTATGGAAGAGCTGCAACTGAACCCTGCTTTGCATGACATACATATTACTTTCCTTCTCCACATGAAGTCCTCAATCAATGCATTAATTACATATATATGGCGATAACAGTATACAAACATGTGAAGATCATGTTTAACAAGATTTGTCAATGGGAACAAGTAGCAAAATTTGAGTTATATGTTACTTTGGAGCCACGTGCAGAAGTCGGCGTAGAGGATATTGTACAAACAACTACATCTTTACAGTTTGCAGTCCTAGATGATCAATGCACCACGTTGGGAGGCTATACACCCCCTTTTCAAGAGACACCAAGAACAGTTGAGAGCGAACCTGGCAATAGATATGAAGATCAATTTTGTACACATCGAGGTGAATCCTCTACAGTTCCAATAGTTGAAGATGAAGATGAACACTGTGTTGGGGAAGATCTTGATGATAGAGATGAGTACGAAGAGAGGATTGAGCGAGGTGACTTTGATAGGGGTGTTGATGACCATGAAATTACTCTCAATCCTAATGTTGATGATATGGATGAATGTGATAAAGATGATGCAAACCCTACTGTTAGAGTTCAACATGTTACAAATGCGACCCCCGTTTATGAACCTCCCGCCTTATCATTTTATGAAAATACTTGGGAAAATATGGTTGATCCTTAAGTTAGTGAGCAAGCATTTGCTTCTTCTTGGAATGCGGACATGAATTTTTGTACGGGGTTGATTTTTGCGAATAAAGAAGCAGTGAAACGTGCATTAACAATTTATGCCGCAAAGCATAACAGAAACTTTCTGACTAGTAGGTCGACCAAAAGTAAACTGTATGTGAAATGCATGGATGGGTCATGCAAGTGGTACGTTGGTGCAGTCATGAAACCTAAACAGGGAACATGGATGGTCACATCTTATGGGGGTCCTCACAGTTGTATGACCCTTGGCATGGCTCTTGATGGTAGAATGATGGATTGTAATTTTCTTGCAGCAGAATTTGTTCCAACGTTGCGAGAAAATCACACGGCAACAATTCAACACCTTAGAGATTACATCAAAGGGAAGTATTATGAACATAAGCTTTCTTACTATAAGGTATGGGATGCGAAACAAAGGGCTATTGCAAAGATATTCGGCGATTGGGAAGAGTCTTACGAAAGGTTGAAAAAGTTGTTATTGGCATACTTGGATCAAGAAGCTGGCACCCGGTACTAGTATCTCACTGAACCGAGGGAGGAAGGTGTTACTATATTGCGATATGTATTTTGGGCTTTCGCTCCTTGCATTGAAGGATTCAGACATTGTAAGCCAGTAATCAGTATGGATGGGACCCATTTGTATGGTAAATATCAAGGGGTGTTGATGATTGCAATGGTCACCGATGCCAACAACAAGGTTTTGCCTCTCACCTTTGCTGTTGTGGACAAAGAGTCAGGGCCTAGTTGGAGGTGGTTTTTAGATTGCGTCAGGTTTGCACTGGGGGATGTAATAGCAAATAAGGACATCTGCATAATTTCTGACCGACATAAGAGTATTCGAAACGCAATTGCAAACTGACCTAGAGATGATCATGGACGAGTACAAGTATACCACAGATATTGCCTTCGACATGTTGCTAGCAACTTCAACACGCATTTTCAGGACGCCACTTTAAAGTCATTGGCCTTGAAAGCGGGGTATGCTACTCAGGAAGCTAAATTTGAGTTGTACATGCAACCTATCAAGGAAGCCGAGATCGAGGCCCTTAGGAAGAAATCAACCACCGAACAACAGGTAAGTGAACCCGACCCATCCATCATGCCATACACATATCTAATGAAAGAGGATATAGACAAGTGGACCCAGTTACGTGATGGTGGATACCGTTATGGGGCTATGACAACCAATGTCTCGGAGTGTTTCAATGGAGTACTCAAAGGTGCCTGTGGCCTGCCCATTGCTGCACTGGTTGAATTCACTTAGAGCAAACTTGTTGCGTATTTCCATGATCGACACAAAAAATTACTTATGATCTCTTGGAGGGCAAGGTGTGGAGTAAATATGCCTTAGAAATTTTTGATGCAAATCTGAAAAAATCTAGAACACACCAAGTAAGGCCGTTTAATAATGTCCATGGTGTATATCAAGTAACAACTGCGTACAACATCCATAGCTCTGGAGGGGGACAACATAGTCATGAAATAAACATATTGGCCAGAACATGTGGTTGTGGAAAGTGGCAAAATCGAAAGATCCCTTGTTCACATGCAATTACAGTTCTTCATTCCTTG
The DNA here is from genome assembly GCF_040712315.1 of Castanea sativa. Taxonomy (NCBI): domain Eukaryota; kingdom Viridiplantae; phylum Streptophyta; class Magnoliopsida; order Fagales; family Fagaceae; genus Castanea; species Castanea sativa. The sequence goes on from NC_134017.1 coordinate 69,624,167, forward strand.
GGACAAGATGCAAGTGCATATATTGACCCATGTTATAGTTTAGAGAACGCCATTCGCACCTACTCACACCAATTTGTGGTGCCAAAGTCAAAGTCATTGTAGAGGGATGTGGAAGGTCCAAAGTGGGTGCCTAACCCAGACCTGTTGCGGGCCAAAGGTCGACCTGTGAAGTCTAGGATACGGAATGAGATGGATGGGGTCCGGCGAAAACCGGGAAGCCGAAAGCCAGATTCTGACTTGAGGGAGATTCAACAAAAGCAAAGCTGTGGACTGTGTCATCAACATGGGCATAACCGTAGAAGATGTCCGCTTTCCCGTGGGGCTTCGACAAGCAATATTGACCCAACCTAGGTGCTCATATGCTTTTATATAAAATTTCATGATTGTATCAATTATCCAAGTTACGTAAATTAGTACCGTTGTTTTGGCTGTTAGTATCTAACGACAATATTTCAATTTTTCTCAGGTATGCAGATACTCGATTTTGGAATGCCATTGTAGATGTAAATTGTGGTTCTCTTTATTGTGTATTCGAACTTACTACTGGGTTGTATCGGCACAATTATTATTTTCTTTTATCACTGAATGCACTTGTAATCGAAGTATTCTGTATCCAATGTACCTGTTTCTATATTGTGATATTATGAATGGTTAATTTTATCTTTCAATTAGTTGTTAATTATTTCTATTAGCTGTTATACTCATCTGTGTTGGTGCTTCTTGTTAAGACTATAAGAAAAAAAATGAAAAAAAAAATAAGAAAAAAAAACGGAAAAAATAATGGATTGCAAAAAAAACGGAAAAAAAAAATTAAGCAAAATAAAGGAAAAAAGAAAGTAAGAAAAAAAAAGGAAAAAAAAAGGGTAAGAAAAAAAAGTAAGCGAAAGAAAGGAAAAAAAAAGTAAGAAAAAAAATGGAAAAAAAAAAAGGTAAGAAAAAAACAGTAATGATGAGAAAGGAAAAAAAAAGTAAGAAAAAAAAAAGGATACAAAAAAAAAGTAAGGAAAAAAAAATTCAGAAAAAAAAAACGTAAAAATCGACTTCATAGGGATCGATTTTGTCCCAACTCTCTGCCTGGAAACTCGAATTTTGGAAAGTCGAGTACTCAATGTAGAACTCGAGTCCATAGGACTCGATTTAGAAGTCCACATAAATCGAGTTCTATGAACTCGATTTACTGGTTTGTTTTTTTTTTTTTTTTTGGTGGTTTCCTGTCAGACCCTAACTGAATCCACGTGTCAACCTCACAAAAAAATTTGCCTCATTCAGTCCTCACTATTACCCTCATGATTTTATTAAAGAATAACTTATCCAAAACGCTATGTTAGAAAGTGACTTTTTGATGTGCCAAATGCTATTTTTTTTTTAAAGTGTTGATGCTAGTAGTTGTGCCAAATGCTAGTAGCTGTACCAAATGCTAATTAGAAAGTGACTTTTTAAAGTTTTGATGTGCCAAATGCATGAACCATGACACCTTTTGTTTTGCACTTAAATGAATATACCGCTTAACCTTCAACTATAACTCCTAGTTGAGTCTTCTTTCCTAATCAAAATCAAGAGATCATAGATGACGAAGGGTAGTGCTGAAAAGCCACCAGCTCAAGGCTCACGTTTTTACCTGAGATCATGCATTCTACATCCAGCTACTCACCCCAACCAATTTTTAGGAACAAAAAAATCTTCCTAATTACATTATGTAGGAGAAGCATTAACAAGAAGAAGAATTTTCATGGGGAATATATGAAGTACCACAAAGGAGAATTTTCACAAAAACAAACAATAGAAAAGGTCATGAAGCTGTCACAACCCAAATCCACATAATCAAAGTACATAACTAACTTACAACGTCAACTAAAGTTAAACCTCAAATATAATAAAATTCCAAATAATCTCCCATAGCCAATAACCCACTTCATTACTGAAAAAGTCTACTGCTCTCAGTTAAACTTTACACTGAAAGTTATCAATGAAAGCGAGCTACACAGCTCAGTAAGTGATTGACAACACAATGGAAATGAGTCAAGTTACGCACAAATATTTTGAATTTGTATCATATAAGAAGATGTGACATGATTTGGAGGAGCAACCTGTAAAGGGCATGCAGTTTTGATGTCATCCTCCATCAAATTGTGCAAATGCTACCATGATTCAAATCTCACTGCCTTTACCAAAGAATTGCTACTTCCAATGACCCCCCTTGCATCTTCATCATCAAATCAATAATAGCTTTTACAAATCACGCTCCTGAAAGAAAGAAAGGAGGGAGGGATTTAAGTTATTGCCATTAAGGAAGCGAGAAAGCTTTGACAATTATCAATTATAGCTTCAATATTTTTCCCAAAAGAAAAGTACATAGTTTCAATTACCTCTGCACATTTAGCCATTCTTAGTCTTTGTAGATTTCTTTTCTTTGGTACTCCAAAAATGTGCTGGTAGGAGGGCCTTTTGAGAACACGATTCAGCAATGAAAAGCAGAGTTTGAGCCCAACCAGCATACTTGCCATATTTGCTCTCAAATGCCTCTGACACACGGCTGCAGAGTTTAGGTGTCAGTCAGACACCTGCAAGCTCTGGTAACAGGTCCCTTGTAGCAATCTTCCCAAAGAAGAAAAAATACCGCTATGCAAATCAGAACTTCATGAACTATAAATCACAAAAGATAACAAGTGGAAAGATGCAGTTTAGTTATTCAAACTAAAGCTAATGCAAGCTTCTATGTGATACCCATCCCACCGCCCCCCCCCCCCCCCCCCTTTTTGGGGAGATGGGGGGCGGTGGGGTGGGGAGAGGAGGGGTTGTCTTGTGGTCTCATACATTTCAATATCTTGATATTTTCTTTTGTCCAATACCATTACAGAAAATGCAATCATAAAAACTGTACCCACATATGAGAAGAAAAATTAATAAACTAAACATTAACAAGATCAGTGACACAGCATTCCATGGTTGCAAATGGCTAAACCTGCAACTTCACATAATAAACTAAGATTTTTTTTCTTTTTTTTATAACAATCTGACATTTTTGAGCATTCCATATTCTTCTCAATGTTTATATGTGTGTGTGTGTGTGTGTCACAAAGTTAGGCCAACAAGATACTTAGAAAGTAGGAACTTTAATTCCAAAAAGAAGTTGTTGATTTCATTTCAATCAAAATCATTATCTTGGTTATAACACAATATAGCCACATTCCAGGTATTGGTGAAACGTAGAACACAGGACGCATACCTGCCACACGTGTGTGTCAACGGGAATGGCATGGTGTTGATCAAGAGAGAAGAGAGCAATGCATGCTGCCACCTTAGGACCAACTCCAGGTAGAGTAGAGAGAGCATCAATAACCTCTTGAAGATCCATATTACGAAGAGAAGCAAGCCATTCTTCACCTCCACCAGGTTTTGATTGCAAAGCACTTACAGTGCCAATAATGTATTCGGCCCTGCACGTGAGCACGTCCAAATCATGAGTGAAATAAAATGTCAAGATTGTTCTTAGCAGATAAAGCAAACATTATAAAGCCAAAAAAGCTATGCATCAGATCATTGACGTAAGAAACAAATTCAGAAATGAGCAGGCATGTATTCCAATCCATATAAATATGTAAATGAATATCGTAAAATGGTATCGCCGTAATAAGTCAACTGAAGTTCATAGTTATGAAGCACAAGACACATGTCCAGTCCTCAAGGGTAGTGTCAATTTACACCTATCCATTAAAATTTTCTTCTGCCTCTCTATTCTTCTAAAAATACATACTCCACCAGAGTAAGATAACTTACCAAATTCAGGAACTGAATGCAACAAGTCAAAACATCAAGCACCATTTTAATTTTACCAAGTCATCATAATTCACAACCATGCCATGATCAAATTCTATATTTGTTTGTTCCACAACATTGACATACACAATCAATTACTTATAAAAGCATTTTAAGCCAAAATGCACTAAGAGTTAGTGAAACAATCAAGATACACGCAATGCATAATAATAACAACAACAACAACCAAGCCTTATTACCAAAAAAAGAAAAAAAAAACTTATTACCTTCCCAAGGCATAGGCATACTGCAACTCTTTGCAACTCTCCACCAGAAAGATTCACAGCTTCTTGATCCATTAATTGTTCAATAAGAAGAGGCTTCATAACATCCGACACAAACCTGTTAAGCCTGAGCAAAGAACGGACAACTTGAGCAGCTTTAAGCCTCTGTTTTACATCAAGGTAAATTGAAGGTTCATCAAACATATATATTTCTGCATTCTGTACAGCAACAACAGCAATAGCAAATCTCTGAAGCTCTCCTCCTGACAAATCCCCTACATTATGGTCTATAACCTGGTTCAGCTGAAGATCAGCGCAGAGTTCTGACTTCATGTCTCTCTCATCCTTTTGGTCCAGCACCTGCCCTACATTACCTTGAACAGCTTTTGGAATGTGATCAACATACTGGGGCTTTAGTGTATATTAAAAGAATTTGTATTCCACATAGAAGAATTAAATTTATTTAGTACCAACTAATCAAAATACTTCTACAAAAGATATAAATTCTTAACGTTTGGGGTTGGTTTCAATTAAATCTTGAATTTAGAAAGTGTCAATTAAAATTACAACTTTTTGAAATACCCCCGTTTTTTTGTGCCCTCTTTTTTTTTTTTTTTCTTTTTTCCTTTTTCCTTTTTTTTTCTTTTTTTTTTGAAATATTGCTCTCTTTTTTCCAACGGAGATTATTTATTTACAATATTTAATTGACAATTTAAGTTGGCTTACAAGTTGCTTTGGAAAACATCTAAAAGACTAAAACCATGAGTTCACTTCACTTTAAATTTCACTAAAGTGAAAATGGAAAATTCACTTCACTTTTTTTTTTTTTAAGAAACAAACACACCCACAAGAGAGAGTGAAAAAAAAAAAATACTTCACTTCACTTTGACTTTCACTCACTTTTTTAGTACCACTGATGTGAATATTCGAAATCTTATTTGCTTTTCCAAAACTCCAATTATACTTCTATCTCTAGTCTCTACAACAAACTAAACCAAGGTTCCACCTTGTATTAACCATAATCTTCGCGCCTCATTCTCCATCACCACCATCACCATGGCCAATTATCAACATCTAACCTAAACTCATAACACACTCATCTTTATTGTATTTGTCAAAACCCTGTTCATAAGCTCACAATCAAAACCATATCACCATAAAAAACTAGAAAATCTGAAATGGGATTAACCACCATCAATCTCAACCCATCATGCACCACCTCTTAAATTATCCTATAAATTATCCTCATAATTCCCATTGTCACCTCTGTTTTTTAATTTAACTGTCATCCCTGAGCGTGTGACACTTGGTCAGACTAATGGAACCCATGTGATAGGCATCCAAACTTCCTATACAGAAAATTTTGCTTAAGAATTCTCTTTGAAAGCTTTGCAGCATGATACAGCCAGTACAAGTCACATTTCTAGCCAAAAAAAAAAAAAAAGAATCACGCAGATTCTCTAAACAAATAATAAAATAAAAAACAACAAAGCTGTGGTAATGATTAGAGTTTTATTATTTGAATCATTATTCATTCCCATCATTGTAGCATTCTTTTCTTTGGTTAAAGGATAAGATTCTGATGTCATTCTTATAAAAAAGTCTCTGCCAATAAAAGATGTAATAGACAGACAAAGATAACAAGCACATTGAATCATACCCACATTTTAAGCACAGGCAAAATTTTGGATGATCTTGATACAAGAGAAATAAAATAATAATTACCTCATTGTATTGCCTAAAAAGCCACTTTGACAAAGTAGACCACCTTCAGCAATCGGTTCCACATTCAAACTCTCACCATAAAGAAGCCCCGAAGGGCTCTCACTTCCAGGACTTGGTGGTACCCTTCCATAGTCAGACAATTCAATTTCAGGAGGCACATCCTTAAGCAAGCTTTCTGCCAAATATGATTCACCACGCCGTTTCCATTTGAATATACTGAGAGGATTTGCACCGTTTGGCCCACTGAACATCATTCACAAAGACTGACAGTAGGCAAATACAGCCTGTCCATTCCCCGAACCAATTAAAACTATACTTGGAAATTTTCTGTAATGAATGCCAAATTAGCCCCTGTGATCATGAATTAAAAGCATTTACATGTCAGCAAAAACTAAGAAAACTAGTAACAATAAAACCAGGAAGATCCACAATAAACATGCACTACAATCAGTTGATAAAATCAGTCAAATGATGGTCATCCATAATAATTAGATGACAAATTCATCCCAAATTATGTCTAAATCGTGAAGAATTTAGTTACTTTGGATAACAGCCGAAATTTATAAACTTCACAAGACACAGGAAATAGAAAGGAAATTGAAACATGGACCAAAAAAAGAAAAGAAAGAGGAAAGCAATTGAAACATAGCTACTATATAAAGTTATAAACATGGGGATAATTCGTGGTGTGTGTGTGTGTGTAAGTGAGAGAAAGAGAGAGCAAATGGATTAAGGAATTTTTATAACAAAAAAAAAGCTTAAAAATATAAAGCACTAAGTAGTGGGCAACTATCCGAGCATTGCACCTGAAGTGATATAAAAGGGATTGCATCAATAAAAGCTAACCCTATGGCAGATGGGGTGCTGACCCTATGGCACTTTACGCTTATGCTGTCTCGTATAATGTCTGGTATGTGGGGGAGGGGGTACCGCATCTCCTTGGTCAAGCTCCTTGCGTTGCTGCAAAGACGAAGTTACAAAAAAACAAAGGATCAAATGAATTTTAATACCAAACATAACAGCAGTCACGAAAGTATTCAAAGCTAGTAAATGACCAATCATACCGTGGGGCCAGCCTTGTGTCCTGCTTTGTGACCACCTGTCCCACAAGGAGGTGCTTTTCTTGTGCGTTTAGGCCGACCTTGTGGGGGTGAGTGTAACCCAACTACTTGCTCATTCTCGACATGCACAGCTGGCTGATTTGCTTCACTCCCAACAACTGAAGATACTACAACGGCGGGGGAGGATGGTGTAGCGGACGAAATGTGAGTGAGGCTCATAGTCATAGGAGCTGTATGCAGTCCAGGAGTGGGCATAAATGACATGGAGTCACTATGGGGTGGTACATGGTGTATATGACCAATGCTGTATGAGGGAGATTGAGTGTGCATGACAGGAGGGGCGTCATTGAAATCAATGCCGAGATCAAAGGATGGTGGAGTAAGGGATGGATGAGCGGGGTCAAAAAATGTACATAGCGTGGGTGAAGGGATCTCGGGGTGAGAAGATGCACGTGCAGTGGGTACAGGGATCTGTAGGTCAGGAAATGTAAGAGTAGTACGAGGAGGGATCTCTGGGGAAGGAGATGCATGTGGGGGTGGAGGGAACTCTGGGGCAGGTGATGCATGTGGGGGTGGAGGGAACTCTGGGGCAGGAGAAGCATGTGGGGATGGAGGGGGTTAATTTTTCCGTTGATGGGGTGCAGCACACTGGCCATGGCTATGGCTAGCAGGAGTTGAGCTCGTGCTTGGTCGTCCATTATGTTCTGCCAGTTCTGGATTTGCTGTATCGACATCTTCCAAGGGAAGATGGGCAGCTAGACGGTGAAGGCGATCCACTTCCTTCAGCATAGCTGTAATCAGCTTGTGCTCAGGACTGTCTACTACATAACGCATCAACATCTGCTTGTGCATGGCGACCTGCAATTTTTGTAATACAATTAGTACACCTAACGCAAAAATGGTAATATGCAACAAAATTTGGAAAGAAATGTCAAAACGATTACCATAATAAGAAGTGAGGCGCTAGTGTGGTCGACAAACCTCCATGTGACTTTACCATACCAGCCGAAGTATGGATGAACACTCGACATAGCACCCTCTAGTTGTGCTCCATGACATAGTTTCTGTGCTCTCGTATTCCATACTTGGATGTGGCTAAAATGTCTGACCCTCCAATCCACTTCAATCTTCCCCCTCAGGTCTATCTTATGAAGGGCATCGTCAGTATCAACATCTTCGAGAATTTCTTGCACCATCCCAAACTGACGAAGAACACGATCCGGTGTATGTTTCTCTACTAGCCAGAAACATATAAGCGGCACCCTCGCCGTCCACATGTCCCGTCCTGCTACACAGAACGCAGGCAGGTGGCCTAATTCGGCTTCATATGGTTGCCACACCACCTGTTGTAGTAAAAAAAAAAAGCGCAACACATTATGCAATGTTCCATTATTTTCAATTGACATATTTTACAGTTATAACAGTATACACTAAGATAACATTACAAGAAACACAATTTGGATACCTGGTTGGGATACATAGAATCTAGAAGCTGACGATACCGAACCAAACAGATTTCGGCGGGGCTATTCTTCGTGCTCACGGCCCAAACCAACCTACAATGAAGAAAGAGAAAATCAATATCTACCAATTATGCAATGTAATAAAAAAGAAAAAGGATATGTATGCTGATGGAAGCTTAAAAAATCCATATTGTTTATTTTTCCTTGAAATACTACTACTACACTACATAAGCATCCTTAGTTGTAGAATAATACTTGAATAATGCTAAGTTCAATTATTTTGTAATGCTAAATTCAAAAACTTAAGTAGTTAAATAATGCTAAGTTCAATGTGTCACATCGTTTAAAATGATGGACCAAAAAAAATAGAGAGAATCGGTCAAGGAAGATACTTACTTAATAGACAATGGCGAAGATGGTAATGGTGGGCCATATGCACCATCTGGTGGGAGGTCCATCCTTGGGCACAAAAAAGGGAATCTAGACCATGCCCAATACTGAACGAGTATCAAGGCCCCACCAATCTGACTAGCGTTTTTGTCAGTTGCCCTGCATAACTCTCTGTACAACCATGCAAGGCAAGTGCTCCCCCGACTGTACCGAGGTGGATTGTGAAGGTCCCTCAACATCTGCAACCACATCGTATGCACTCTATCGCTAGACTTGTCAGCGAAAATTGTGTCCCTTAGGAGTGCTAGAATATAACACCGTGCATATTGATGCACAACAACCTCTTCTGCACCATCGGGTAACCCTTGGTCAATTTTTTCAAGTAGCTTCTTGATTTGGATCCTCTGTCCTTTAAGCACCATAGAATTAGTAACAATTCCAAGCATTTGCTGACATTCAACAGCCCACCTCAAGGCACAAGTTCCAACAATTGCCTCACCATCGATTGGAATCCCCAACAGAACCTCTACGTCTTGTAATGTGATCGTCATCTCACCATGTGGAAGGTGGAACGTGTGGGTTTCAGGCCGCCATCGCTCAACAAAGGCCGTTATCAAGTTATGGTCAAGCTCTCTAAATAGGGTCCTATACAGCCCCTCTAATCCAATTCTCTTGACAATTTCGAGGACGCGATCATCCACCATCGGGCTTCGTTTTCGAAACTCCTCATTACGACCACGACATTTCAATACCCCCGGATCTTGCACACGATAGAACCATGGTGATGAGATGCAATATGCCATAACCTTTGTATAAATGATTGTAGCTATTGTTCACAAAATAGACTATAAGTTCTTTAATTAGAATTTCCATGAGTTTATGACAACTTATTTAACGAAGCGTTTGTAGACTCCTTATTTTTTTTATAAAAAAACCAAAAATACAAAAGCTATATATCAAGATTAAGGTTATTCTCAAGAAGAATTACATTAACAAAATCAGGAGTATAGCCTAAAATGAAAATGATAGAGGTAGATATTGTGATATTTAGAGACCATTTTGCAAGAGCATAAGCAATCTAACTCAATCCAACTAATGGGCATGACTATGCATTCAAAGCTAGTGATACCATTGACAAACTTAGGATTTTAAAAATGAAAAAAAAAATCAACATAATGTAAAAGGATAAGAAAAGAATATAGAAATTCAGCAGGTCATCGATTTTAACTTTACCTTGCCTTCCCAAACAGCGAACGATCGATGTTCTGTTAGAAACCTTAATACCGAAGGAACCCTGGGACCAGGACCGAACTCATCAACCACCTCAGCAACAGCAGCCATACTCCAAATACCGCTATGCACACAAGATCCACAAGAGATAATATTTATGTCAATAAGATAGAATCAAGTGAATAGAAAAACTAGCTAAATAGAAGACATCAACTTAAAACTACTAGGTAAGTTCGGGTGACATTGCAAGGAAAAAATTGGCATATAAAGATAATTTTCAAACAATTTTGCTAGTTAACATTGTTTCCAAACTAATTAGCAAACTAACATCTCAAGTTTTTTAAACTCAATTTCACTATAGCAACTCAAGTTTCAGATACTTGAGTTCCACGTGAACTCGACTCTTTAACACTCGATTTCCCTAAAACAAGGACAGAACCAAAAGGAGAAAATTGGCATAACACATGCATTTTCAAACATATTCGTTAGTTAACATCATTTTCAAACTAATTAGCAAACTAACATTTCGAGTTTCGTAGACTCGATTTCACTGTAGCAACTACCAAAACAGTAACATGAAGCATGGGACTTCATCTAATTTTTTTCATTAGTTTGAAATTTAATTAACAATTGGAGTCTAAAGCTAATTTTGCCACTCTACTTCAAACATCCAAAATCTAAAATAGAAGCTCATACTTCCGGGTATTTGTTTCGTTTACAATAATGATGCACTAGAGTTCAAAATTTTTGTATAGTTTAATGATTTAACCATTGGATTCTTATAGACCTTCAAATCTCTATTTTAAATGATCTAATATTAAGTTTTCACCGGTCTAACTAACAATCTTAAACATCACCTCATATGATCATCCACAAATAACCCACTTTCAATATAACACATTTTACAAAAGAGAGATAATCTAACAATCAAAAGAGCAGACATAAATATATGCCACAATAATGCTGTAGCAATATGGACACAGCTCGAGCACATTCCATTATACCAATGATTGTACTACAAAGATCACATTGAAGTTTTATGTGAGGACACTGCGAAATTCAAAAATTATAATGTATCCTTTTTTGTTTTTCCTCTCTACTTTCCCAATGCCAAAAAATTCAATGGCCGACCATTCACACTACTTCTTCTCCCTTGTAGGAAAAAAACTTTACATTATCATTCCCAGAAATATAGGACAAAGGGACAAATAACATGTGACTGATGATCCTCTTGTCACCTCACACTAAATATAGGACAAAGGGACAAACTACCCACTAAGTTTTTTTCTCACTAAAGAATGTTAAAGGCTGAATTTTTCTCCAAAACCCATTTCCTAAAGTGTCTAGTAAACATGAATATAGCCATTAATTCATCTTTAGATTCAATAACTAAATATTCATATCATGGGATCAGAAAAAGTTTAAACCTTTAATCAAAGATCTAAGATTGGTAAACGATAGTATTAAGATGCGATCAGTAGCAAAGGCAGATGTGAGAATTAAGAGACAAATGCAAGCAAAGTGTTAGAGAGAGAGAGAGACATACCTTGAGAAATAGTGTTTGGTGGTAATGAATGGAAAGCAAAATTGCGATATGTGTTTGAAAGCTTATTTGAACCTTTTCTTGACCAACTGGAGACGGTAAAGGTAATTAATTACTTGTAATGACAAACTTTAAAAGGAAGCTATATGTACAGAACCCTTTAAACAAAAAAACAAAATAAAAAATGAAAAAAGCAAGGAACTTAGATAGAATCAATTACCTGAGAGTGAGAGAGAGAGATGGTGAATGACCCAACAAGGCTCGAAAAGATGCTGGGCTTGCAGAGATGGTGGGTCAGAGAGATGGTCAGAGTCAAATAAAACGGACCTCAGGGAACTTATTCTGAACCTATTCCCCCAAACAACTTGACATGATTCTACTGAATAGCTTTACTGGATCCTATAGCACAAGAGAAATATAAGAAGGAAAAAAAATCAACTTCAAATCTGACTATAATTCAATATTTATAAGCAGAATCAAAGTAAACTTCTCTAATGATGTATATTAGAGCTCAGCATGTGCAAGTGTTTTAACTGACTACCAATATGGTGATTGTCAATTTCTCCATGCAATGCGAGTGGAAATAAGCTCACTAATCCTAACAGGAAGATGTTGCAGGACCAAGAAACTTCATTCCAATGAGCAATTACCATAACAAGGATGTTAGGGTTTTAGAAAAATAAAGGAAAAAAGGCAAGGAACTTCAGAAAATTCTAATGGATTTCTCTTTTTTTATTTAAGTGATCCATTTAGAATTGAAGCAGCATATTCCTTTGAAAATGCGTTGATTGAAGAGAATATCACCATTGCTTTAATACATCATTTGTGCACTTCCTTTTGTTTTGGAGGGGGGGGGGGGGTTTGGCGGAGGCTATATTTAATTTGAATTCAATGAGGAGGGAGGATGAGGCCCACAAGCATGAATCCCAAGCCCACCCTAAAAGGAGTACTTTGATTTTTGAGTCCCAAGGTTGCTAAGTACTTATAGACCATTATTCCATCCTCACCCATCGTCTTCTTTTGAAGTTGTTAAACATATTGGTATAGTTTGTGAGAAAAATGTCAAATTAGATCAGATTAATCTTGCAATTTCTCTCTAAACTGTGGATTTACATCCTCCATTCTTTACACAAGGTTTCTATGTACAAGAAATAGTCAGACCTTCAAAATGAAACAAGCTGCTCAACCTTGGATTTGGTAGGAACTGTTGTAATAGGGTAAGTGTAGTTGTATAACTATTTAAATAAGTATTAGCATAGGCATTTGGTGGAAAATTGGATGAGACACTGTTTTGCTATGTTAAAAGTATGGGAGCATGGAAAGACAATCTCACTGGTTGCAATAAGCAGCTAGAATTTAATAATAGAATTGAGTATTGCAGTTGTGTACTCCCTACTAGAATAGAACAAAGAAGATGGCTAGGTTTTATTTATACCTAGGAACAGAGGTTAGGGTCTAATACCTTGAAGAGAGATCTGGCATGCTCTGAAGTTTAGTGTGTAGATTACCTAAAACTTTAAGGCTTAAAATTGGTATGGCAACACCATTGAAATTAATCCCAAGCCTCCTATGGGTTGATTATGTTTGGCGAACAGGCCTGCCTGGTGTTATTGTTGATTTTCTTTAGTTAGAATAAAAATGGAATGTTTCCGTTCTCAGCACATGTAGCTTGGTATGCCTAATTGGCCTATGGAATAAATCTTTATAAGTCACTATATTACCCGTTTTTGTTCAATAGATTAAAGCCCCATTAGATCGAAATAAGAACAAAAGCGCTAACCAAAAGGAGCTTAGGCTTCTCAAGGATATGACATTTGTTTGCCCATCTCGATTGGAACTTGGTATATGGGACATATATTTGGAATTATATGTTTTCAAATTTGAAAATTTGAGCAACATTTAATATATCAAAATCTATTGGTCTCACAGTTGATGCCAAACTAACTGAAATTGAATTGGATTCCTCCCTCGTGAGTACTCTCCTGAAAATCTGATACAAAGTATTTAACAAGCTCTGAAGTAGCAAGTTTTATGAGCCTAAAATCTATACTAACACAGCAGTTAGATTGTTGTCACCAACGCTGCAACCATATCAATTTCACTAGTATCCCAACTCCTCAAGGACATCTCTCTCCAGTGTTTCTCCACTCTTCTTGCACCAAAGTTGTAGAGAAATTTTAATAGTTTTTTAGTTTTTTTTTTTATTGGTAAGGTAAGGTATATGCTAGTGGGTTTTGGTGAGACAAGTGACATGTTTTGGTGTTTTATTTTTTCTTCTAAGAATAGAAAATTAACTTAAATGAAGCCCAAGAGTTGGACTAAACGCATTGAGTGGGAGCTTTCAATTTTCATACTGTATAAGAATGTCAAATCCAGGTCCTACTTTGATTTATTTTTCTAGGCAATCAAATGCAACATTACCATGAGGTTGAAATTTTTATGTGCGTTTTCTTTCCAATTCAAATGGGCTTGGCTGTATCTCTATGTTGATTATATGTCAAATTTATCATCAATCTCATATAGAAAGTACTAAGCTAATAACTGAATGACTTATTCCAAATAGGTACTATCAATCTTTCATCCATCAAAATTTTAATCTTTAAAGTCATTGTGAAATAACATGTTAGTAGTCATGAATTAAACCTCTTACGTACTTCAAACTAAATCCCTCAAAAGTTTGATGAACGAGTCCAAGGGAAACACAGAAAAGTGAATATGGTACATTCCCATAACTACTTAACCGGAACTATTCCCTCTAGGATTCGAGACCTGTCCCTCCTAATTTATGTTAACCACAACTACAATAACCTTTGGGCAACATTCCCCTTTTTCTCATTAACATAGCTCAGTTGAACTTGTCATACAATTCTTTGGAGGGTCGAACCCTTAAAACACAACAAAAAAAAAAAAAAAAGCAAGGAACGAGCCAACGACGAATCAATTACCTGAGAGTGAGAGAGAGACGGTGGGTCAGAGAGATGGTCACAGTCCGATGAGGAGAGGAGCCAACGATGACAAAACGAGCCACCGATGAGGCCGAGCCGCCGATGAGTTGAGAGGAGAATGACAGAGAGAGGGAGAGTCTTGTGCTTGAGTGGGTTTGAGCGGTTGGGTGTTTGAGAGTGAGAGACTGTGAGAGAGAGAATGAGTGTTTGAATTTTGTGATTTTGAGAGTGAGAGATGAGTGTGATCTGTGGTTTTGAGAGTGAGAGCGAGAGACTGAGTGTGTGAGGTGTTTGAGAGTGTTTTGGTGAGAGTGATCTGGGAGTTTGAGTCTTTGGGACACGTGGACGACTGAACACAAATCGAGTCTATTAGACTCGATTTCTTAAAACGACTTCAATGCACTCGAGTTTTGAATCTACGTGGACATTTTGTCCAGCTCAGCCAATGCCGAAATGGAGAAATCGAGTATATTGTACTCGATTTATAAGCCCAAAATCAAGTTTAGTGAACTCGATTTGTTAGAAACCAAATTAGTTTGAAACGTTGCCTAACTAATAATATTGTTTAGATTTTATAGTTATTTAAAAATTTTGTTCGTCACAAGGGTGACAGTGACACCTGAAGATCTCAAAACATATACTGTACAGCATAACCTAGTTAGAGCAACCTACGCATCAAATTGCTTATTTGAGTCAAAGAAAGAACCACAAAATTTGGTAAGATGACATAGGAAAAAGGTTAATAAAGAAGTTTTAAAATATGGCATAATTTTTCGTGTGTCAGTTAGCCACTATAACGCGGAGCCTTACAAATACCCAAAAGAAAATGTACTGTACAGCTCCTTCACCCTCTGGAGAACAAAAGTATCTGTTCAAAAAATTTCTTTTGCTTCTTCTTTAAGTCCCCATGGAATTCGAAATAAAATTCATCACAGATAATGACAATCCTCTCCAAAACTAGAAAAACTAATGCTTGAAGGGAGCTTGAGGGAGTGGAACATGTGAAGTGTCAATACTTCTAATGATTCACAAGTAAATAAGCAAGGTGGCAATGCTAACAATTCCCTAAAGTTTCTAAGATACAGATTTAACACTAGAACGTTATGCATCACGACGAAACAAATCCACGCGCTAATGTGAGATGTATCAAATTGCACATCACATGAGAGAGAGAAGTTTGTTATATTTGAGGAATCATGAACTGCAAGAAATCTTTCAACAAAATTCACGAACACCATCCTCTCCTCTGGTTTCATCATCCTTTCATATGGTTCTCCTTCATCGAAATGAAGTTTGGGAATGGATGTCCATAGGTATTGCCATCATTTTGATAACATGCTAGTTCTAACAGCTTCTTCGGTTGAAAGGTATGACAAAATGTGCTGAATAATTGGGTCTGGTAAATCTTCAATTCGCTTTCAGCTCTTCTTAGCATTCTGTTTCTTTCTTAACTTTCGGTTCTTGCCAGTGTGTAATGGAAAGCTGACATCCATAATTTTGATGATTTTACTGCACCACATAACCAATTGTCAGATTTGTTTTTAAATTTCACAACTGCGCCTTTTGACCTTCTGAAAAAAGTTTTAGAGTCAATTTGGTTAGAGGAGTGGAAAAGTGGAAAGATAGAAAATTGGTGGAGGATGAAAAAGTGAAAGGATAGGAAAATTTTAGTTTTCGCTCGTATGTGTTTGGTTGGAGGAGTGGAAAAATGGGAGGGTGAAAAAATCTTTTGTTTGGTTGAAAAAAAAAATGAGAATAGAAAATATAGTTTATATAAATTGACTTTTATGCCGTTGTTACATAATATGTAAAAAAAATTATTTATACACATTAAATAATATAAAAATTAACACATTATACATACAAATTTATATTATTTTTCTTTGTTACCAAAAAACACCCACTTCTTTGTAACCATTAAATAAGAAAATTACAATTTATTTAAAATAAGAAACATCTTAAAATCCCAATATCATTTTCTTAAATTTAACCACTTATTTGCATTAGGAGCATAATTTTTTTTTCATTCTACAACTGCTCTGGCTCTTAATTAAAACAAAAATGAAAAATAAAAATAAAAACAAAAACTTGTTGGAGCTCAATAAAAAATAGTATACAATAAAACTAAAAATAAAATAAAAGGCTAGTGGGTCTCACAACCTCACCTTTATTATTTTCACTATAATTCCTTACCCTTCTCTCTCATGAAATCATCTCTTAGATTCCTCTCTCTTATCTTTTTTTTCTTTGTGACTTTTGTCTCATACTTTCACTTTCACATTTCTTACTTCCATGTCAACTAATCTATGCATTTCAAAAAAAAAAAAAAAAAAAAACATGATCTCAGGTGCTCACTGTAGTCCCAGGTATTTCTGTTTTCTTCTCTCTCTCTCTCTCTCTCTCTCTCTCTCTCTCTCTCTTATAAATTTTTTTTATTTTATTAAATTTATGAAAAGGCATTTTCATTTTCAACCGATGAAACTTCAATCAGGTTTTTTTTTTTTTAATTATTTTCTATGTTCAATAATAGTGAGATGAAGTTATTGTTGAGAGAAGAAAGGAAACTAGGCAAATTATTTTGAGATAAACGCAAGTGGCTGAGAGAAGAAGGGTAGAAATGGTCACTTGTTGTACAGTCACTTTTCTTCAGCATTTTCTCTCCAAATCGAAGAGACTGTTTTTTTATGGGCTTGGGTGGAAAATGCCTGGACCCCATCCAAAATTTTCCTCTCCTTCTTCCCTTACTAGACAACACCCACTTCTATTTTCTCTTTTATTTTCTCTCCATTATTTTCCATCATCCCTATTCCACCTCCAACCAAACATACCCTTAAAATAAAATAGCCTGCTGGGTACTACATAAAAATATAGATTCCTCAAACAATTTTTAGAGACTCCTTCTGAATCCCTCTAAATCATATTGAAAAAATTTTAAATGGGAAACTAATATTGGAAATTTTTCAATATTCTTCATTTTACCCAATTTTATTTATTGATTTATCTTCTTCCCTCTGCTTCTCTTTTCCCACAACAAATGGATGAAAAGCAAAAGCAAACCTCAATACTCATTGCTCACACCCAATGCCTTTACAGATTATCATGAACACCCACAAAGGTTTTCAACCCCTAAACTTTCTAGGCAAAATGAGAGAACACATCCTTCAAAATAGCTCAATAAAATCCACAATTACCATCAAAACTAAGTTCAAAGCCACACATTGTAGCAATTCCTATTCATAAAAGGCATTATAAAATGAAATTATAGCATAGAAACGAACCTGAAAGAGCACTCTTATTCCTAGTCTGAATGTAACCCAATTCCTGAAAGTTCAAATGGAGTTCACGGTTCTTGGTTTGGGATTTCACTTTTTCAATGGTACCCAAGTTAGAGTAGTCTTCCACGGAGCTCTGTTTGGAAACTCATGGCCATTTGGCAATAGTATTTAATTATTATTGTTCAGTTTTTAATGTTATGAAAATACGTATTTAGGTGTTATAAAAATACGTGTCAAAAATATTATTGTTGTTTAAATATTAAGAAGTGAAAACTATTATTTAAATGCCACTACCAAACAGGTTCTCAATTCCATAAAATAGAAACTTTATTTTCTATAGTGCTTTGAAGTGTGGGAACAAATATACAAGAAAGCCCTTTGTTTTCCCGCATTTTTAATTTGTAGTGCTACTCTTCTGAACTCTGACTTACCATTTTTTTATTCTTTCAATTTTTTTGAATCGAAAATCAAAAAAGCCCTTATAGGAATAGTAATGACCTGTTATGGCGATATTATCGCCACTAAAGCTACATAGTGTCTTTTTTTATTTCTATATGCTAAGAGTATTCGAAAGTTATTTATCGATTTTTTAAATTTAAAAAAAATCCCTAATTTAATTAACTTACCTTATTCTTAAAACATAAGAAATGATTAAAAATCGTTCTAAAAAAATATCAAAAACCAAAAAACCTACAAGATAAAAACTCTCCACGGGATAGTAGATAGATACAAAGTTCCTACCCAATATTTTATCACAAAACTAGACCCAAAAATGTTTTTTTTTTCTTGGTTTAGTGTTATAAATGTATAATGAATTATTTTCCACCATTCTATTCTAAATCCAATCCCCTAACGCATAGAAGCTTTTATTAAAAGAATAATAATAAATAAAAATGGAAAACTAATATTGGAAATTTTCAACGTTCTAAATCCATACCAACTTTTGTTTTTCATTTCTAATATTTTCTGTGCTTCTCTTTTCTCAGAACAGATGGAAGAAAAGCTAAAGCAAACCTAAAATACTAATCCCTCGTCACCCCATGCATTTACCGATTATCCTGAATACCCATAAAAGTTTTCAAGCCCCAAACTTTCTAAGCAAAGTGAGAAAATTTCATTCAACATTACCATCAAAACTAAGTTCAGAGACCCACATAGCAATTCTAATTAATTTGCGGACAACAAATACAATATAAAATAAAAATATAGAAACTGACCTGAAAGCACTCTTATTTATGGTCTGAATGTTAACCCATTTCCTGAAAGAACAAAATGAGTCACGAAATGTTGGTTTTGGATTGGGTGTTCGCTGGTGGGTGTGGGTGTTTCCTGGTGGGTCGGGTGGTTGTGGGCTTGGTTGATTTTTTTTTTTTTCCTGCTCTGGGCTGTGGTTGTGGTGGTGGGGGTGGTGGTTGTGGTTGTGGCTGATGGTGGAGGTGGTAATGGTTGTGTGGGTAGATCAGGCTGCTTGTTTGATTTTTTTTTTTTTTCCCTACTGTGGGCTATGGTTGTGGTGGTGGTGGTGGTTGTGGTTGTGACTGTGGCTGTGGTTGGTGGTGGATGTTGTGGTTGGTTCCTGAAGTTTGTGGTGAATATTTTTATTATTATTCTAATGAGTTCTTTGTATTATTTTAATTAAATAGTTAAAAATATACATCCAAGTTAAGAGGCAAAATAGATAAAGTGACTTTTGTAAATGCCCAAATTTTTGCCTCTACTAATGTGAATCCTCTTACCCATGTTTTAGTGGTACTGGTATGCTTTGAAGTATGGGAGCAAAAATATATGAAATTTATTAATAGTTTTAGAGATATATTAGCTCATTAGCATAAGCCCAAGCCTAATTCTACTTTGTGTGTAAGCCAAGTCTCTTACTTATACTAGAAATTTATTTGTCTAGAGTTTAGTCTACTATATATACACATGTTATGATTCATTATAACACAATTTGTACTACACTCTAATATATTATTGATGTAGCCCTTTAGGATTTCCTCCGTGAATGTAGACCGTTAGGCTGAACCACATAACCCTCATTTGTTATTATGTTTTACACTTTATGCTTTCGCTTCCGCATCCATACTAGCATTTTCAATATGGTGTATTAATGCTCATATATTTAACATGATATTAGAAATACCTTCATATGGCCATGGTTTTCTATCCTTACGGTGTATTAAAAGCAATCTTTGTCTTCCTTGGTTTTTCTTCGCTGCATTCATCTTCTTTGACTTTCCACTGCTGCCATCAAAACTCTCTAGTATAGTTATGCCACTATTAGAAGTCGTATCAACACTGCAAGACTAGTGTCTTCCTCAAACCACCATCATTAAAACTTCAATCAAGGGATCTTCTCAACCTTATTAAATCTCAAGGTTTCATCAAGTTTCCATCTTGAGTTTGAAAGAGAGTGTTAGAGATATATTAGCCCATTAGCATAAGCCCAAGCCTAATTCAACCTGGTGTATTAATGCTAATATATTTAACATGATATTAGAAATACCTTCATATGGTCATGGTTTTTTATCCTTACGGTGCATTAAGAGCAATCTTTGTCTTCACAGTGTTTCTTCGCTACGTTCATTTTCTTTGACTTACCACTACTGCCATCAAAACTCTTTGGTATAGTTATGCTACTATTAGAAGTCACATCAACACTGCAAGACTATTGCCTTCCTCAAACCACCTTCATAGAGTCAAACTTCATTCAAGGGATCTTCTCAACCTTATCAAATCTCAAGGTTTCATCAAGTTTCCATCTAGAGGTTGAGAGGGGGTGTTAGAGATATATTAGTCCATTAGCATAAGCCCAAGCCTAATTCTACTTTGAGTGTAAGCCAAGTCTCCTACTTGTACTAGAAGTCTATTAGTCTAGGGTTTAGTCTACTATATATACACATGTTATGATTCATTGTAATACAGAATTTGTACTATACTCTAAAATATTGTTGATGTAACACTTTAGGATTTCCTCCATGAATATAGGCCGTTAGGCTAAACTACGTAACCCTTATGTGTTATTATGTTCTACACTTTATGATTTCGCTTCCACATCCATACTAGCATATTCAATATAGTGTATCAATGCTAATATTTAACATGGTATCAGAGCTACCTTCTTGTGGCAATGATTTTCTGTTCTTACGGTGTATTAAGAGCAATCTTTGTCTTCCTCAGTGTTTCTTTGCTGCGTTCATCTTCTTTGGCTTCCCACTACTGCCATCAAAACTCTCTGTCATGCCACCGTTAGAAGTCGCATCAACACTATAAGACTATTGCCTTCCTCAAATCACCATCACAGAGCCAAACTTCATTCAAGGGATCTTCTCAACCTTATCAAATCTCAAGGTTTCATCAAGATTCCATCTTGAGTTTAATAGGGGGTGTTAGAGATACATAAGCCCATTAGCATAAGCCCAACCTTAATTCTACTTTGTTTGTAAGTCAAATCTCTTACTTGTACTAGAAGCCTATTAGTCTAAGGTTTAGTCTACTATATATACACATGTTATGGTTCATTGTAGTACAAGATTTGTACTACACTCTAAAATATTATTGATGTAGCCATTTAAGGTTTCCTCCGTGAATGTAAGCCGTTAGGCTAAATCACATAACCCTTGTGTGTTATTGTGTTCTACATTTTATGTTTTCGCTTCCGTTTCCATACTAACATATTCAACATGGTATATCAATGCTAATATTTAACAAATAGCATTCTAATCAGCAAAAATTTATGGTATTTTAGTTTAAGAAATTAATTTTTTATTTTATATACTTACAAATTAAAATAACTCAAGTTAAATTATTTATTTTACACTATAATTTATTAAAATTTATTTTTTTTTCAATTTCTTCACATAAGATATTTAAAAAATATATATATATATATAATAAATACAAAATACATAGTGTCAGTACAAATTTACACGATATATTGTAGTAAACATGTATTTTTGCACAACTTTACATTACCTGATATAGTTGAATTTTGGGCATGATTAGCTAAAAAGCCTAAAATGGTTTTTTTTTTTTTTTTCTATTATACAAGCACTTATGAGAGTGCTCTAATATAATATCGAGACTTTTTTTTAAAAAAAATATCGAGACTGGTATATCATTACTAGAGCATTATAAGGCAACTGTGAATCGTTCTTTTAAATTGTTTTTAAACACAAAAAGGTATTAAGGTATTGAAAAATAAGGTGTTACAAGTTCATTGCATTTTAGGTAGTGTGTCCACGCATGCATGTAACAGGTTTTTCCGCACACAAAAAATAAATAAGCATGTATTTTGTTTCAAGTTACAATATCAACCACATTGTTACCGCAAAATTTGGCTTTCCTTCGCAACAAGAATGACGCGATAGTCGAACAATTTCGTTTGTTATTTACAAGTTGGAAGCTTACTTGGATTTTTAGCTGATTTAACAAATTTAAAATTGGATTACCTTAGTCACATTGTGAAAATTGCAACTTAATAAATTGCAGGTAATATGATCTCCATTATAGCATCTCCACAAACTAGATTGTGGCGGGCAAAAATAAGTCAAACTTACTTTTTTTCTCACACAATTAATTTGTAGAGGTGGGATGCCAATCAACCTCTAATACCCCTGTTTAGATGGACTGAACTAAGCTAGTAATGAAAGGATTAACGTTAAATATAAGTATGAGACGCGAGAATTGGTTAAAGATAACCTCAGATTGCTTATATTATGTTCCTCGAGTTTGGTCCAAGATATAGATTACATTAGTTCTAGGATTACGATGATGATTCTCTATTTGTCTCTTTTCTCCGATATTTTTCCTCCCTCTTCATAGCAGCCTCTCTGCCTTATAAAGTCTCCTAGGTCATATCTGGTCTTCCACTTAGAGGGTTAGGGCTCATTTTCCTTGATACTTGTCTCATTAGGGCCTCACTAGAAGGTTGTTACACCAAGCTATGAGCTGTGATAGCATTGTTCAGGGGTTATTTCCTCATTAATGCGGTTAGCTAAGTGGGCTCAGTGCATTGAATGCAAAGGTGATGAGTGTTTTATCTGCATTCTTACCTTTCTTGCTTGACGACAAATCTTTCTTCTCTTCCTTGGTTTATGCCCAATGGTCTTCAGAACTAGTCCTCTGTCTTTTTGAGGATGAGTCAACATCCACGGGGTCCTTGGGCACTACAGCCTCCCTGCGCTTGTGGTGAGTTGCTTATACTTTCCCAAGGACTTGCTGGCAATGCTTTCTGAGGTCTATTCTTCTAACATTGGCCCTCTTTCACTTGTCCTTGTTCTTGGATTCTCGTCCTCCAACATAGATAATTAGGCAACTTGTGAATTATATTGCATAATTAATTCTAAATTCTAAATTATTGTGTTAATAATAACTAAATTTAACAAAACTGTTGGTTAGTCCAACATGGAAATTAGATTGTTATTTAGTCATCATTCGCATAGGAATAGGATGCTCCAAGCCTACGTTTTGGCCCTTTTAACTTTTAAGATGTGAAAAATAAATAAAATTATCGGGTTTATTTCGTGGAATTCATATAGTTTCACCACATTGTTAGATTGTTTATTTATTTTTATTTTTTTGAATCCAAACTTCCATCCATCACTTTAATGCCCCTGCATATGTTATAAGTTCACGTTACTGAACTCAGCATATTGTCTAAATTGGGAAATTGATTTTATGGAGTTCATACAATCATTTGATAGAGAAAAGCAAATATCATCTACTATGAATAAAATGATAAATTTATATGAATTGAATAGTTTACTGTAAGAGCACAATTGCACCTGGACCCAAGAACAATTATGGGCTCAGGCCCAATGAGCCTTAAACAATAAAAATTTGTAAGAGTGTGGGCTTGAAACCCAGGTTAGAAGTGAGTGAAGATTAAATGACAAACTAAAGATTACAAGTATTTGGAAACAGCAAGGAGTAATGTGAATAGATCTCCTCGGACGTAAACCGAGAGCTATTCTTATATTATCTTTCTCTCTTTCTTTTCCCTTTTTTTTCTTTTCAGTTACAAATAGTTCCCCCTTCATTTCTGTTCTAGGTCCTTCCTTAAATACTCTTCTTTTTAATACTTTATACACGTGTTGCCCCAACTCCCCCCTTAGCCTAGATATTTCTTTTCTTAGTGCCTTTGAACAGTAACTAGAAGTTTCCCTTCCACTGTTCAAGTGTCACCTCCCCATTAATGCGGCCAGGGTGGTAGGTGCAGGGTCTTTAATGTGGAGGTAGCAGCCTTTACCTTTGACACTTTCCCAACATCGGTACTTCTAGGACATTCAAGGGTTCACCCCCTTTAACCACTGGTCTTGACCGTGTCATTCCCTAACCTGTACCATGAAGTCCCGGGTTCTCTGGTGTCAGTCCGAGGGAAAAACATCCTCGGCTGGATCCTCGGATCCTCGGCATATGGGCCGACCTAAAGTACCAACAAGCCCTAAACCCAAGAGCAGGTCGGCCTTCCTTAGCAAGGCCCAACGGCCCTTATCCCTACTAAGATCTTTTTACTCCCCACAATAGCCCCTCAAAACTCTAATTTTCGACATCCGAGGAGAAAAATAGGGTTTTGATCTGACGAGGATCCACTCCACACACTTTATAAGTGATGGCACGTGTGGAAATCGTTTCGCGTCCCAGAAGATGACACTTGGCGGTTTTATTTTCAAAAACGCGCGCATTTATTACTGTAAGTTACTCTTTGTCCCCCACGTTCAACGGTGAGATGGGCATCCACCGGTTCTCATTACTCCACGAAATTTTAGGCGGGACGGACATAATTTCGAGGCCGCCTTTTCGCACGTCGTGACGCTTCGGGAACCCGCGCCTTCATTTAATTCCTCAGGGGGTAATCCCATCAAGACATCAGCCATCATACCTTACTCTGCAGAAAACCGTGGAGATTTGCACACCTTCAACCTTGTAAGTTCTTGCTCCTATTCTTAACCTTTTCTCCTCGATATTTGTCCTCGGCTACCAATACAAACACTCTCCCTTTTAAAGGTTAGTCTATCGTCTTTCTGTAATGGGAAAATTTAAGTGTCTAGTTGATACCGCCGCTGGGATGGAAGGCTTTAGAGCTAAATACCATATTCCCAGTGACGTAGGGCTAGAATACTGCCCGGCAACAGCCGTGGCCGGTTCTAGGAAATAGGAAGAGGTTATCATCCCTATGATAGCCTTCATAGAGGGTGGGATAACCCTTCCAATGAAACCCGTAATGAGGGAGTATCTTCGCAACCACCGATTGTGCCCCGACCAATGCCTTCCAAACGTTTTTAGAGTTCTAGGTAGTGTAGATGCTCTAAACGAGCAGATGGGTTTAAACCTCACATGGCATGATGTCGTGTTCCTATATGAGTCCCACAAACTCTCTAAGGTAGGTTATTACATGAAATCTCGGTCCAGCACCGTTAGGCTAATCTCCTGTCTGCCCAAATCAAACAAAGGCATGAAGGACGACTACTTGATCGTGTCTGGGAACTGGCACGATGGCTTCCACTGTCCAGTTCAGTGGGGGGATCCAGGTGCGACGCCGTAGGATTAGTCTCCCCACAACACAACTTCTCCTAACACACACACAGAAATGCGTATTTGTATTTACTTAAACTTGTTAAATATTTGTGTGAATCTAATCAGGTTTGTTTGTTTTGACGTCTTCTTTGCAGATAAGCAGCACGTGCGTCCTCGTCTGAGTCACTGCAACGTTGCCGATCTAAACCGAGTACTTCGCTCCGAGGTGTTCGTTAGTGAAGACCTACAACTCCGGGCTGCTCATCTTATTCTAGGGTACACCCCCCTTTCCAAAGACTTCCAGGAGATAGAGGACGCCATTATTGCCGGCGACCGAAGACGAAAGAGGATAAACGTAGCTCGGCCCCATTTTTTGGATGACCGTGACCTCCCGGACGCTCCTAACACTATTTTGTACAACCGGCCGATAGCAGCAGTCCCCCTCGCCGTGCACTCACAAACAACTGTCATTCCAGAAGAGCAGGTGTCTTCTTCACACACACTTGACGACGAGATAGATCAATTCCATCTCGAAGACACCGAGAGACCTCGCGGGAACCAGTTTGTGGTACTTTCCGACGAGGAAGAAGAAGCCACCGAGGCCTCTGGAATTGCTGGGTTTGTGATTGCCCTGCCCGAAGACGACGTAGAAGAAAACATGGGACGAATGGAGGGTCTCCTCACCAACAGGGCTGCCAAAGTTGCAGAGAAGAAGAAAACAGGGACGTCCCAAGTTCCCCCAGCTTTACCTCCTCCTCCTCCTCCAGCTGAACCCAAATTACTAGCCGAGGATCCCAAGAAGAAGAGGAAGGGGGATAATGATGGGACGACTAATAAAGAGCCCAAGAAACCACGCCAACAACTCCCACCGGCCCAGCAGCAGAAGCTGGACAAGGGCAAGGGTAGAGCCCGTTCAGTTGAACTCGGGGAAACCAGGGATGAGGCTGTAGTGCGCCGAGCACCGACCACCTGGTCCCCCGACCTAAGGCTGGACGGCGCTCCCATCTCCTGCCAGTCCAGTATAAGGGCGGTTCAACAAGGCCATGCTCACCACCTGGCCGAGGTCCTGGAACGCCCTCTTCTGCTGCCCAAGGACATGGAGACCTTGGAAAAAATGGGCCAGCCACAACTATTCCTCTCCCTAAAAAGAGACTTAGCGCTGGTAAGTGTTTCTCCTTTTAACAATATTTATAAGTAAGTTTGTTTTTATTATTCCTAACTCCATCATACTTTGTTGCAGGCTATTCAGGAGGTCTTTGTAGCTGAAAAATTTATTGAAGACACTCGGAAAATAGCCAGAGCTGAGTTCGAAACTAGGGTGGAGACTGAGAAGTCCTTGGGTACGGCCCTTGCCGAGAACGAAAAGGCGACCTCGGAGGTAGCGAGATCCGAGGAGAGAGAAAAACGGGGTCGAGTCAAACTTGAAGACTATGAAGACCCGGATAGAAGGACGGCGCACGCTCCTTCGTGAAAGAGATGAAGAGCTCTCCCAAGCTCAAAGGGAATGCTCGGATGCGAAGAAGCAGCGGCGGCGATGAAGGAAGAAGCCAGCTCCTTCCAACTCTCTCTTCAAGCTGCCAAGCAGGCAAGTTTCGATGAAGGGGTTGCAACCACCGAGGAGCAGCTGACAAAGGAGTTCGCGGCTTTATGCTGCGAATACTGTCAAAAAGTATGGGGGGAAGCTTTAAACGCAGCAGGAGTTCCCCAATCTTCGGATTTGAGGAAGTCCGAGAACGTTTGGCTTCCCCTAGAAATACAGGAGATTGAAGAGGCTTCTGTTGCTGCTCCTACCCCTGAGACAACTCTTCCTGCTTTACCTCCAGTGGTTCCACAGCAAATTCCTGATCCTACAGAACCTTCTGGTTCCAACAAAGAGAAGGAAGGAGGAGGGGATGCAGAGAAGGATTTAAGCCAGATAGTGGAACCCATCGTCCTTTCAACGAAGACAGCGGATAAAGGAAAACAGGTTATGACTCCTTTTGAGCTGGAGTTGAGAATGACCGAGGGCACTAGTACCTCTCAGCAAGATCCTCCTCCAACAGCTTAGGACTTAGCTTAGGGCTTCTCTTTTTCCATTTTTTTGTTTTTGAATTATATGTAATGCATACTCAATTGATTAATGAAGAACGATTTCGTTTACTTTTCACTTGAATTGTCTCTGTTTCTACTTTACTCTTTTTCGTACTTATTACAAAAGTTTCCCATTAAGTCATATCAAAAGTTTCTCAGAGTATAAAAATCTAACTCCAAGGATGGCACAATCATAACTTCCACATAGTCATGCGTATATTACTAAAGATTTAATACAAGGTGAGATAGTTAATACGTTTGAACAATGCCTTGATTAAAAAGGAAAGAGGACTTCATATAATGATTAAGCCCTTACAATGCATAACACTGTTTCTAGTAGGATGTAAGATCCGAGGACCATTCCTTACACAAAATTGCTTAACACTTGAAGATATGAAACTTAAGGTCCGAGTTTAATAAACAGTAATGTATTAACATCCAGACATAATCGAAGTTAACTTTAATCAAAGTTGTAGTCCGAAGACAAATCTTAAGCAATATTTCGTTTAATTCTTAAAAATTGTAGCTGTAAGTGTTAATTTTCCCAAAGTAGGAGGTCCGAGGACTCGGCATAACTATGGTTGTTTAACAAATGACAAGACATCAATTTCCACAAGGTTTGTGGTCCGAGGACAGCACTTAACCAAGTTTACGTTTGATTCTTTAGAACGGTAACTTCAAATGCTAATTTTCCCAAAGTAGGAGGTCCGAGGACCCGGCATAACTAAGGTTCTGTTTAACAAATGACAAGACATCAATTTCCACAAGGTTTGTGGTCCGAGGACAGCACTTAACCAAGTTTCTGTTTGATTCTTTAGAATTGTTATTTCAAATGTTAATTTTCCCAAAGTAGGAGGTCCGAGGACCCGGCATAACTAAGGTTCTGTTTAACAAATGACAAGACATCAATTTCCACAAGGTTTGTGGTCCGAGGACAACACTTAACCAAGTTTCTGTTTGACTCTTTAGAACAGTAACTTCAAATGTTAATTTTCCCAAAGTAGGAGATCCGAGGACCCGGCATAACTAAGGTTCTGTTTAACAAATGACAAGACATCAATTTCCACAAGGTTTGTGGTCCGAGGACAGCACTTAACCAAGTTTCTGTTTGATTCTTTAGAATTATTACTTCAAAAATCAGAGCTACTCATAACTTTGAAATATTAATTGACAAAAACTCATTTTCATTAATAATAATACCTTTTAAGATTATTTACATTCCATGGACGTGGTACAATTCTTTCGTCTAGGTCAACTAGCCGATACGACCCTATGCCTGCTATTGAAACAATGCGATAGGAACCTTCCCAGTTAGGTCCTAGCTTACCCCAAGCTGGGTTTTTAGAAGTGCCAACAACTTTCCTTAACACAAGATCACCAGGCGCAAGTGGCCTTAGCTTCACGTGGGCATCATGTCCTTTTTTTAGCTTCTGCTGATAATAGGCCATTTGGACCATAGCTGCCTCACGCCGTTCTTCAAGTAAATCAAGATCTCTCTCTAGAAGTTCCTTGTTATTCTCTGGACTAAAAGAACTTGTCTTTAGAGTAGGAAATCTAGACTCCAATGGTATCACCGCCTCGGCTCCATAAGTCATAGAGAATGGCGTTTCTCCAGTGGACCTGCGCGGAGTGGTCCGATACGTCCACAGGACATGAGGGAGCTCTTCTACCCATCTGCCTTTCGCATCATCGAACCTCTTCTTGAGCCCGTTGACTATGACCTTGTTAACGGCCTCGGCCTGTCCATTTCCTCGAGGATAAGTTGGGGTAGAGTATCTATTTGTGATGCCCATGTCACCACAGTACTGCCTAAAGGCGTTGCTGTCAAATTGAACGCCATTGTCCGAGATAAGAGTATGCGGTATACCAAATCTAGTAACAATATTCTTCCAAATAAACTTCTTGGAATCAACATCTCGGATATTGGCTAAGGGCTCAGCTTCAACCCATTTAGTGAAGTAGTCTGTCCCTACGAGCAGCCATCTTTTGTTTCCAGCAGCTCTCGGGAATGGCCCTACAATGTCCAAGCCCCATTGTGCGAAAGGCCAAGGGCTGGAGAGAGGGTTAAGAACCCCTCCAGGTTGGTGGATATTAGGGGCGAACCTCTGACATTGATCACATTTTCTGGCATAGTCCTGAGCCTCCCTCTGCATATTGGGCCACCAATAACCCTGAGTCAGGGCTCTATGGGCTAAGGACCTTCCCCCGTGTGACTCCCACAAATTCCTTCATGCAATTCCTCCGGTAATGATTACGGTTGATTCAGGGTGTACACACAACAAATACGGTCCTGAAAAGGATCGTTTGTATAACTTCTGGTCCTCGGACAACCAGAAACGCGGCGCCTTTCGACGTACCTTCTCTGCTTCGACCTTGTCTTCAGGAAGAATGTCATTTTTAAGAAAAGATACGATCGAATCCATCCAGCTAGGACCAGGCCTTATTAGATGGATGCGAGGTGCATTAGCAGTTACAAGAGAAGGTTCTACCAGATCCTCAACGAGAACAACCCTTGGTAGACCTTGAGCCGAGGATGTGGCCAATGTAGCCAAAGAATCTGCATGAGTGTTTCCACTCCTAGAGATATGAGCTAAGGCAAAGGAGTCGAATTCAGCTCACTGACGTTTAACCTGGGCCAAATAGTCCTGCATTGCAGGGTCTCTAGCCTCCATGGTCCCCATGACTTAGCCGACCACTAACAGAGAGTCCGAGAACACATGGATTTCCTTGCCACCCATCTTATGTACCATTCGCATGCCTACCAAGACTGCTTCATACTCGGCCTCATTATTAGTAGCCGAAAAGGCCAATCTCAAAGATTTTTCAAAGACAATCCCTTCAGGGGACATTAGAACAAGTCCAACCCCAGACCCTTTATGATTAGCAGCCCCATCCACATAAACTTTCCAAGCCGAGGGCGATACGGCTGTGATCACACCAACTGATTTTTCACCCACGTGTGCTTCCTTTGAAGTTTCTTCTAACAATGGTTCAGTAAACTCCGCCACCAAATCAGCGAGGACCTGCCCCTTTACCGAAGTGCGAGGTTTGTATTTAACATCAATTGCTCCTAAAATGGTTCCCCATTTTGCCACCCTGCCAGAATAATCAGCACTACGCAACACAGCCTTGAGAGGCAACTGGGTCAAAACAACCACAGTATGAGACTGAAAATAGTGAGGAAGTTTGCGCGTGGCGTGGACTACTGCCAGAAGCGCTTTTTCCAAGGGCAAATAGCGCACCTCGGCCTCATTCAAGGACTTACTAACGTAGTAAATTGGTCTCTGCACTCCATCTTCATTCCTAATAAGGACTAAACTCACCGCATGAATAGCCACGGCCAAATAAGCGAATAAAACCTCGTCCACCTCAGGACGAGATAAGATGGGTGGCCGAGAAAGATATTGCTTAAGCTGTTGGAAAGCTACATCACAGTCCTCGGTCCACTGAAACCCTTTTCACTTGTTCAACAACTGAAAGAAAGGACGGCACCGGTCAGCTGACCGAGAAATAAATCTATTCAGCGCAGCAATCATTCCGGTCAATTTTTGAATCTCTTTTGGGTTCCGAGGCGGCTGCAAATTCTGAACAGCCTTAACCTGCAATGGGTTTACCTCTATACCCCTATGAGTAATCAGATATCCCAAGAATTTTCCAGACCCCACTCCAAAAGAACATTTGGAGGCGTTAAGGCGCAACCTATATTTCCTTAATATCTGGAAGGTGTTGGCCAAATCTGTCATGTGCGAAGGCACTGTCTTACTCTTCACCACCATGTCATCCACATATACTTCTATGGATTTCCCCAGTTGCTGTTCGAACATTCGGGTCATCATTCTTTGGTAAGTAGCCCCAGCATTTTTTAACCCAAACGGCATGACCTTATAATGATAATTCCCGGTTGGAGTAATGAAAGCAGTCTTCTCCTGATCCTCTAACGCCAAGGGAATTTGATGGTAACCCTGGAAGGCGTCCAAGAAACTCATCCGAGGATGTCCAACAGTAGCATCTACCAGTTGATCAATCCGTGGCATTGGAAACGAATCTTTAGGACAGGCCTTGTTCAGATCAGTAAAATCTACACACACACTCCACCTGCCGTTCTTCTTTTTAACAACAACAGTATGAGCCAACCACTCAGGGTAGAAAACTTCTTTGATAGCCCCCGCCCTTTTGAGTTTAAGAACTTCCTCTTTCACAGCTTCAGAATGCTCTCGGGAAGATCGCCGAGGTGGCTGCCTCCTCGGAACAATGGCAGGATTGACGTTTAAACGATGACAAATAAAGTTCGGATCTACGCCTGGAGCCTCATAGGGGTCCCACGCGAAAACATCTAAATTGTCTTTCAGAAATTTCACTAACTCCATCTTCTCTTGGTGTGGCAAAAGTATGCCAACTTGGAAGAACCTCTCTGGATCATCTGTTATTACAAACTTCTCTAACTCCTCACAAACAACCTCATTTTCTGTCATCGCTCCAGGTGCATCCGGAGCTGTTAATTGCTATGAAACCTGGATGGGAAAGGTTGATGACTCAATTTCTGACTGACGAAGCACCGCAGCCGATATGCACTGCCTAGCAACTACCTGGCTGCCGAGGATTTCCTCAACATGCTCCCCCGAGGGGAATTTCACTTTAACATGTAAGGTGGAAGAAACAGCTCCCAAAGCGTGCAGCCATGGCCTGGCGAGAATGGCTGTATATGGAGAGTACGCGTCAACCACAATGAAATCTACCTCAACTGTTTCTGTGCCGGATTGAACGAGTAAACGGATTTGTCCCTTCGGCACAACGGCTCGCCCTTCAAAGCTTATAAGAGGTGAGTCATAAGGAGTTAGATCTTCCAATTCCAACCTCAGCCCTTTAAATAGATCAGGGTACATGATATCTGCACCGCTGCCCTGATCTATCATCACCCTCCTTACATCATAATTCCCTATCCTGAGGGTAACCACAAGAGCATCGTCATGGGGCTGGATAGTCCCTACTTTATCCTCCTCGGAAAAACCCAAGACAGGTAGAGTGCTCTTTAATCTCTTCGGCCTACTACCCCCATCCTCGGCCTGCGGATGGGAAACTGCCATAACCCTAGTGGGACCTGAACCGGTCCTACCAGGTGCAGCGAAGATAACATTAATCGTTCCCAATGCTGGCCGAGATGAACTGTTCCTCTGATTGTTTGAACCAACTTGACTGACCTGCCCAGTGGGCTGACACAAGTGCTGCTTTAACTTTCCCTCACTGACGAGCTGCTCTAGATGATTCCACAGGGTCCGACAGTTCTCAGTAGTGTGGCCCACATCCTGATGGTACTGACAGAAAAGGTTTTGATTTCTTCTCGCAGGGTCCCCTGCCATCTTGCCGGGCCATCTGAAGAAGGGCTCTTTACGAACTTTTTCTAACAACTGATGCACTGGTTCTCGGAACACAGTATTTACAGCCTGGGGGGTTGCTGAGCCGGATTGTCCGAAGTAATCTCTCCTCGGCTTGGTGTTGTGATATCTGTCCGACCTGAAATCCCTTCTCTCCTGCGGGATAACCTTCTCCTTTCCTTTTCCCTGCTGCTGGTCTTCCTCTACCCTTTTATATTCATCAATACGATCCATAAGATGGCGTACGCTGCGGACGGGCTTTTTCGTCAAGGACTTTCTTAGGTCGTGATCAGTAGGGAGGCCTACTTTAAAGGTATTAAGCGCCACCTCATCAAAGTTGCCGTCTATTTCATTAAACATCTCCCAGTATCTGTCGGAGTATGCTTTCAGTGTCTTCCCTTCCTTCATGACCATGGATAGCAACGAGTCCAGTGGCCGAGGGACTCTGCTACAAGTAATGAACCGCGAAGCAAATGCCCTAGTTAGTTCCCCAAACGAGCCCACAGACCCCGATTTGAGACCGTTAAACCATCTCATAGCCACAGGTCCCAAGCTGGAGGGGAAGACTTTACACATCAAAGTCTCGTTGTGAGAGTGCACTGCCATCCTCTGGTTGAAGTGACTCACGTGCTCCACCGGATCAGTCCGGCCATTATAGATGGTAAAGGTGGGCTGGGTGAACCTCCTGGGAAGCCTCCCCCTCTCAATCCTCCGTGAAAACGGAGATTTAGAGAGTTGGTGCAACGCCCTACTCATGCTATCGTTGCCTAAGCCCCTAGAACGAAGCTTCTTACGTCTGCGAGTTGATTGGTCGTCCTCCTCACCGGAGGATGTTGCACTAGTGGGGGAATATGACCTTGAACTGTAGCCAACTCCCCTATCCTTCTCTGAGGAAGAACTAGATGAGGACGGGGAAACCTTACGTTTAGCACGGCGTAACTTCCTCTTCAAACGATTAATTTTCTTCTGCATGGATTTAGAGCCCTCATCGTGGGTAGTGCTACCCCCTCCATGAGTATGGCTAGCCCCTGGATATTCTGTATGGACGCTTCCCTCACGATCCCTATGACGTTCAAGACGTTCGAAATGATCTTCCGGTTGTGATCCTTATGACTCTGCATGGTGAGAGCCTAAGCCTGCCATAATATCCCTACTACTTCTAGACTAGGTTCCCCACAGACGGCGCCAATTGTAAGAGCACAATTGCACCTGGACCCAAGAACAATTATGGGCTCAGGCCCAATGAGCCTTAAACAATAAAAATTTGTAAGAGTGTGGGCTTGAAACCCAGGTTAGAAGTGAGTGAAGATTAAATGACAAACTAAAGATTACAAGTATTTGGAAACAGCAAGGAGTAATGTGAATAGATCTCCTCGGACGTAAACCGAGAGCTATTCTTATATTATCTTTCTCTCTTTCTTTTCCCTTTTTTTTCTTTTCAGTTACAAATAGTTCCCCTTTCATTTCTGTTCTAGGTCCTTCCTTAAATACTCTTCTTTTTAATACTTTATACACGTGTTGCCCCAACTCCCCCCTTAGCCTAGATATTTCTTTTCTTAGTGCCTTTGAACAGTAACTAGAAGTTTCCCTTCCACTGTTCAAGTGTCACCTCCCCATTAATGCGGCCAGGGTGGTAGGTGCAGGGTCTTTAATGTGGAGGTAGCAGCCTTTACCTTTGACACTTTCCCAACATCGGTGCTTCTAGGACATTCAAGGGTTCACCCCCTTTAACCACTGGTCTTGACCGTGTCATTCCCTAACCTGTACCATGAAGTCCCGGGTTCTCTGGTGTCAGTCCGAGGGAAAAACATCCTCGGCTGGATCCTCGGATCCTCGGCATATGGGCCGACCTAAAGTACCAACAAGCCCTAAACCCAAGAGCAGGTCGGCCTTCCTTAGCAAGGCCCAACGGCCCTTATCCCTATTAAGATCTTTTTACTCCCCACATTTACGTACATTTACGTGATTGTCTAAATTTAAGGTACATTGCTAGGAGTATTGTAACTGAATTGACACATTTTGGTGTTTCTTAAAGAGACATCCAGAATTTAAATCCCCCTCGCCTATTGTAACTGTTGAATTATCCAATAATAATAATAATAATAAAGAAGAAGAAGAAGAAGAAGAAGAAGGTATGTCCTTATTTAATAAAATTTCATAAAACTAAATTTTAGTTCACATCCTTAATATTTGAGGCAATTTTGATTTGCTCCTTAGTTTTAAAATTTAGATTCATACGCCTAAAATTATTTTTCAATTAAAACTACCCCTACCGTCCATGTGCGTTGATGAATAATCTCCACCCACCCTGATTTTCCTTCCCTCTCTCTTTTCACACCAACCAAACAACTAAAAATTTCATTTTCCTCTCCCTTTTTCATCACCTGTTTTCCATTCTTTCCCTTTTCACCCAAGAAGGTGAATATTTTTTTATCTAAATTGTATTTTTTTTTTTTTTTTGTTCATAACAAAATTAGAACATTCTACCAAAAGAAAAAATACCAGAAAAAATGGGAAATTAGATATAAAAAAATATTTTAAAAAGTGTTAAATATTTTGTTTATGAACAAAGTTTGGAGCCATGAGCTCCAAACTTCAATAGAAAGATGACAATTGTCCCTATCATGTACAATGCACATGATTATTTAATTTAACCAACCAAGAGAGTCATGTGTATTGCACATATCATGACTTATATCATTTTTCTATTGGACATAACATGACTTGTATATGTATATATATAGACATGGACAAAACAACTTAATATTTAAGAGACAGCTTACCAAGAGAAATGGATGTGAGGGGCTTCTTCCAAACGTTCACTAATGTTAGGAGTACGGATCAAAGCATTAATACTTTAGGGAATAAAATCAAAATTATTTAAAATCTAATGACGTAATCTACAATGTCACCATTTCCTAATTAATATTGTTATTTTTGGATAAATACAATAAGATTTCAACCTAATTAATATTACTCTTTAGTGAATGCAAACTCTAACAATTTTTTTTTTTTTTTGGGAAAGTTTACTCAAGTATAGATTTTCTTTTTAAAAAATTATCCATAATTGATTAAAAGTAATGATTAATTAATTTTATTTAAAAAAATTATCCATAATTAATTAAAAGTAATGATTAATTAATTTCATCACATTTAAGATTATATTTACATTTTAAAAAAATTAACTATCTAACATGATTTTATACTAACTAATAAGCAACTTAACAAAACCTTTCAATTCTTAAACTAATATTTTTTTATGAGAATTTCTTAAACTAATATGACATTGAATTAAAACTTTTTAAGAGTGATATCATAACTAAAATTATGGTGTTTAAGGAATTAAATAATACGCTTTTTACTTTGTTAGCCAACTCTAAATCATGATCAACAAAGTACTCTTAAGAAAGAGACACATTAGGATGAGGCCAGATAATCTTTGAGCTTGAAAAATATTATAAAGTTTTAAGACACCAAAGGTTAGACCCTCAAAAAAAATCTACACATCCATTATGGGTCTGCTTAATATTATTTTTATTTTCATAAATAGTGTAATAAATACCAACTAACCTGTTTATATTTTTAAACATATTTTAAAAGGGTTAGTAATACATTCATTAAGAATATTTGTTTATTATAACTCTTAATAATAAAAAAATCATAAATATAAACATAAACATGAAAATAATATTTTTTATTTGAACCCACAAATTTATGTTATTTTTTATTCAAATAGAAGCAAAGGAAAATATGGAAATTTCAATGTCATCATTTGAATTTTATAAAGCACGGGCTACAAGCTCATATCTATGGCTCCTAAATTAGTGGAACACTTTGCGATACTATCAAAAATCACACTAAAAGATCACTTATTAGTATTTATATAACGCATACTTGTAAAAGAATGCAAATGGTCATAAGTTCAATATTAATAATGATCATAGATTTGAGGTTGTTAGCCTTAATATCCCTTGAAATTGGATTTAAAGCTTCACTCTAGATTTCCTTACAAATTTTTAGGGTTTGAGTAGAGCTTTCAAATGTTTGTGGGCTTTCAGCAATTCTCCTAATGATATTTATTATTTTAGTTTTCGAAATCATATTTTGGTTCTCGAAATCAAGCCGCCAGGGATATCAATAGAATAAGTATATACCATACAGTTACAATAACAATAGAGTCCAAATGATTCAGAGTCTAAACAACATACCTACAAAATTAAAATCCTGTATTAATTAAAAAAATCCAACAAAATTTTCAAAAAAGAAAAAAGAGAAAAACTACAATAGTAATAAAATGGGTTTACCTTATCCATAGTCGTACCCTTTATGACAAGAACGAAAAAAATTTGCAGGGCAATCGGGACATTAATTGGTCATCCAATCTTTAATTTTAGGGGAAGATGCTTGAAAGAGGTACAATGCAGTTAAGATATTAACGAGTGAGATGGTAACACTGACGATTGATGAGTTCCCTATGAAGTCATTCCGTTGCAATGTCTTAGTAAGGCTGTAGTAATCATTGAGGATAGTTCAGAGTGTATAATTTTATATTTTAATCTAAATAAAACATTACATTTCATAATGTCATTTAATTCTAGTTAAATAATTATATTTTACTTTGGATGTTTATTGTCGTTCCTTGCATATAATTGTGTTATTTGGCTTATTTTTACGTATACCCTTAAAAAATAACTCTTGCATCACAATGCCCCAACTTTTGTTTGTTTGGCTAAACAAAGAAAGTCAACACGAAACCAAAATATAGGATAAACCAAGGAAGTCAAATTCATATCAGAGACTGTTTCGATTTGGTTAGAGAAAGAAAAAGTTTCAATATCAATTAATACCGATGTACCATTTTTGGGTCATTGAAATTTATATACTTCCAAACATATGTATATGTTTTTATTTATTTTTAATTATGTTCATAGGGGTGAACCTTATAAATGTAGAATTCACCTCCATGTGAGAGAATGATTAGATATAAAGCTAGACAAACCATATACCATCTCATGTTTAAGTGGGCATGATATAAAAATTTTAAATAAAAAAAAAAAAAAAACAATATGATAACGGAAATGGAACTTTGCAAGACTACATGTTTTTATCCGCATACAATCCACACATAGAGAAATTTAATCACATGATATGTCCATGCACCCAATAGAAATCTCACTCTATTTTTAGCCATGGACACACCGAAAGAAGTTTAGGCAACATGTTATAACTTGAGAAGGTGTTTCAAAATACCAAAAACCAGAAGAATGAAAGGGTCTGGACTTGGTATTCACCATATATTTTCCTAGGGTAAAAAAAATTAAAAAAATAAATATTATGTATATATAGGTATATAAAAATTTCGTTTTAATATATGTAGGTAAGTTTACTTTGAAAAGTAAAAGTGACAAACAGGTTTTGAAAATTAAGGTCTTTTTGTGAGTCACTTGAGTGAGCCTTATGAGGTTTATTGTTGACGAAATACTAATTAACCAAGAAAACACTTTTTATGGTGCCAATCGGTGAGTAAATAAGCTTGTGTGAGCGAAGTCGAGCAGGGAAGGTTATTGAAACCTAGTCTGGTCAAGCATCATTAAAGCATGCTTCGGAAGCGCTTAAGGCATGCTTAAGCTAACACTAGGTAGAAAATTATTTTTTAAAGTTTGTAGAAGACGAGTTTTTCTTGACTCAGGCCGCTAGCAAAGGCCTTAAAATGATTTTTGAACCAACCAAGTTGACTCTCCAACTATGCCTTTTGAAGGACCACACCCCCATTGTTTATAAATAATACTTCCAAACTAGTTTTTTTACCAAACTTTTCCACCAATTACAGAAAAATTCACAAAAATTCTCTCAGGTTGCTACTTATAGTATTGTTGGCTTAGTTGTATCCATGGACAAATTCGCAATAACCTTTTAGTGACACTTGTGGAGGGGGGGGGGGGGGGGGGGGGGGGGGCAACGTTGATCTGTACAGCATAACCTATGGTAAGATGACATAGGCAAAAGGTTAATAAAGAAGTATAAAAATATGGCATAATTTTTCATGCGTGAGTTAGCCACTATAACGCGGAGCCTTACAAATACCCAAAAGGAAATGTACTGTACAGCTCCTTGATCCTCTGGGGAACAACAGTATCTGTTCAAAAATTTCCTTTTGCTTCTTCTTTAAGTCCCCATGGAATTCGAAATAAAATTCATCACAGATAATGACAATCCTCTCCAAAACTGACGCACTTCCAAGCAAAATCTTTACTGCATGCATCTCTTTTTCATCTCCATGAAAGC
This sequence comes from Castanea sativa, assembly GCF_040712315.1. Lineage (NCBI taxonomy): Eukaryota > Viridiplantae > Streptophyta > Magnoliopsida > Fagales > Fagaceae > Castanea > Castanea sativa. Next base: position 69,663,081 of record NC_134017.1, read on the forward strand.
CAAAAATTTCGATAGTCTCGAGGTTTGTCACGAAACATGAAGGCACTGGGTTCATTATCGAATCATGATTTCCACAATATGTGGGTAGGCAGACCTGCTGCATGGTTACCAAACAACACAAAATTAGCTGCAATGTTGATTCAATAGTAGTCAGGCATTATAATACAAGTTGCAGTTCAAATAATGCTACCGTCCCAAAACTAAGATAGTTAAGACAAGGAGAGTTCTGGATTATGGTCAGCAGTGCCTCACGATCAAATTCTATTGGAAATGCACTTTCAAAATCAAGACGGGTCAATTTATAAAATACAGGCAGATGGGCAAATAACTCTTTTGCATAACTGAGAACCTATGATAACAGAAAACATCACAACCAAAAAGTTTCTAGTGAGCCTCATAATAAGTGAACAGATAAAAGGAATGGCTGCTCAAAGGGATACATTTATTCATGTAATGAGCGGTTGGAAACATACCTCAAGAGCATGAACATTTAGTGTCAGCTTTTCCACATTACCAAGCCCGCTAAGAAGCTTAAATACACGATGAGCATCTAGGAAATCATATTCTGCGTCTCTTTTGAAGAATTGAATAGATGCATCAACTATTGAGGATGGGTTGTAGAAGCAATAATCATTTATGAGTTGACCATCAAAAGAAAAGGATTTCAAACTAGTTCCAAAAATCACAACTTGACAACCATTAAAATCATTCTGATTATCTGCCTCAGCATTCAGGTCATCTTTATCATCATTTTCATCATCTAATAGGTATTTATCAGTTATGAAAAACCTTTGAAGCATAGGAGAAGAGAAACATACAGCCTTGACATTTTTCCAAATGCAGTCAATTATAGATAAGTCCTCCAGGATTGGGCAACCCGTAAAGAGCTGTTGTGTTGAATGATCATCGGAAAATATAACTGTCTCAAGAGCCAAAAACTTGAGACTAGAAAAACTAATGCTTGAAGGGAGCTTGAGAGAGTGGAACATGTGAAGTGTCAATATTTCTAAGGATTCACAAGTAAATAAGCAAGGTGGCAATGCTAACAATTCCTGAAAGTTTCTAAGATACAGATATAACTCTTGAACCTTATGCATCACGACAGAACAAATCCAAGCGCTAATGTGAGATGTATCATATTGCACATTACATGACAGAGAGAATTTTTTTATATCTGAAGGATCATGAAGCGCAAGCACTCTTTCCACAAATTTCATGAACATCATCCTCCTATCCAGGTCCACTTCATCAAAATCAAGTTTGGGGATGGATGTCCATAGGTATTTCCATCTTTTTGATAATATGCTTGTTCTAACAGCTTCTTCGGTTGAAAGGTATGACAAAATGTGCTGAATAATTGGGTCAGGTAAATCGTCAATTCGCTTTCTTCTCTTCTTAGCATTCTGTTTCTTTGTGAACTTTCGGTTCTTGCCACTGTTTAATGGAAAGCTTACATCCATAATTTTGCAGATTTTCGTACACCACATAACCAATTGTCAGATTTGTCTTTAAATTTCACAGCAGCACCTTTTGACAGTCTGAAAAGAGTATTAAAGTAAAATAGGCAGCTGGATATGCCATAAAAATATAGATTCCTCATACAATTTTTAGAGACTCCTTGTGAATCCCTCTAAATCACAATGAAAAATTTTAAAATGGGAAAAACTAATACTGGAAAATTTTCAACATTCTTCATCCTAACCAACTTTATTTATTTATTTATCTTCTTCCCTCTGCTTCTCTTTTCCCACAACAAATGGATGAAAAGCAAAAGCAAACCTCAATACTCATTTCTCACACCCAATGCATTTACAGATTACCATGAATACCCACAAAGGTTTTCAACACCTAAACTTTCTAAGCAAAGTGAGAGAACATATCCTTCAAAATAGCTCAATAAAAGCCACCATTACCATCAAAACTAAGCTCAAAGCCACACATTTTGGCAATTTTTATTCATTTGATTCAAAAAAAAAAAAAAAAAAGGCATTATAAAATGAAATTATAGCATAGAAACTGACCTGAAAGAGCACTCTTATTCCTGGTCTGAATGTAACTCAGTTCCTGAAAGTTCAAAGAGAGTTCGAAATCACGGTACTTGGTTTGGGATTTCACTTTTTCAGTGGTACACCCAAGTTAGAGTAATCTTCCACAGAGCTCTGTTTGGAAACTCAATTCCATAAAAATCAGAACTTTATTTCCAATAGTGCTTTTAAGTGTGGGAACAAATATACAAGAAAGCCCTTTTGTTTTTTATTCTCTGACTCGTCATTTTTTTATTCTTTGAATTTTTTTTATTCGGAAATCAGAATTGCCCTTATAGGAACAGTAATGACCTGTTATGGCGATATTATCGCCACTAAAGCTACATAGTTTTATATATATATATAATATTATATAATTATTTATTTCTATATATTAAGAGTATTTGAAATTTAGTTATAGTTTTTTAAATTTAAAAAAAAAAATCTCTAATTTAACTAACTTACCTTATTCTTAAAACATAAGAAATAAGGTTAAAACCATAATCAACAAAAAAAAAATTTTAAAAACCTACGGGATAAAAACACCCCACTAAATAATAGACAGATACAAAATTCCTACCCGACATTTATCACAAAATATATAAACTTCACACTACCCCATGTTGAAACAATGTAACTTCTACTCCATATTGAAACACTACTTCAACAAAATGTAACTAGCATCATCACACACGTTTTGCGCATGTGATGAGGCTCCTTTTTTATTCTTGGCTTGAAATGATATTTCAACAAAATCACTAATTCAACAAGAACTCATATACAAATTTAAAAAAGAAAAAAAAATAAAAATAAAAGAAAGTAACAAAAAAATGGACTTACCAAAAATCATTATGAACCAACCATGGAACCCTTATCTTCTCTGCGGGAGAGCCCCAATTTGCTACGTGCAAGCGGAAATCTTTTCAAAATTGAATAGTATAAAAAGAGATGAAGTAGAGAGAGATATAATTATACATTGCTGTAGTTCTAAATTGTTGAAACGTGAGGTGTTTAAATGAGGATATGTGGTAGTGTCTAAATTTAAGGAATATAGATAAGAAGTTATAGTAATGGTTTTAGGAAAATTATTGAATACTCTGGGAGTATCATAATTGCGTATTCCCCCCCCCCCTTCACTCTCACATAAATTGTGAGTCCCACCATAAATTTAAATAGTGGGATCCATAATTATGTAAGAATTGGAAGTATGCATTTATGGTACTTCGAGAGTACCCAATAATTACTCATGATTTTATGATAGGAGTTTTTTTAGGTGAGTTGGATATATATATATATATATATATATATATATATATATATATATATTTTTTTTTTTTTTTTTTTTTTATCAGGTTGTCCCCAAGTTTTATCACTGTCAAAACATAGGGTATAGGGGTATTTTTGAACAACATAAAAGTCTAGTTCAAAGAGAGGAATGCTGCTATAGATAGTATAGATAGATGCACATACAGATAGTGCAGTCACTCAAAACTTAATTAAGAAGGTATGAACATATCATTTGTTTTTAATAAATTTCATTATATGGCTCTCTCTTTCTCAAATTGCTCCACCACCTTCATAAAAATAGGCACGGCATCTTTAAATCTCTCATATTATAAATTTCTCTCATTTTTTTAAGCTAGCCTTGTGACACTCCTAAGTGAGCAAATAAGTAAATTTCAAAATTGGGATAAAAGGAAAATTATAACATCAACCCCCCCCCCCCTCTCATGCCCCCAAAAGAAAGAGTCTCATCACACGCTTCAAAATAATTATTATTGTTGTTGTTCTTCTTATTATTATTTCAATAGTTTCTAAAGATTCTAATTTTTTTATCAATCATGTCTAACAAACTATTATTGTGTCTATCAGTCTGTCGGTTGATTTTATTTCCTATTAATGTATTCCAATTATTTGTGTTATTATTATAATTGTAATTATCCATATCACTGTCAAAATTAGAATCTGTTTCATAATTCATATTATCATTATACCAATTATTGTCTATATCTCTCATGCTATAATCTTTATCATAATCTATATCATCATAGTCCATGTTTCTAATTAATGTGTGCCTAACCTAAGTGTGATCAAGCAAATAGATGATGAACTAATAAACATCTTTATTCTATTATTATTATTATTATTATTATTATTATTATTATTATTATTATTATTATTATTATTATTATTATTATTATTATTATTGACCCAGACTCAATCCTAGTAACACATATGCCATGCTCGTAAGACCCAAAGAGAGTTGGCTACTCTAAGGTAGTCATAAAACAGATCCTCACCCCCTCCCAATGAAATGCAGAACCCTAGATTACTAGGAACTTTTCTCAACTCTTTAACCCTCAGTTTTATAATTACTATGATTATGTAGAAGCCTGGGATAGATTCCTTCTATTCCGAAATAACATTTATAGACATACTTGGTTATTCCGTTTTGATATGTATAGAAAGAAAGACATGATGATTCTGTCAATCCTTTGTCTATCAATTTCTCTTATAATGCAAATGTTATTAAGTGAATAAACTTCTTTCGGGATAGGTGGTAGAATGAATTTAAAAAGTATGTCTTTTCCTAACACATTGGTTTTAATTGCTTCTTCTGTTGTTAAGGAGGGCTAAAGTAAAGCCATAAAGGGATTTCCTAGAATAATTTTAGAAGAAATGTCTTTTATTAAAACAAAAACTGTTTCAAAACATATTCCATCATTACATGTGTGAACATTAGGTATTTTGTCCACCAATTCTACCCAGGAGAGAGCATAGCAATAATATGGAAGCATAAACAATGATAAGATTGATGATAAAGAAGGAAATAGCAAAATATATATATATATATATATATATATATATATATATATATTCAAAATAAGTTAAAACGGTATATGGAATATGAAAACAGAAACTAGTAAAATCTTACTTGAATAAAAACTTCTGTCTTTGATAAAAACTGAAAACGTCTATCTTTGATACAAGCTTTCAAAATAAACTCTGTCTAAAGAGTTACAAGATTATAAAGTAAAATCTGTATAAAGGGTTACAAGATTATCTATCTGAAGGGAAAGTTTACAAGATTACAAGAGAGGAACAATTACAAGAGTCTTTCTAAGGGAGAGAGAGAGCTATCTTCTTTCTGGACTTTGAACCTTAACCTGGAAATTGGACCTTAATTCTGGACCTTCGAATTGGGACCTATCTTCTGTCTTTGGAGCCTATCCTTTTATAGATGAAGAGAATCACGGTAAGTCTTGAAAAGTAACCTAAGTTGGTAAAGTTAACTCAAGTTAATCTGTCGGTGGAAACTTATAGAATATTGTGGAGATTACTATTGATGAATAATAGTCTTTCATAAAGTGACTTTTGACGTTTGATGAATTTGTCTAAGAATCTGTTAGTATACTATTCACGTGTGCCGATGAATAGTGGAGACATTCTGTCTTGCTTCGCCTGTCTATTTGTCTGTCAATCTGTATCCTCAATCTGTATCCGCGTAGTTATCATAATCTAATGGATTAGAGTCAAAGTTAGCTTCATGTTCATGGAATGCTCCATAATTTTCACATAGAGTACAGTATACTATAGGAAGAAAGGTAGGAGCACGATTCTTTGTCATTATTCAGTGGTCTTTAGTAATCTTTCTTTTCCCAAAAAGCCTTCTTGCCGAAGGTCTTGGTCCATACACAGCTATCCTGTTGGTATAGCCATATAAATGGAAGTCATGATCTAAGTCTCTCTGTACATCATAAATCTTATTACTCATGAATTTAAACCATCCTTGTGCCAGATCATGTGGATCATTAAGTGATAGATAAGTTTGACTTGTGTACTAGTAGAAATCAGGGTTGCAACTGATATCACTTATGAGGACCAAAATGTGTGCTGGTCAGGCTTCCATGTAGTAACTACTGTCCCATGCTGGGAGAGTGCTCCAAATAGTAAGCTTCATATAATTAAGTCCTCCAATTTGCGCGGCTGCTTCTTGGATGACTCTAGGAAATAAACTAATCTAAGTGGCAGAAGTAAGGATTAACTTGCTGATTAATCCTACTTCTAGCATTTCAGATAACCATGAAGGATCACAAATCACTGGATCCTCTATCTCAGTATTGATAAGCAATCCCGAGTAAGGATGTTGACCATCATAAACTCTTTCTGTTTCTCCAAAGCTTTCATACCATTTGGCTTTATGGAATAGCCATACATCGTCTATCATGTCCATCTTGATAAATGCTGTAGAGACTAAAAGTCTAAAAAGATACATCCATTTGTCATAAGAACTAGTTAGGGCTCGATGAGTTAGTATATTCTGTTGGATCTTAGGGGGCAAAGTTCTAATGGCAAGTCTCATTTTTTGTTGAATCTTAGCGTGAGCTTTGAAAAGCTTGTTCCCATAAGATAGCTTTTTAGAGACCGTGATTCTGTCTTTATGGAGCTTGAATCTCCAACCTCCTTCCTAGGGAGTTGACAACCATGTGCTTCAATAAATGCGTTGGTGTTAACAAGATATAATTCCAAAAAGGCTGCCTGTAAATTATCAAGTAGTTTAATATGAAAAGGAAGGTTGGTAAATTCTCTGTCATTAAAAGTGAGATCCGTACGAAGCACTTCTTACAGAATTTCACTTTTGCCTCCACATGAATACATTGCCTCTGCTAGCTACGTATCCTGAAGGGATATTGTCTCTATTGAGACGCCTTCATGCTTATTCGAAGTCTTTTGGATTTCTCTTTCTTTGGGTTGCACCATTGGTGCCTTGCCCTTTCCTTTTTTGTCTATTTGGAGGGTCTTTTATCCACATTAGTTTGCAATTGTGTTTTCGTAAAAAGATTCTGTCTTGAAATAATATTTTGAAAATAAATATTTTTTTGCAAGGCTTCTTTCAAATTCATTTTTAAAATCTTTTGGGCAATATCTTTTTGTAAAATTCCTTTGAAATATTTTAAAAGAAAATCTTTTTTAAGGTTTAAAGCATATATAATAAAACAAACTTCTTTCGGTACACCTTTGTGCTCTTGCTGAGTAGTTGTATAAGAGTAGTCATAGTGAAGTCTGTCAATGTTGGAATAACTGGAATCCAAAAATTTCACAAAGTTTTCCATGATTCTATCCGTTTTTTATGTATTTTTATATATCTCATTTTGCAAGAATATGTGAAATATTGCTTCTCCATAAAGTCTTTCATCAACTACTATAATAGGAAAATTTGTCAGAGACTGGTGATATACTCTTTCTATTAAGAGATTAAATTTGTCTTTACTCAAGAAATTACCACAATTAATGTTTCCTTTAATGATTAATAAAGGAGTATTTGTCAAGACTTCTTTTATTAAAACATCTATTATATGAGTATTTGCAGATACGATAAATTTGCTTGGTACATCAATTAAACTGTCAGTCCATTCATGTTGACTAAAGGAAATTGTAAGCATAGTTCTTTCTTTTTTATTAAAGTGTTTCGCACAAGATAATTGTAATGATCGTTTTATATGTCGGTGCTTATGCAGAAAATTAATAGGAGAATAAGAACAAATCTCTGTCTCTACATCTTGTTTAAGCTTTTTTATATCATTTTCTGTCAACTGGTTAACAAGTGATAATTCTATCTGTAAGGGTACCAAATGTCTTTCTATTCTACAAATTCTTTCTTTGTTAATATCTTTTTAGGATAGTGACCTTTTTAAGAAAATAATATTCTTTCGGGGTTGGTAGAATGAATATGTCTTTTCTTATTTTAGTTCCTTCATTTGTCAGTAAAAGCAAAGTCATAAAGGGATTGGTTAAAATGATTTTAAAATTAAGGTATTTAATTAAAACAAAAATAGTTTCAAAACATATTTCATCATAACAGATGTGAATGTTAGGTATTTTGTAATTAATTATGAGCTTTTCTCCATTGGCTTGAGTTAATCTTTCATATGACTTTTCATAATACTTTAAAGGTATCAGTCCTTCTTGTATACAGTTCATGTCAGCACCTGAGTCTATTAAAGCAATTTTTGTCAAAGAGAACTCCTTGTTTATTACTAAAGTGACTTTTGTATGCCATTTTTGGAAAATTACTCTGTCAATTACTCTCAATAAATTTTGTCTATTGCTATTATCTTTTTCTAATGAAGGAGGGTCTATCATAGGTTTAGAAAATTCTTTTAAATTTACTATTTTTGCAATATTTTGTTCATTTATGTCTGTAGAATTATCTTCTTTAATTTCTTGTCTTACCATTTTTGCTTCTATCATTAAGTCTTCTAGAGTTACTAGTTTTGTATCTATATTATCTTGCTTCATTTTTGTCTTTTCTTTCTTGGCCTTTTCTTTTTCTTTTTTAGCTTCTTTTTTACATTCCCGTAACATGGTGACCATATTTCCTACACTTAATACAAGCAATAAGTATGTTTATGGAATCTTTTAATTTTAGTAAATAGTCTTTCTTATCTTTTAGGTGGTTGGGTAAATTATCTATTAATTTCATTATTATGTCTTGTTGTTTCCTTTTTCTATTATTGACTTTTAAGGGGTTGGTTGATTTTAATTCTTTCTTCTTTGCGTGGTCTATCTCTTTTTTGTGATGTCAAATATTTCCATCAATTCATTTATTATGTCTTTCTCAAATTCTAATTTACTGATTTGCTTAATAATTTTATTATGTCTATTGCATTGTTTTTTAGTATGTCCATATTCTTTCCATTTATGACAAACAGTATTTCTAATATTCCTGTCATTTTTCTCATTATCTGATGTCTTAGTAATATCTAAACTGTTATGTCTTTTTCTCTGTTTATGTAAAGAGGTGCCTTTAAGATTTCTATATCTTTAGTTAATTCTGTCAAACTATCATTTTGGGCATATATTATGGATCTCTCAATTGATTTTAGCCTTTCATCAATTTCTTTTTTTTCTTTTTTCTTTTTTTTTTTTGATGAAAGACGATTTCATTAAAAACTAAGAAATTACAAAAGGGGCAGGACACATCCTGCTCAAATAGACTCCATTACAGTCATCTTTAAAAGCGTTAAGCACGTCCACTGTTGAACTAACAAAGGAAATACAATCTGCTTCTTGGTTGTAACTCATTAAAGCTAAAGTGTCTGCAACTCGATTCCCTTCACGATAGCAGTGCTTAAACTGAATCTGACTGAAGCGGGAACTAAGCAGCCTGCAGTCATCCAAAATAGGAGATGTAACATTGTTCACATATTGTGTATTACTAAAAGCATCCACAACAACTTTAGCATCAAGTTCAACAATGAGAGAAGCTATGTTAAGATTGCAACACATAATAAGACCCTCCCTTAGACCCCACAACTTAGCAATAAAACTGTTAGTAATTCCTATGCACTTAGTGAAGCCTGAAATCCAATTTCCATAGTCATCCCTTATCACTCCCCCACAACCAACCACTCCTAAGCTGCCAAACCCTGAGCCATCTGTATTAAGCTTCATTCACCCAGCAGGAGGTTTTTCCCATCTAATCCTTTTAACAAATCTTCGCGTCATCATTCTAAGGGAGGCTATACAATGCATGAATTCAACAACTTGGTTTAGTATTTCAATGTGAAGTTGCTGGTTCAATCTTTTCCTTTGAAAGACGAAATTGTTCCTACTCTTCCAAATGTTCCAAACAGCGAAAGGGAACAAAATTTTCCACGGTGGGTTCGTAGTGGCTGTTATGATATTTTGATTTTCATTCCCGCTAAGCCAAGCCAGCAACTCGCTGCTCCAAAACAATTGGTCTGCTTCCACTCTTCCCAAATGGGTCCACACTGATTTCGCCCAAGGGCAATCACGAAGAGCAAGTAAAATTGATTCCTCTGCTTCTTGACAGATAAGACATAAAGCATCTTCACACACACCTCTCCTCATCAGGCAACTCCTAACCCCAATACTATTGACAAAAAACCTATCTATTCTCTCTTGAATTAAAGTTTGCACTTCTCTTCTGTTGGACCAGGTGAACCGAGGACCAGAAAACCCAATATCGATCATGTTACATTTATCTAAACACACTTTGAACAATAAACCTGCTGAAACTAATAGTTCTCCCCCCAAATTTGTCCTCCTCTAAGAGGGGCTCATTAAAATCGTTGCTATCACCCAAGGCATGTTTTGAAGCTTCGCAACTCTCATGAGATTATTCCATAAAATCTGCCTTTCGGCACTCCTAAGACTAGCATATACAGCAGTAAATAACCAGTTAGAATTCAAATTTTATACCTTTACCACAATGTGAATCTCCTGCTCAGTGTTGGCTAAGGAAGAGATCTCCACCTTGTTTGCATTCCAAAGAAGCCATAGTCCACCAGCATACCTGATAGTATCGGTGTGAATAGCTCCATCAAAGGGGAGTTTGTCAGTTATCTCCCTTACTCTTTCCCCTCCAACTCTAGTTTCCATCACTGCAAGAATTGCTGGATCATGACTCTAGACCAACTCTCTAACATGCATCTGAAAGGAGGGCTTCCGCGCACCCATACAATTCCCCGTTATAATATTCATCAGCAATATGTGATTTGGGGTGGGGCAAACATCAACAGGAGGCATCAGCTTCCAATCGATCCGTTGGATCATCCTTTCCCACACTAGCTTCAACTCCTTTGTTGGTGTCGGTGCATCCGCAAGAAATACCCACCAAGGGTTCCTCATATTCCTCCAAGCTGGGTCTGACAAATGTAACCAACCTTCCTTCACACTCACCGCCTTCAACAGAAAATTGACCATCCATGCTCTCCTCGTGTTGGTGTTGAACCACCCCATGTTGTGGGTTGGGTTGGCTCGAATCTCGGCTAATACTACCTCCGGAATTTCCACGACTACACCCTCCAAATTCATAGCCCGCCTCTGCCCAATTGGAGGTTCCGAACTAAAACTTCGAAGTAGCTCTCGAGCTTGATTCTCCATCACTCGGCTTATGAGAAGTAAGAACTTGAACAGGGATATATGTTGTCTGAACAGAAGAGGAATTCTGAGCTTTTTCTTTACCAACGGCGCTCTTAAGTTGTAATTGTGAATCACTAAGACGAGCCAAGGCTCCTTTACTCTTCACTGAAGAATGCCGTATGGGTTTAATTGTGCTTTGGTCTGAAATGGACCATTTTCCACCTTAACAGATTTGTGTGGGCTTAGACTTGGGCTTGAAGGGGGCTGGGCCAGTCCCACAGGCTTTTTACTAATATTTTGGATGGCATTAAGTAGCTGGGCTTTCTCAACTATCCTTAAAAGGTGACAGTTTCCTTTTGGTCTCTCTAATTGGCCCAATAGAAGCATCGGCCCTTCCCATCACATTGCTCTCCCTTGCATCCAAGTCATACTTAACCGTTACCTTGTAACACTTCTGCTTTTGGTTGTCCCACGAGTGCCCCACCACTTCTGTACCCTCTTGTCCCATTTTTCTTTAAACTATTATTCTTTTCTTTGTTGACTACTTTTACTAAACTATCACTTTCTATCTCTTCCTTTGTCATGTGTCTTTCTTTTTCTTCTATGCCTTTTCCTATATCTACCTTCTTTCGTAGAGTTTCTTTTGAGTTGGTTAGCTTAATAGTGCTATTGCCTTGTCTTTCCATCTTTTCTATCGTTTCTTTCACTATACCTTTCTTTAATATTCTTTTACCTGCTATACGTGTTGTTCTTTCCTTAAGTAGGCCATCTTTCATGTTATTGCTTTTTTGTCTTTCTTCTTGTATTATTTCTATAAGGCTTTCTTTCTTTTCTATCTTTAAGTTCTTTTCTTTGTCTTTATATGTTATAAATATAAGCCTGTCAGTTGATTTGGGATGTTTTAAACTATTGTCATCATTATATATTAGGCTATCTTTTCTACTATTCTTTAAATCTATCATATTCATTGATATATCGGTACTTGTTGAATTATTCTTTTGCCTATTAAACCAGTTATCTGTCATGGGTTTTGTTAAAGGTGATCTATGATGAGGTTCAAATTCTTGTCTGAATTTAAAGCTTTCATTTTTTCTAGGAAGTTCAAAAAACTGTCATTTTTTCTTTCTACTTTAATCTGTATAGTGGATCTTTCAATAGTTTCTAAAGATTCTAATTTTTTATTAATCATGTCTAACAAAATATTATTGTGTCTATCAATCTGTCGGTTTATTTTATCTCCTATTAATGTATTCCAATTATTTGTGCTATTATTATAATTGTAATTATCTATATCACTGTCAAAATCAAAATCTGTTTCATAATTCATATTATCATTATACCGATTATTGTCTATATCTCTCATGCTATAACCTTTATCATAATCTATATCATCATAGTCCATGTTTCTAATTAGCGTGTGCCTAACCTAAGTGTGATCAAGCAAACAGATGATGAACTGATAAACATATTTATTCTATTTCCAAGCAATTAATCAAAAAATAATAATAATAATAGACAAATCAACATGAAGTTAAATATGTCCCACCTTTATTAGTTGGATCTAGATAGATGGTGATGTTAAACCTTCCGTGAAATAGTTGGAGTCTTGGACTATAAATAGGGGCGGCATTAAGTGTTGTTCAGGGGGTTCAAATGAACCCCTTGACTTGAAAATAAAAATATTATATATAAATTTTTTTTTTTTGTTAGCTTAGTTTACTTTAAAAAATATTTTTGAACACCCTGACTTAAATTTCGCACACCCTAATAAAAAATAAGTCCAACTCAAAACTAAACAATAACACAGGCCAACCCAATTCAAAACTAAAACAACACAGATCAGCCCATCAATAGCACATATCATATAGATCTTTCTCTCTCATGAATCTCATCTCATCTCAGTTAATTATCTGACTATCTTGGTATCTTCAACTCTAAGAATAAAGAGTGAATATTTGTGAGTTGCGAGTGTCTATTTTATTATAAATTTTTATTATATGTGTGAGTGTGTTTAATATTGATTATGAACATTTTCTTTAATAATTTTTTTGTGTGAATTGTGATGTGTGCGAATGTGTGCATGTATAGTATAAACATGATATAATTTTATATAATTTAATTTTTAGGAAATACAGAGGGTTTGTAATGATTCAAAATATGAAAATTTGTAGAAAGAAATTGTAAAACTTTATGCATTTGCGTGTTTGTTGGTAACTCGATATAGTCAAGTTTTATTTTAATTAAATTTTGTTTTAACTTATATTTTTTAATGAACCCTCTGGATAAAATTCTTAAAGCCGCCACTGACTCTAAAGACTTTGACGTTTGTGAGGAAGCAAAAATGCTTCAAATCCATAATGTTCTCTCCCTTTTGTAATTAAATCCGCAATGTATCTTAAATGCTAAGTGAATATGCTCGTGAATTGTGTCATACATATGTAAATGTTAGGACATATGTGTTTTACTTGTTTAGAACATATGTCATTCATTATTTATGTAATTGGCTAATCCTTTGTCAAAACGCACTTTACTTGTAATTTGGTAGATTTAGGATGAGGTTAATGCTTCAAGAAACAAGGTTTCAAGATCAAGTGTTAAAGCCATGTAAGTCTGTCCAAGAAACAAGTTTAGAAGTGCTCTTCATTAAAACTCGACAGCTGCATCTATCGAGCTTTAAGAAGCTGGTCTAGCTCTGAGGCTCGACAGCATCTCGACACATGTAGCTGTCGAGATTTAAGAAAAACAGATTCCTAGTTCTGTTTTGATTCTAATCCGTGGATGTGTCTTTGGGCCTTCTTTTCTTCTAACCCTAGACGTATAAAATGATTATTTTAAGGGTCGTCAAAGTGTGACAAGTTGCACAAGCATTGAGAAATCCTTATTCATGCAAATTGTAACTTGAGACAAAGTTCTTGCCCTGGTTCATCTCTCTTGTGAAGAAGTTGCTGTGTCTTTGTACCATTGGGTTTTGTAACCAAGCATCTTCTTGATCTTCATCATGTGGATGAATTGAAGAACTTTGCAGCCAACAAATCTTCTTTAGTTGGTGATTGACGTCGCATACTGGGATCCGCGCAATTGGTTAGTCACGTACTTGAGAGCCGTGCATTGAAAGGAGAAACTGTCACTACATAACAAGTCCAATTGGGTATTGGGGTAAGCGTTCAATTGTAGGTTGGTAAGGTACTTGAGATTCCTTTACTTGTAACCGCTTGCTGTAATAATAGTGGAGTTTCGGGAGTGGTAACCTTCAAATCACCCAGTGGAGTTTTTGCCGTGTAAGTTTCCCCCATTCGTAAACAAATCACCGTGTCATTTGTTTTTCCGCTGCATACTTAGTTTAATTGGTGATTTGTTTGTACTACCACGCGCTTTGCATGTTAACTTGATTAATTAATAACTTGACTAATTAATCAACTTAATTCATCACAAGGGGTCAATAGATTTTTGGCCTATCAATAAATATTATAACATGAATTGTACGTATCCAATGATACATAAACAAGTAAATTTGAAATTAATTTTTTGTTAAAATTTGTGCTTTAATTTAAGTAAAAAAAATGGTTAGACGTGTTAGACTTGTACTGTGGCAGTACAATGACTTGTTTGACATGTCCAAATCGGTATCGCTGACAATACAAAGAAAGGAAATTCTAAAAAATAATAATAACTATTTGTCCAATTGTGATTTTACTTGTATTAATTTTGTGAGGACGTGACTTATGTCCAGTGTCACAGTCTGCTGTGATCATGACACGTGTCTATCAATTTCTCTTCAGAAAGTGTTTATTTTCAAAGCTTGTATCAAAGACAGACGTTTTCAGTTTTTATCAAAGACAGAAGTTTTTATTTAAGTATAATTTTACTAATTTCTGTTTTCATATTCCATATTCCGTTTTAACTAATTTTGAATATATTTATTTTGCTATTATTATTATTATTATTATAGGGTAATGAAATTTACAAAAGAGAAGGGTTGGTTTTTAAATTTTTTTTGTAAAGACCTTAAAAAAAAAGAAACGAAAATCTCAAGACACCATACCCTTCATTCTTCAAGAAAACATAAATATCGTTTTTCAAGTGGATAGTACATACAACTCAATGCTTTAAATATACTTTTCTTAACCGTGTTTGTGTATATTTGCTCAGGTACTGTAGCAAAAATACATTTTGCACAATAAGTGCATAAGTTGATTTGGGTGTTTTTTGAGGTTGATTGGGCAAAATTTGACCCCTTGAGCTATTTTACAATGTCTGATGTGAATGCCCCTAGATCTTTAAATTTTGATAAATAGCTAAAATCAAATGTAGCAAGAGTGCAAGACAGTACATTGCATTTAAGGACAACCGGCAAAAGAGAATTTGGCAAGCAATTTCATACGTTGAGACTTGAGAGCATTGTCCTCTGTGACACTGCATGAAGGCTATAACGCACAATGAACAGGCGAGTGGGAGAGCTGATAACTGAATTACAAGGGATTCTATGCTTTCAAACCTTTTTAGCAACAAAGAAAAAAGGACAAAGACTAACCATGAAACCTCTTAGCTACCAACCATCGAACCTCTTAGCTCGTGTGATACCTCTGCTCCTCCCCTTTTACCACTGGTCCTCCCCTTAAGAGAGAGTCCGGGTTTGAATAAAGGCTCAAGGACTATTCCAAAACTTGTGCATTCTTTTCTTTTGGTCATGATGGTACTGAAAAAATTATTTGTCAGTAATTGTGGAGTTAGGAGAATGAAAACTAAAGAATTATTAATTAAATTAGCCAAAATTGAAGAACAATAGATGGTTAAGCACTTGGTCTTCAATGCAATTTTGTGGCTAAAGCTGAAAACCTAGACAAAATAGCCATATCCTTTGCATGTTCCAACAAGATGGACACAGAAATGACTGAAACCAAAATCCAAATAAGGCTCACTGCTCAAGAGAAAGAAATAACACAGTTCAGTGACCCTTTTGGAAGTGTTAGTAGATGATCATTAACTGCCTTTTGCTTTTGACCTTGCCCTGAGAATTCTTTAGACCAAGATATAACCATCCTTTCTAAGACTGCTGTATTCTGAAGCAAAGTCCGCACCACAAGTACTTCTTCTTCAGTTCCAAGAAAATCACCAATTTTGATAGTCTGAAGGTGTGTTAAGAAGCATGGAGGCACATGATCCAATTTCCAATCCTCCTTGGTTAGTTCAATCCCCTAAATGGTCATCAAATGAAAACATGTTAGCCATGTGGCAATTGTAAATACCTGCAAGTAATGCTTTCAGATAAAAACAAATGCGTGGTTATAACATAAGTTACCCCGTTCAATTCAAGAGAAGCAAGACACGGCGAGTTTTGGAATACTTTCATTAATGCTCCAGAAGCCATGTCCACAAAACCAGTGTAAAATTCAAGATGGGCCAGGTTATGAAACTTGGGTAGATGAGCAATGAATTCTTCTTTATAGTCGAGGGCCTAGAAACAGGTTAAGACTATGCATCAGATCTCAAAAACATTAAATAAACCTTTCATCGAAACAAACAAATAATAGCAACAACTAAACATACAATAGATGCATCAGTTCATTTGGTAAGCAAAAAGGAAAATACCTCAACTGTTTTGAGGTGTCAGTACTAGACTTTCCACGTTAGAAAGCTCTTTTATAAGCTTGTTTGCATGATAAGCAACTTCTATCTGTCTTCCATCCACACTAATACAAGCATCAACCAATGAGGATGGATTACAAAAACAATAATCATTCTTTAATCTACCTTCGTAAACAAAGGATTTCAGACTCATCCCAAAAAATGATGACTTGATGACGACTTTCACTGTCTAGGAGATCATATATGACCAAGCTTTTAAGCATTGGAGCAGAAATACTAATGGCATTGATATTCTCCCAATAGCAATCATCTAGAGTTAACTCCTCCAAGACTGGGCAACCAGAAAAGAGCCATTGTGTTGATTGGTCATCAGGAAATATAATATGCTTAAGAGTCAAGATCTTGAGACTTGGAAAAAAGATAGAATAAGGAAGCCTGAGATTATAGCACATCTGTAAATTCAACACTTTGATTGATTCACAAGTAAATAGACTACGAGGCAAGACAAATGATTCTTCATTTAAGAAAAGGCAAAGATCTAACACTTGAACTTTATGTCTTACTGAAGAAAACACCCATGAATTAATGCAACATGCATCACAAAACACATCACAAGACAGTGAGAACTTTTGTATATTTGAAGACTTCCGAAGCACTAGTGCTCTTTCCACAAGATTCATGAACAAATTCCTATTCCGATCATTCATTTTGCTTGGCCCTTGTATAAAGTTGAGATTGGGCATTGAAACCCACAGATATAACCATCTTTTTTATAACACACTTGTTCTGACAGCATCTTTTGTCCCAAGGAAGGATAGTATGTGTTGAAGAACTATGTCAGGTAAATTGCATAATTTATTCCTTCCCTTATTCATACTATGTTCCTCGCTGAGCTCCTGAGTTTTGGAATCTTTTATCAGTGAACCTTGATACATGGTTTGATTATTTCCCTAGAGTACGTAATGTGTCATTAGATCCATATATAAAGAAAGGGGAAAAACAAAGCTAATCGATAAATTTCTATAGGAGAATGACAGCTTACAAATATTCACATACACATGAAAAAGAACCTACAATGGTTCTAAATTAAGAGCAAAAAGTCCACCGCAGTTCAATCATCTTCACAACTAAGCCATCTAAACTTTAATCTCATATCTATAAAATAATCGTCTTATTCCAATGCCAAAGCATTCATTGACTAACCTGACTGACCCCCCTAAAATGGGAAAGTACAGATATAGATATAGTGTGCTTGTCTCTTTACTCTCACAAAAACTGCATGGTTACCAATTTTTGCCCCATCAAATTAGTGAGTGTCAAGTCTTTACCTTACCTCTCTAGTTCCCCTATTCTAGCTTTTCTTTCATTCCTCAATTTGAAACCAAACAGAATGTCAAATTCAAAGGTGTAGTGTATATGGGAGTTTCCGAGAATTCAGGCTCAAACACATTTTACCTAATTTAACACCTTAAACAAAGAAAATACATTTCAATGCCTGTTTGTGAGTCACATTTCAAGCTAAATACTTTTTTTATATATATAAAATTCTTATTTTAGTTTTCCTTTCTGCATTTTCAATATACCAAAATTGGGCATTCCTTAAAACAAACACTGTAATAGTGACCATCAAAATTAACCTCAAAGCCACACCCACATACGCTAATTGGAAATGCATCATAATAGGACAACAACAACATAAACAAGAGAAATCCCAACAAAGGGTTTAACTTCATAAATTTCAAACACAAACAAAAAATATGAACAAACATAATCTTTATAACTAACCTGGAATAGCCACTCCTTCCTTCGTTTGCCGGCATTGAGTTTTTGTATTTTCCTTAATTTATGTATTAGGTTTTCCTGTTGAGAAATAATATGTCCACAACATTTTTACAACAAATCTTAAGTGGCAAGTTGTTACTGGTTGTTATTATTGGGACAAAAAAGTAATCTTAGTGTTAGATTCAAATTTGAACCTATAACAACTAACCAGTTATGATTTGTTGTAAAATTGTTGTAAAAATATTGTGGACGTAGCACCTCACTTTCCTGTTCGGTCGTAGATTCTGTTTGGACTTTAGAAGCTACTTAGAGACAAAGTGAAGTAAAGCCAAGTGTCACCACTGGGGCCCACAGTCAGCGTGATCCGGTTCTTATCCACACCACATAGGAGTTTTAAGTTTTTTTTTTGGGCGGAATACCTAGGAGGTTTAAGGGTCCGTTTGGATAGAACTTATTGCTAAAAATTGAAAACTGAAAATATTGTAGCAAAATAATTTTTAAATGTGTGAATAGTGCCGTGGGACCCATTTTTAATGAAAAAGTTGCTGAAAAGTGAAATTTGTGGGTCCATGAACAGTGCACAGATGCACTGTTCATGAGGAATTAGTCAACAACTACGGCTTGAAAAAAAAAAATTTGAAAGCGCTGAAACACACAACTTGGATGTGGACGGGCTATCCAAACGCCCTCTAAGTTGACTTTTTTTTTTCCCACCTTTTTATATAACTTGTTTTTGAGAAAAAGTTATAATTTTTTTTTAAAGATAATAAATTTGTTAATATGTGGGTAGTGGGATTTTTTTTTTTTTTTAGGAAGCAATTAGTGTGGAAATATTTTGTTTTTGGATTTCATTATCATCATTTTCATTATTCATTCAGAGCACAAATGAATCATCTCGTTATCAAAAGACAATTTTTAGAAGATTACTGAGAAGACTCTAATGGTTAAATCATAAAAATTTATGCGATAGATTCAATATGATAATTTTGATATTTTTAAGCTAGGGATTGGATCTATAATTATACCAACTCCATCTTCTCTCATTCTTAAGATCCTTGGAAATTGATATTTGGGTGCTTTAATCCCTAATTTGTAAAGATCCCTTTAGCCTATCAATTGACTAGATGAGTAGTAGGGGGCTCATTGAGTGCAGATAAGGCTTTAACACGTTTGAGACTCCAACTGACTCTTCTTTTCATAGATATGCATATATTCTTTTTTGTGGCTAACTTAGCAACTTTCCCTCTAACATTTTTTTTGACAAGTACATTCCCTCTAATTCAATCCTTTATCTTTTTTTCATTGTCAGTGTCCATCTAATATTTTAAACGGCAACACTCACTTGGTGCAATGGACGGATTGGAGGCCAACAAACCCTCATCAGGCTGGATAGGATGGTGGCTAGTAAGAGATGGATGGAGTTCTTCCTCAAAGCCTAGGTCCACCACATATTGATGTCAACATTAGGCCATTGCCTATTGACCATTTTCCTAAGGAAAAGTATGCCATCAAAACCTGTGAAGAAAAGGTTCTTCTTTGAGGCAATGTGTACTAGGGATGAAAGATGCAAGGAAGTGATTGAAATAACTTGGGATCCTTTAAATGGAAACCCAAAGTTTCAGATACAAGATGGATTAAAAAGTTACCAAATTCATCTCCAGAATTGGAATCGAAGGTTATTTGAAAACGTGAACAAAGCCCTAAAACAAAAGTAAAACCAACTACAACAACTGGAATCTCTGAACTTGCTCCACAAAATAGCTAAGGAGATCCAAGCTCTAAAAAGGAAAATCTATGAAGTGCTTTATTAGGAAGGAGATGATGTGAAACCAGAAAATCATGTGCTTTGTGGATTAAATGTGGCAATCGAAACACAAAGTTTTTTCCTGCGACGGTCAATCAAAGACACAAGAAAAACAAAATCAAGGGGTTATGGGATTCAAAAGGTGTTTGGTAGGAGAAGCAAGAGGAAGTGGAGAGTGTTATCTTAAAGTATTTCTCAACCATCTTCAGTATTGATCCAGTAAAATTTTGAGGCTAGTTTGGAAACAATGAGCACTTGGGTCTCTACAAAAATGAATAACAAGCTCCTTAGGAACTTCAAGGAAGAAGAGGTTTGGAATGCCCTCAAATAAATGCACCCCACAAAATCCCCCAAACCAGACAATATATCTCCCATCTTTATCAAAAGTATTGGGATGTTGTTGGTCCTAGTGTAGTTAATTGTGTTCTTCAGTCTCTTACTTTTGGAGTCATGCCTAGTGGTCTAAATGACACATATATCTGTTTGATTCCAAAAGTAAAATGCCCCCAAAAGATCACTAAATTTAGGTCCATTAGCTTATGTAATATGATTTACAAAATTATTTCAAAAGTGATTGCAAACAAGTTAAAGAAGATCCTCCCAAAAGTAATTAACAAATCTCAAAGTACTTTTTTTTGGAAGACAAATTTCAGGCAATGTCCAGGTAGCCTTCTAAATTATGTTTTGCATTAATCAAAGGAGAAAGGGGAAAAAGGGATTGATGGCCATAAAACTTGACATGAGCAAGATATATGATAGAGTAGAGTAGACATACTTGAAGGTGATGATGCTTAAAATGGGCTTTTATGAGAAATGGATATCCTTGATGATGACGTGTATGAAAGTGGTCTCTTACTCTGTCCTTATCAATGGGGAACCTAGAGGCTGAATAATCCCCTCAAAAGGGATTAGGCAAGGGGACCCTATCTCCCCAAACTTTTTCCTCCTATGTGCAAAAGGTCTATTAGTTATGCTAAGGAAGGAAAAGAATGATGGAAGGATTAGGGGAGTCTCAGGTGTAGAAGAGCACCCAAATATCCCACCTATTGTTTGCAGACGATAGCATAATTCTTATGTAGAACTATAGCTGAGGAGGGATCCAGGGTGATCAAAGTTTTAGAAGATTACAAAAAGGACTCAGGCCAGAAGCTGAATAAAGAGAAAAATTCTCTTTTTTTTAGCAAAAACACAAAGAGGGAGGTTCAAGAAGAAGTGAAAGAAATCTTTAGGGCTTAAATAATTCAACAATATGAGAAGTACTTGGGGTTACCCCCTCTGGTGGGGAAAGGGAAAATGAAGGCATTTAATCGGATTAAAGATTAGGTGGGTTGTAAAATTGTAGGGTGGAAGAGGAAGCTGCTGTCCATGACAGGACGGGAAATTCTCATTAAGATGGTGGCTCAAGCCACCCCCATATACAATATAAGCTGCCTCAACCTCCCAAACACTCTTTGCAAAGAATTAAACTCCATGGTGAGCAATTTTCGGTGGGGGTAGAGGGACAAAGAAAGGAAGATAGCTTGGGTATCATAAGAAAAACTTTACACCTCAAAAGCTAATGGGGGGATGGGGTTTAAGGACCTTAAAGCATTTAACTTAGCTTTCCTAGCAAAACTGGGTTGGTGGATCCATCAAAACCCAAACTCACTTGTCCACAAAGTATTCAAAGCAAAATACTTTACAAAGAATACCTTTATGGAAGCATAACTAGGACATAAACCTTCTTTCGCATGAAGGAGCTTAATGGCAGCAAAGGGAGTCATTGAAAAAGATTCTTGGTGAAATATTGAGAATGGAAGGAGTGTAAACATCTGGAAAGACCGATGGATCCCAATCTTGGAATCTTTCAAGGTTATAAGTCTAAGGCCCCAAGACACAAACTGTGAAGAAGTATCGAGTCTATTGGATCCTAAAAAAGGCATGTGGGATATCGACCTAGTGAGGACCTTTCTCTCACATGAAGCTGATGTGATCCTATACATTCCTATTAGCCCCAATCTCTCCAATGACTCACTGATCTGGGCATGGACTCAAAATGGGAATTTCATGGTGAGAAGTGTGTACCAAGTTGCTTGCAACTGGTTAAAAGATAGCAAGCACAAAACAGATAGGGGTGTTTCAAATAGCTCGAAGATGAAGGCACTTTAGAAGTTAGTATGGAGCCTAAATTGTCCAAATAAATTTAGACACTTTATGTGGAGAGCTTGCAGAAATAATCTCCCAACGAATTACTGCCATAAGAGCAAGAAGGTAATTACGGAGGATAAGTGTTTGATGTGTGGAAAAAGCGAATCAGCTAGGCATATCCTTTGGGATTGTAAATTTGTAGCAAAGGTCTGAAGAGAATCAAGCCTCACCCATCCCAACCCAAATAACCCTCAACGTGACTTTATAGATGTTTTATGGAAGCTAAGGGAAGACCAAAGAGATATTGACTGAAAAATCTTCGTCACCACAGTTTGGTGCCTTTGGAAGAACAAGAACTCATTTAAGCATGAAGGAAGGTGTAAACAAACAAAGACTATTGTGAGAGCAGCTGAAATCCTGGCTGAGGAGTTCCGTCAATATATCCCCCCCTTTCCCGAGCCCACCTAGTCATGGATGGTCCAAGGTAAATGTGGAAGGAGCGGTGTTTAAAGAGCACAATTGTTGTCGAATTAGAGTGTTTATCAAAAATGAGAGAGGCCAAATCATGGGAGCAATGAGCAAAAAGCTCAAATTGCCTTAAGGAGCACTAGAAGTAGAAGCGAAGACGGTAGAGGAATGAATCATGTTGGCAAAGACCTTGGACTCAAGCATATCATTAACGAGGGAGATGCCCAACCCCCCCTTCCCCCCGCGAGCTCTATCTAGAAGGTGATCAAGGAAGCAAGACGATGGACACATGTCTTCTCCATATGGAAATCGAGCCATGTTCGTAGGTTATGTAATTCAGCTGCACACTTGATGGCTAGAAATGCTAAACAAGTCTCTAACTGTGTAATCTGGGTTGAGGATACCCCACCCATTAATGAGTTTCAAATTTTAAATAATGTAAGATCTATGGACGTTTGTCCTAATCAATGAAATCTTGTACAAGTTGACTATATATATATATATAAAAGGGAAGGAAAAAATCTTAAATCAAAGTTTAATAGTCTTTTAACTTCATTCTCAAAAAAAAAAAAAAAAGTCTTTTAACTTCCACTAATTAAAAAAAAAAATTTTGATTCTCAAAAAAAAAAAAAAAAATCTTTGAGCTCTTGATTGCATCCATTAATCCTTATAAAAATGGCTTAATATTATTCTTAAATAATAACTAGGTTGTAATCTATGCTTACACAAATAAAATATTCACCATCACTATTGATATGTTATTTTTTAAAAATAAAAAAACATAAAATATTCAACAATAGTGATGATGAGGTGATCTTATTTTAATGAGTGAAGTAGTGATCTTCGCTTTCATGTTGATTATTGTGAATGAGTCACTTAACACTAAAATTAATATTAAAATTAAATTGGATGTGTGACACAAAACTAGATAACAATTAAAAACTATTTTGAATTCTATTTTACTTTGCTTTTAATATTCTCGTGTGATGCATGACTTGATGAAGATGCATATGTTAGCTCAAATATTTTTAAATAATTAGAACTAATTATTAAATAAATAGTAATAACAAATTATTAAATAATTAAATAATTTTAATAAAAAATTACTTTAATTTCTGATTGTTTAAAGTTTAGACTTTATCAGTGTTTATCTATTTTTATATTTTTATATTTTATTTGTGCTTTGTGTTAATTTCTTAATATAAGATATGTAATGAGTTTGTTAATTCCTATTTAAGTTATGTTTAATTTATGCCCTAATCAGCACAAACAATAATAAACAAAATAGTTTCTTAATACTGATTTTTTCCCTAGTGAAAATCTAATTGAAAAAATCAATACACTCACAAATTAAATACAATAACAAAAACCAAAAATCAAAACATACACAAAAGAGTTTAAAAATTGAGAATATATATATATATATATGTGTGTGTGTGTGTGTGTGTGTGTGTCTATAAATATAATACTTACATAAGAGAACCGAGAATTTAAATGGGTGTCCATTATTTTACTTCTTTATAGTAAACTTTCTTTGGCATAATATCCTACATGCAAATTCAGAAGTAAAGAACAATAAGTAATTAGATTTTTATTTATATATAAAATTCATCTTACTTATATTTAAAAAAAAGGTAAGATGAATTTATTAGATTAAGGGTCCGTTTGGATAGAACTTATTGCTGAAAACTGAAAACTGAAAACACTGTAGCAAAATAATTTTTAAATGTGTGAATAGTGATGCGAGACCCATTTTTAATAAAAAATTGATAAAAAAGTACATGAACAGTGCGCGCACAGTGCCGCACAGTATGCGCACAGTGCCGCACAGTGCCCGCATGTCCCCTCTGCAGCAGAATCAAAAAAAAAAAAAAAAAAAACCAAAACGTAAAACGCAAAACGTGGAAACGCAACTGTATCCAAACCCCCTCTAAAACATAAGCGTAAGTTGTATTTTGAAAAAAATAAATACAAAAACATTGGGTGTATTGTGTGAGATTTTAATTATAGAGATGACTTATAGATTGAGAGAGATTGTATTGAAAAATCATGGCTGAATATATATAAGTTTTAAAAATTTTGATAATAGATTTTTAATTGGAGTAGAATTTAAATTTCTAAAACTTAGATGATAAAATTTTGTCTAAATTAAATTGTTGTTAAATTGTATTCCTTAGTCAAGAGTTTTGTAGCTTAATATCCTTATAAAATACTAATTTAATAAGATGCAACTTGAGGAAAAAAAAAATGTGGATTGTGTGATATTTAAGTTAAAAAAATTTTATAATAGACTTTTAGCTTGAATAGAATTTAAATTTGTTTTAAATTATTGTTAAATAATGCAACTTTTTGAAAAAAAAAAAAAACATGGGTTGCGCGGGATTTAAGTTTAGCAATTTTTGATAATAGGCTTTTAGTTTGAATAAAATTTAAATTTGTTTTAAATTATTGTTAAATCTATCCCTTAGTCAAAAAATGGAGGTTTTCGTTAGAAAGAAAACATGAGTTGTTGTGTGAGATTTAAGTTTAGAAATTTTGATAATAATCTTTTAGTTTGAATATAATTTATATTTGTTGAAATTTAAATGACAAAGTTTTACCTAAATTAAAATTGTTAAATATTATCCCTTAATTGAGGAAATATATTCTAACAAAAAAATAATAATTATGGCTTCTAAGCTCTAACTTTTATTATATAGTATATAATATAATATGATATGATGTTAAATTATGCAACTTGAGAAAAAAACAAAACCAAACAGAATATTCATTTTAGGACTTTTGTCCAATTTCGTTAAAATAATTGCTGTTAAGTATGCAATTAACTAATAAAAAAAATGAACAGAATAAAATTAAAGAACTTAAATGAATTTCAGCAAAACATAGAGGATATAATTTTTATTTTAGCCAATTTTATATTAGGAGACTTTTTTTAAAATATTTTTTAAAAAAGATGAAAAAATTTGAAAAAAATCAAAAAATGTCAACCGGTTAGTGGGTCGAATTCCTAATAGGAGTAGGAGAGGGAATTCAAATATATATATTTATTTTTGTGCTGAATAGTAGGAGACCCAAATAATAGTGAGATATTTGTGGGTAATGGCTATATATATAACCTTAAGCAGAGCTATTAATTTTACAGCTTAAAATCATTTGTTTGAATCTCACACTTTCTACATTTTGTAAGCCAAAAAAAAAAAAAAACTGAGACTCTCTCTCTCTCTCTCTTTTTATCTAGGGGATTCCGTGGGCCATCAAATCCTGACCGTTAAAAAACTCCTGATTTGGCAAATCAGCCACAAATCCCAAAGGTACACACTTTACACTCTCTCTTCTCCGCATTTTATTACAATTATTATTTGTTTCTCTCTTTGCTTAAAAAAAAAAAACAAATTCAAAAATCGAAAAAAAAATTAAAAATCCTCACGAGAAATTCACCAATTAATGAATTTACTCTTTCCTTTTCTCTCACTTTCTCGCTCTATAACTTGTTTGTTTTAAATTTCTTCAATCTATGGTGGGAACTAAGAACCCTAATTCTTCGATTCTCACCCTTCAGTGGTGGGACAACAACAACAACAACAACAACATCACAACAATCGCAAAACCCTAACCCTAAATTCTAATTCTACTACCGAGATTTTTATCCCTTCTTTTTTGCCATGGACTCCGAAAAGCTCTCCTCCGTTAACCCTAGGGCCACCACTGCGGCCTCTACTACCGACCTTGGGGCGCAGAAGCCTCCTCCGCCGCCGATTCTCGAGCGGTTCAGGGCGCTGCTGAAGCAGCGGGACGACGAACTCAGGGCTTCGGCCGGAGGAGGAGGGGGCGGCGTCGACGACGAAGACGACGATGAAATCGACGAGAGCTTCGTCGTTCCGCCGCCGAGTTCCGAGGAAATTGTGGAGCTCTACGAGATGTTTTTGGGGGAGCTGACTTTCAATTCGAAGCCCGTTATTACGGATCTCACGATAATCGCCGGCGAGCAGAAGGAGCACGGGAAAGGTATCGCCGATGCGATTTGCGCTCGGATTATCGAGGTTCGTTTCGGTGTTTGTAGAATTTTGGGAGAGGAGTGAGAAAGATTAACCAATAATTAGGGGGGGGTTTCGCTGAGTTTTGTATCGGTTATGGGGTTTTAGGGTTTTTTTTTTTTTCCGGTGTGTATTTCATTTGTACTCGGCTTAGTGTTGTGTAATTTCGAAGTTTTTGGAGTTCTTCAAAGTGTAAAGATTAGAATTTGGTACTTTTCTTAGTCTCCTTTGTTTTTATTCTTTGTGTGCTGTTTGGTTTAGGCAAAGGTAAAAGATTCAAAATTTCAATGAAGTTTAAGATGGGTGTCTAATCCATCTGAATTGATATTCCTAGTCTAACTGCAATGGTTACGGATTGTTAGGAAATGGTGCTAATATTGTTGTAGAATTTTAGGATGCAACCTATGAGGATTTGGTTACAAGTTGAATAATTTTCGAGAATAGGGCCAAGGGCCAAGAGCTTTGTAGCTTAATAGCACTTTTTGTTGTTTTCAACGGAGAAGTCTAGGGTTCAAATCCCCTCTCCCCTAGCTATCAAATTATCAAAAAGTTTTCGAGAACAACAGGGAGGTCTGTGGATGATAAAGGCAGAGAGATTGTAGTTTTTCTATGTGATGGATGATTTGGGTTTAGTTTAACTGGAATGATTCCGTGAACCTTGCTAACAGAAGTTAGAATGGTGCTTGTAGTGCTTCTAGATTAACAGGATTTATAGTTAGTGCCCTATGTGATGGTCCATTACCCTCGAGTTTAATTTTTCACATGATATGTAATCATGTAATTTAGTAAACTATAGACTGGTGCGGTTTATTTTGAAAAAAAAACCTAAAGCCTTCCAAGTTTTCCTCTATCTGGGTTTTTTCCCCATGTTTTCCTTTGTAGTGCCTGAGTTTGTGCAAATTCATTAGTATTTGTATGTCTTGAGAGCCCCTTATATTTTACCCCTAAAGTGCATTCTTCAAATTTCTACCTTTATTGGTAATTTTTATTTTGGTGGAGCTACTTTTTTGGGAAATTGGGGAACTGTTGTTTGTTGTTTGATATTCTAATGTCATCCCTTATATGTCTTCTGCAGGTCCCAGTCGAGCAAAAACTTCCTTCACTATATCTTTTAGACAGTATTGTGAAGAATATTGGCCGTGATTACGTAAGGCATTTCTCTCCCCGTCTGCCTGAGGTGAGTTTTGCATAATCATTTGCACATATATATTTTAAGTCCCTAGTTTTCTTGTCACATGATTTTGACAATATTCTTATTTAATTTTTTCCAAGGTTTTCTGTGAGGCATACAGGCAAGTTCACCCAAATCAGTATAATTCTATGCGACATCTCTTTGGCACCTGGTCAGCAGTATTTCCACCTTCCGTCCTTAATAAGATTGAGGCACAACTGCAATTTAATCCTTCAGTAAATAATCAATCATCTGTCTTGGCTACCATGAGGGCTTCTGAATCTCCACGACCAACACATGGCATTCATGTTAACCCAAAGTACCTGCGTCAGTTGGAACATTCAACTCTGGATACTGTAAGCTCTCTCTTTCTCTCTCAAAAGACACGGGTTGGACTGCTGCCTTTATGTAGTGCAGTAGTTGAAATTCTGGTTACTTGTCAAGATGTTTTATTCTAAATTCTTGCAGTGGGATATCTGTAGTAAATGCAGTGTTGCATCTTCTAGTCAAGATGTTGCTGGACTAGTAGCAATCTATATATTTCACCAGAATTTGGAATATACCGACATCTATGTCTTCATTCATTATAAAGTTCTGCAGCTCAGATATTTGGATATTTTGTAGGAGGTGTGGCTGACCATTGTGATTAGATGTGGAAATATTTTCTTCTTAGATCGTATTTTATAATTGCTGATATGATATTTGAGGGCTTAGCAATAGCCTATGTAAAGGCTTTATTGTAATCAATTACATTCAAAGAGGGTGAATTACTGAATTTATTAAAATTCCAGCAGCTTATTTTAAGCTTTGAGGGCGTGAATGCCATCTTCTTCTTTCATGTGATTGCTTTGGAAACGTAGGTCTGATGTCTTAGGGTTTATTTCTCTTTCTTTCTGGATCTATTAACTGTTTTAACACCAAACTCATTCAATATCCAATCTTTTATTACCTAACACTACCTAAATCCTTTCACATCAAAATCTATTCAAGAACCTAATTTAGTGATGAATTCCTAAAGGTCCTACATCATAACAAGTTTTGTAAGAGAAATTTTCTTGTGTTTTCTATACTATGGTGTGGAAAAGAAATAAAATTACTTGATTAGATGGCCAAATGAGTGATGCCTAAGAATTGTGGAGTAAACATGTGTGATTTAGTCAAGGCCTACAGGTGCCTTCCCAAATTCGTTGCGGAGATTTCTATAGGCACCAAATGCCAATTAATATTTCGATGTAAACAACACTAGAATTCATACAGCGTTTATAACTCCTAGGCCCTAGCCATCATTTGGGGTCCAGCCCAGGGATTCCTCCTTGTAATTCCTTGATGTGAGTGGGGCGGGGGGACTACAAACACCCAGGAGAATAGTCAAGTGCTCGAAGAGCTCTGAACACTGGAGATAGCAACAAAAAAAAAAAAAAGGAAGAAAAAACTAGAATTCATACAGAACTGGTAGGAACTCATGAGTTACCGTACCCAAATCACTTGGGACCATTTCATTATCTGGCTTGTGCCTACTTATAAAAAAATTATCTGGCTTGTGCCAAATGTGCATTGTTTGTGTTTGTGATATATTGCGAAACAATGACACACATATCATAGGCTAGAGGATATGGAAAAAAAGTGCTATAATGAGCTCAAAATGATGGTTAACTTAGAATTGTTTTGGGGGGAATGGGATTCTGAATTCTGATCTCCTATCAATATTTTCAACTATCTTGGTTCCATATATTAATTAAATCTAATTTTTTATTTTTGTGCACTTGTTCTGCTTGTGTGCATTCTTTTGGTCTACAGCTTTTATTTTCCTGTTTTTATTTTTTCATTTATTTCATAAATGAAGGGAGAAATCTGCTGTGCTACTTTTTTTTGTCCTTTATATAAGTCAATTTCGATGTTTTTGTTTCATCATCTGATTGTAACTGAATTTAGAAACCTGCCAAGACAAACTGTGTTACTTTCTGTTGTTGCTCAGTTGTGCATGAAATGGACAGCTTTGGAATTTAAAATTTGTAATTTGTTTGTAACCCTTGCAGAATATTCAGCATCCTAGAGGAACTTCAGCTATAAAAATGTATGGTCAAAAACCTGCCATTCCATATGGCGAGTTTGATCCTGGTCATGCAGAGGTTGTATCCTCACAGGTTGGAGCCCAGAGATTGATCTCAACTGGAGATGCAGGTCATACACCTTTTGCCTTTGGGGCTAATAAGGCGCATCCACCTTCAACTGCCAGACTTGCAAGACCCTCTTCGCCTTCAAGGACTGGGCCTGATAGGTCTTTATCATTGGCAGGTGATGAATTTGCTGCAGAAAATTCTCCTAGAAGGTTTGTTGATAGGGCCTCTCCATCTCATCCATTTGAGTATGGACTTGGTAGAGTAATTGGTAGAGATGATGAAACAAGTGGCTGGCAGAGAAAACACTATTCTGATAATAATCAGAAAACTACTGCAGTATACCACTTTGGTAATGGACATGAGCACCAAAGACCGAGAGCTTTAATTGATGCGTATGGAAATGACACAGGGAAGAGATCTTATAACAATAAGCCTCTGCAGGTTCAACGCCTGGACAAAAATGATATAGACAGTAAGGTCACTCCAGCATCATGGCAGAATACTGAAGAGGAAGAGTTTAATTGGGACGATATGAGCCCCAATTTAGGAGACCGTGGTACAAGTAATGATTTCTTGTCATCAGCTGTTCCACCTTTTGGGAGCTTTAGAACAAGGCCAGGCTTTGGAGTGCAGAGTGCTTCCCCTTTGGAGCCTGATAATAGGAGCAGTTGGTCGAGTCAGGCTCAGCTTCCTGCAGTTGATGATTCTTCTATAAATGCTGAAGATCCAGTCTCCTTATCAAGTGTATGCTTCCTCCACTTGTTTGCTGTGCCGTTCTTGATTTTTAGGCAGCTTAGTTAGTTAATCTTGAATTTGAGTGATATTCTTCTTGCAACATAATCCACAGTTATGCTGAGTGGTGTGATTTTTGTTAGTTAATTTTCACTTCCTACCATATCTTTTTCCTTTGCTATCATGTGATTAGAGCGTTCCTTAAGAGTATTGTGGTTCCTCTATCGCAACACTGTCTTTTCAGCTCTTTACAAACATATTTAGGGGTCTTGAATTGAGGGTGAATACCCTTATTTTTTCCTTTTTAGTAATTAGAATCCAACCGTGCATATTATATAGAGGGGATTGGTGTGATGCAAATATTAACAAGATTAAATACCATAAGATCAAGACATATTCTTAAGTTCCTTTAACTTAATATGCTGTTCATCACATTTTATCTTTTTTTTTTTTTTTTTTCCTGTTGAACTTTAGCAGTTAATGTTATTTCATTAAGACTTTTAAAAAAATGTATTATATTAAGAGAAAGAGAGGGAGGGGATGGGTAATACATCTTGCTAATATCTGGAACTTTTGGGCATTGGCTATAGTAGGGTTCATGATTTTATGTTTTTGGTTATTATGCCTTGTGTGTCCACTATGCACTAGTTTGAGTTTTACGAGTGAAGGTTTCCAACCCCAATAATTTTTAAATTTGTGGTCCCAGTCAAACTAGTTTCCTTCTCTCCATCTTCTATAATTCCACTCCTTCAGCCTCATTACTTTAAACTGCAACTGTAAATTTTTAATTATTCTTCCTTAGCTGAAACACTCTGCGTTTGATAATCCTTATGTTATTCTTCATCAAAATACAATACCCAAAATGTCAAAAAGAGCCTCTAATTTCCTTTCACACAAGACAACTGCCATTGAGAACCAGTTATGAAAACCTTCTTGTTGCTAAATTTAGAACTCAAAATGTGCCCTCTTGCTCCTTCACAAAGCAGAAACCGCTGATTTCCCCAACCTTTAGCCACTAGTAAAGTCATGGTAGAAAGTTATAATACCCTATTTAGCCTCTGTTTGGGAAGCGTGTTTTGCTTCCCCGCGGTGTTTTTTTTAGTGGGTCCCGTGCACTGTTCACGGGTCCCGCAAACTACTTTTTTCAAAAAAACAACTTTACAACTAGGTCCCATAGCACTATTCACACGCATTTAAAAATATATTTTGCTACAGTATTTTCAGTTTTCAGCTGGGATGCATGGACGAGGCAAAATGGCCGCTACACCTGCGTCTGACGCGGTGATGCACAAGCGATGCGGCTGCCTACGCGTCGGTGCCGAGCCCAGTTTTTTTTTTTTTTTTCCCAACTCGGCTCAGGCTCAGGCCAATTTGCGCTATATCAGGAGAAACTGCCAAAACACACCGATACCGGTGCCGAACCGGCCGATTCAGGCTGAAATTGAAAAAAAAAAAGGAGGGGGGATGTTTTGAGGTATGGGGTGATGTGAGAGATTGCTTGTGTGTGAGACAGGGAGAAAACGAAAGAGAAAACAAGTTAAATACATACTTATCTGCTTTCGGAATCAAGAATGAGGCAATGAGCAGGAGCAGAAGGAATTGTTCTTCTTCAAGAGGATTTTGAACTTGAAAGAGTTAAGAGAGAAGCAGAAGTCTGTAGAATGGGTTGTGGGGGTAGGTAGGGTAATAAATGGGGGAGATATTTAAACAAATTTTTACTTTTTTATTCTACCATCTGATAGATCAAGAGATTTTATCTATTTGTTTAATTATTTTATTAGGATGTGTATTGCACTTTGCACACAAGGTAGATAGCTAATGTTTCACATAAACTCAATAATTAATGTAGTGGGTAATTAAGGGGAAAAATGAATAAATAAATAAGAAAGAAAAAAGAAATAATAAAAATTTATGGGCTTAAGCAAGTTAATATTTAGTTGTTTAACTTTATTTTGATATTAAAAAAAAAAAAACTAAACTCAGTTAATTAAGCATTTTTAATATTTATTTCATTAGCTTGTATTATTATTTAACTAAAAAAAAGTAATACATTTTTTTATGTTAAGATTTAAGACTAAAATAGTTTGTATTGTTTGATATTTAGTTGTTTACTTCCTTTAATTGATAATTTTATGTTGTATAAGAATATATATATATTTTAGGAACTCCGAAACACCTTAAAACGATACAACAAAATATTTAGTTATTTACTTCCTTAAATTTGGTATATGTTTATATAATGTGAAAAAAGTATGCTTCGCAATATATTAAAAATATAAATAAAAATTTTTTTAGAAATTTTTTAATCGCTGCACTCTGCCGCACCTGCACCCGCACTCGCACCCGCACTCGGAAATACACCCGTGCTTCATAGGTTTTCAGCAATAAGCGGTATCCAAATAGACCATTTGTGCTTTTTGACATCATTTGATGTTTTTTATCACAATTTTTTTTTTGACTTGTCTCCAAAAAGCCAACATCCCTGAAACTATTAATATGTTCCGGGAATTGATAATATGATTAGAGAAAATGAACTTCCAACCTTACATTTGAATTTCTGCTATTTTGACTGCAGTTTGGTCGTGGATCAACGCGGAAGATATCTGGATTCCGAACTGAGAGAAATCAGAATCGGGATTCTCGCTATCCTCAGGAGGCTTGGAATATGCCTCCCCATCTCGCCAAAGGAAGAGAGAGGAATTTCCATATGCCCTTATTGGCAAGTGGTACATCTCCATCAGATTGTGAAAAAATGACTCCTCTTATAGATAAGCTTCCAGATGCTGACCCACAAATAAGCAGACCCCCTACAATTACATCAAGAATTGGTCCTAGTCTTGACTCGTTTGGTGTTGAGCCTCGGCCTGGTGTTGTACCCTCATATATGGGGGTAAGACCTCCCCTAAATGTGCATAACTCTCACCCACCGCATCTGCTACCTAATTTTATGCAGCAGAAACATATGAGGAGCCAATTCCAGTCAATAAATGCTAGCAATACTGTCAATAATCTAGGTCCAAATGGGTCTTTTTATATCCCTGAGCAGCAGATGGATGGTTTTGGAAACAAGGAGCTGAGTTCTTCAAAGCTGCAACAATTGCCTAGTCAGCATGCAGGACTAATTCCTCTAAGCCAGGCACAAGTCACTCCTTTACAGCCACAATTTCTTCCATCTCACGAGGTGCATCAATCTGCAGCAGCTGTGTTGCCACCTCATTTTCTGGCAGCCCCTTTGAATCATGGATATAATTCACGAGGGCATGGTGCCACTGTTAGTACAGGTCCATCAAATCCTGTACCTGGTGTACAGTTGAATATCCTAAACAGGCCTTTACATTTACAGGGGGGCTCATTGCCACCTCTACCTCCCGGCCCTCCTCCTGTGCCATCACAAATGATGCCTCTCACACAAAATGCTGTTCCTGGTGTTTCTAGTCAACAGCCTAGCAGTGCATTTCCTGGATTGTTTGATTCTCTCATGGCTCAGGGTTTGATCTCATTGAACAAACAGGCTCAGGTATGCATTAATATTTCACTTTATGCTTTAAATGCTCAATTTTGATTTTTGTTTTCTTTTCCTTGGAATGCAATTGTTTGATTGTTTCTCAACCAAGTTATTTGATATATAGGATTCTGTAGGAGTTGAGTTTAATGCGGACCTTCTCAAGGTGCGTCATGAGTCTGCAATAAATGCCCTATATGCTGATCTCCCCAGACAATGCACAACCTGTGGCCTTAGATTCAAATGCCAAGAAGAACACCGTAGTCATATGGATTGGCATGTAACTAAGAATCGTATGTCTAAAAACCGAAAGCAGAAGCCTTCTCGTAAGTGGTTTGTAAGTGTGAGTATGTGGCTCAGTGGTGCAGAAGCATTAGGAGCTGAAGCAGTTCCTGGGTTTTTACCTACCGAGACTGTTGTAGAAAAGAAGGATGATGAAGAAATGGCTGTACCTGCTGATGAAGATCAGAATGCATGTGCATTATGTGGAGAGCCTTTTGAAGAGTTTTACAGTGATGAGGCAGAAGAATGGATGTATAAGGGGGCTATTTACTCAAATGCACCCAATGGCTTGACAGTAGGCATGGATAGGTCTCAGTTAGGCCCAATAGTGCATGCTAAGTGCCGGTCTGAATCTAGTGTGGTTTCCTCTGAAGATTTTAGACAAGAAGAAGGGGTATGCATTTCTTGTTCAACTCTTTCAGAATTTTGGCTTATATACATTTATCAAAAATAAAAAATAAAAAATAAAAAAAGTTTCTTATATACTTTCTTCTGAAAGTCTGTCTTTGTTTTATGGTTAAAGCCATAGTATTTTGTCTGAGGACTTTGTTATGCATTCATGTATATATCAATGAGCAATATATTACTCAAGACCAACGCAATTATGTGAATATTTTCATTTGTTATCTTACATCTAAAGCTCAACAAATGTTTTGTATTCATTCTTTTAATTGTTGTGTGCAGGGAATTACTGCAGAGGGTAGTCAAAGAAAACGTATGCGGATTTAACTTAGCTAGATTGACTTCTATGTCATCTGTAACATAATGTGATTTTGTTCGTGTTAATGGTATGCTCTTAACTAATTTTTACAGTAGCATTGGAGGTCACAGTATCTTGGCTTCATGCCAGAATCTTGTACATGTATAGTTGTACTTGTAGCATGCAACATTGCGTTTTGCAGCAGAGGTTACAAATTCTCTTGCAATATTACCTTTCTGGCATTCTTTTTATTTTTGCTGTCAAAACATCAAGAGGGACATAGAATATTTTCTTTATTGCCATTGACAGGTATTCCTGTGGTTCCTTCACCGTCTTAAGTGCATTGTTTTTGTTCACCTAAAAACAAGGAAAAGAAAAAAAGAAAAAAAGAAAAAAAGAAAAAAAAACAAAAGAGGTAGGGGGAGGGGGGGTGGGTGGTGGTAAGCATTGTGTCCATTTTTTTTTGTTTTTAAATATTCTGCAGGTGGAAGCATGAATGGTCAATCTGTATGCCAAAGCTTCTTGTTTTTATTTCTCATTAAACCAATGGATCAATGGAAGTGAAATGACGATCAGAGTGGAAATTCATTATACTTGGGGGCTGGAGCCTTTTAAAAAAAAATTTCACTCTGGATTTGGTTTCAGGATCATTGATGTATTGTATAATTTCATTTTCTTGGTAATTTTGGTAGAGCTTTAAGAATTGTGTTTATTATATTACTGTTCCTTCCATTGGAAGGGCTTTTTCTCTTCTAGTTTAAATAAATGTACTCTTTTATTAAATGAATTTGTCTTTAAACACCGTTCTTATCCCGTGCCCGCCATTCAAAGTTGCGATGTGTATACCTTCAATGATAAAGATGCTCTCTCTCTCTCTCTCTCTCTCTCTCTCTTGTTATTGAACTTAGTTGTGACTTATGAATCATGTCAAAAATATGTGTTTTGTGAAGTGTTGCTGCTAGGCTGCAAAAGATGCAGCAACATTCACTTTCATGACTTTTCTTATAGAGAGTTCATGTCCTATAGAGGGTTTATGTCCTCTCTATCTTACTGCGTGTGGTTGAACATAGTGTTTTTTATTTATAAAAGTTGAAGTTAGTTGTTGTGACATCTGTCTACCGTTAATTCTGCAAAAGTTGCAGCAAACATTTACTTTGCATGACTTACCTAATGGAGGGGCATTATGCATTTATGCTTTTTCTCTATCCTAAAGAGAAATAAGAAATCCGTTTTCAGTAGATCAGGGAGCTTTGTAGTGTTCGCAAAGCAGGTGTTTTGGCATCTTCTTATTTGGGTGTTTCTTCTCAATAATATTAATCCTGCAACATTGCGAGCAACAGATATATATGGTTGTCTGAACTCTGAAGATTGACAAATACAAAAACATCACAACGAGTCTACAAAGGGTAGTTTGGATCATGATGGATCATTCCTTCTTTTTCTTTGTCAAAAAGTATATATTATTTGGTGGGGTTAGAAGTGTTGCAGAGTTATTTTGACCACTAACCACTCTTTTTTTTTTTGAAAGGCCACTAACCACTCATTACCACCATATGAGAGCTATCTTCTAATTAAAATTCATTCATATAGATCATAAATATTATACGAGTTACAGGGTATGGGTAAAACTTAAAAACACTTTTTAAAGTGATACTATAAAATAATTTTCTAAACCGTGCAGTTTTTTTTGTGTTAAAATTGGTAGAAATTTTATTGATTTATATAATATAAATTTAACTGCACACCATTGGATATAACATATAAGTACAGCCAATAAAGAGGATCTTCAATTCATAAAAAACTCTCACATTCATCCTACAGTTAGCTTATGCATAGCTCTATTGCTATTATTCTCAAAAACTTAAAATATAGGTCACTAATTTCCTTTCTATATAAAGTGACCATGCAATATATATGGGTCCAATGGGTATGAGTTTATTTTAAGCATTTCTAGCACTTAAACATAGGTTCCTAACTAATTAGCCCTTGCTTCATATTAAAAAAAAAAAAATTAGCCCTTGCTGACTTTAAAATGGTGCCACAGCCACGCCTTATTTACTTGTCATTTTACATATCTACGAGTTTTGAGAAGCAGGGAACTGTTTCTCCATTGGGTAATATTTGTGATTTAAAATCATTTCAGCATCCTTATCTCCACGCCCACTACAATTTACCACAACCTTTGTACCAGTAGGCAAAGTGGGGCAAAGTTTATTCAGAAACGCCAATGCATGAGAGGCCTCCAACGATGGAATTATACCTTCCAATCTGCATAACATTTGGCACGCTGCAAACAATAGGGAACCACAAATTAATAGTCTCAAATTTAGAAAATAGTGTTCTCCATAATTTCATTTTCTTTTACATATCAATTATTATATATGAAAACAAATCTTGTTGCGCATTTAATAATGTACACTCCGTATGTATCATATCAAGAATTGTATACGTGATATCCACAAAAAAAATGTGAATAGTGAGTGTGTACGGACAATGTATGTTAGTAAGTATGTGATAATCATTACTCATTGTATAATTTCCTTATCGCATACCATTTAGGGCTTCTTTGTCTGTGACACTGTAGTATTCTGCACGCCCTGTGTCTTTAAGAAAGCTCAGTTCCGGGCCAACGGCAGGGTACTCTAGCCTGCATTTATTTGTGGATTAGGCACATCTACATCACACTAAAAAGTAACCATTACTATCATCTTAATTAATTTATTAATTTAATAATTGGTCTAAACTAGTATTAGCAACTTGCATTAGACGTGACGATATATATTTATATGTGGATTAAGTGAAAGGACGGTTTAAACTTTAAACTAATTAGGTCTTAAGTATTAACCCTAGAGTCAGAAATTACTGGTCTCAAGTTCCCCCTTCTATATATTTCATATTATCTTTGCTTTTTACTGTTAAATATAAATTTGATTATTTTTTGGGGTCAAACATTATCCTACTTTATTATATATATCACGTTGCATCTTTCTTTTGAAAGTACTGATTTTGTAATCATGTACTAATTCTTATAAAATATGCGGTGGTTAGACCTTGGCCAATGCTCTATAGTCTATAGTGTAAATAAAAATGCTACTCCTACTCCTATTTCAATTTTTGTATATAAGTTTCTCAAAAAAGTAGAAAAAATTGTATATATGCACTCTATGCTGTGTAAACAGGTAAAAAGTGTACAAAACTGTAAATTAACCCCTTCTAAAAAAAAAAAAATGTAAATTAACCACGACGAGTTTTGTAACTTGTTGACACATTTTGGTGTTTTCATTGTAAATATTCAGGATTGAAATTCCTAAATCACCAATAATTTTTTTTTAAAAAAAAAAGTAAATTAATGAAAGAAAAAAACTTCTCTTTGTCTCCCTAATTATAATTAAAAAGTCTGTGAATATTTTAAAAATGATGATTCTTTATCACAGGATCAAAATATCAATTAGTTTTATGATTTAGGCGGGATTCGAATATTAAATCTCTTATTCCGTAACACAATTTTTTACTAGTTGAGTAAACTGTAACTTAATACTATTATGTTAGTTTAATCAATATTTTATATTAGAGTTGATACTAAAATTATAATTTTTTATATGCTAAATTGAATAAAAATTTGGTGCTTTGGTACTTACCCCACACCAACTGAGTGTGGCCTTATAATTTGGCCTTCCTCATCTTGCAACAAGTAGCTCATGGTTCCATGGTAAACTCCCACATCACCTTTAGCCAGAGTTGCAGAGTGCTTGTCACTTTCCAAACCAAACCCACCAGCCTCAACTCCAATCAACCTCACATCTTTTTCTTTAATAAATTCATGGAACAACCCCAATGCATTAGAGCCACTCCCTACACATGCAACCAACACATCGGGCTTGCCACCCCATTTGTCCATTGCTTGTCTCCTTGTTTCTTTTCCAATCACTGATTGAAACTCTCTGACCATGCTTGGACATGGATGAGGCCCCACTACTGTTCCTGTCAAGTAATAGCTACTCTCTAAGTTTCCTACCCATTCCCTGAAGGCCTCTGAGGTTGCTTCCTTAAAATTTCCATCAACTGATTTAACCTGTATGATAGAGCACTCAGTTTATGCAAAAATTTATATCTGTTTGATAGAAAAATAAATTTTTAAAATAAATTTTACATGCTTTTTAAAATATTAGATATCATATTATATATTTTACACTATATTTTATTAAATAAAATTTTCTTATTTTTCAAATTTTTTTTTTCTTTATACACAATAATCAACATTCACTCTCATCCTTAATTCTCAACATTCACTATTGTTCTTCATTTTCGAGATACATAAAAAAAGAGAATAAGAAATTAAATGTATAAATTTACATGATTTTTGTAACAAATTTGTAAATTTACATAATTATGCATTAACTGATGTAGGTTATTTTTAGATAAAAATTTGTAAATTTTACACATTTTACAATTATACGCCAAAACAACAATTTTAATGGTCAATATTTTACCTCTCTACCGTACTATTTTGGGGCTATATTATATTTCTTCCACGCCAGAAGTGAGTATTCATGAAGGGTATTTATTTATTGAAAATTCGTAAAAATTATTAACATAAAAAAATGGGACTTTAAAAATTGATACCTCAAATTATTGAGATTTGATTGATTGAGCGTGTGTTGTGCAAATATGTATTGAGTCTAATATTGTATATTTGTTATGTGAATTTTGAGTTTATAAGTGATTAAAGAAACTTTAATTGTAAATTTATAGCTTTGACGCATCTAATTATATCATAATCATTTGTATCTTTGTTGTATGTGCAAAGGGATGGCAATGGGGTGAGGTGGGTCCGAAGGATGGGGTTTTTACCCCCGCCCCGCTCTTATTATGGGAGAAATTTTCTTACCCCATTTCTGCCCCTTGGGGCCTCGCGAAGCCCCCTACCCTGTAAAACTCAACTTATTGTTAATTTACCCACAATTATTACAGTTGTTTTTAATAAAACTTGTTTGGTTAATGAACATATACTTGAAATTACAAATAAATTTATCCCATAAAATCAAACTAGT
Source organism: Castanea sativa (assembly GCF_040712315.1). Classification (NCBI taxonomy): domain Eukaryota; kingdom Viridiplantae; phylum Streptophyta; class Magnoliopsida; order Fagales; family Fagaceae; genus Castanea; species Castanea sativa. Next base: position 69,703,353 of record NC_134017.1, read on the forward strand.
TTTTAGCAAAAAATTGAATAATATTATTTAAGTGTTCAATAAGATAATATCACAACAAAAACAAAAATCTCATAATACAAAATCAATGATTCAATAGTATATAAATTTGTTTATAACAAAGACAAAAGAAAATGTTAAAACTAGTATCTTATTTCTAACCTTACTAGAGAAAAAAAAGAGACAAAAAGCTTTGTTGGGAAAAATAAAATAAGCAGATGATATGTTTGTTTAAATAGTAGGGTTTTATGGTATAAAAAATTTACAATTTAATCTTTCTCAATGTGAATCGGGGTGTGGGGCAGGGCAGGGCAAGGCTAAAATCTCGCCCCATCCCCGCCCCACCATCTTTGCATGGTGGAAAAAATCTGCAGGGTGGAAAAAATCCGCATGAAGTGAAGCGGGGAGGAGTGGGTCACGTGGGACGAGGCGAAATTGCCATTGTGTGCAATGCAATCCACTTTTAAATGTGAACTAGCCTCTATTATAGGTTAATCATGTAAACTTGACTTTTTTTATAGCGATTAAAATATGATGTAAAGAACGAAGTTCTATCATTTTGTCATAGGTATAGTATATTTTTCTAGTCTTTAAATGCATTGAATAAGATATGAGTCAAATCAAATTTATATAAAAGTTATCATTTCACAAGAAAGTCAATTCTTTGGAGCGAAAAAGTTTTTTGAAACTTTTTCTGTTTGGCATCTATTTATTTTAAATTTTTTGTTGAAAGTGTTGTAAATAAATATAAATGTTAGTTGAAATAGTATAGTAAAACTTATGAATAATATTAAAAAGTACAATCAGACCCATAAATAATAGTAAAAATTAAGTTAAATAGTAAAATAAGTTAGTAAAAAAAAACACTAGCCAAACAGATACTTAGTCAAAGTTTGAACTCAAAATCGCTGTTACGATACCACAATAAAATCATAAAACATAACTGTCAGAAAAATGTGAATTATTGTAAGAAAAGAAGAAATATGTATACCTCAGCACCCAGCAACTTCATCAACACCAAATTAGAAGACTGTTTCTCCATATCTTTGGTGCCCATGAAGATTGTGCACTGCAAAGATAGTTTGGCACATGCAGCAGCTGTGGCCACACCATGTTGTCCAGCACCAGTGGCTGCCACGATACTTTTTCGGCCTAGACGTTTGGCAATCATGGCCTGGGCTATGGCGTTGTTGATCTTGTGTGCTCCACCATGGTTCAGATCCTCTCTTTTTAGATATATCTCTGGGCCCTCTCCATTATTGTTCTTCTTGTAGTGATTTGTGAGCCGCTCGGCAAAGTATAGAGGTGTTTCCCTCCCAACATAGTCTCTTAGTGCCGTTGCTAGCTCAGCCTACAATAAATTCACCCATAAAATAAAAATTAAGAAAAAAAACCCTGCGGTTTTGCATGAAGAGTCATTTTAGCATTTTTCTTTCCGTCTTTTGGTCATGTTATATATGATAAATGTAATTTTGATATTAGAATTATGTGAAAGCAACGTTAATTATAAGTCGTGAAAATGGTTGGGAAATAATATGTATCATTATTTCAAACTACCACAACTTTCTTCCAGTTTTTGAAAGAAGAATAATGTCATTCACAATGGATTTTTAGTATTCTTAGTTTGCACTACAGCATGCTTTTGATGTGACAGTTACATCACAAATATAAATGTTTGTGAGGTGTGAAGAGTGAAAATCGAGGTTTAAATCTCTAAGAGAGACATTCACACACATATATACTTAGATTAGATTAGTGTATAAATTTTATATTGTATAAAAAAAAAAAGTATTCTTAGTTTATGCAGCGCTAATTAGTTGTGGTTGTTTAATGCAAACCTGAAACTGGGCGTCATGCAAAACCAAATTGAATTCAGCTTCAAGATTGCTCAAGCAAGAAATCAATGTCTCTGGCACGAACTTCCCTCCAAACCTCCCAAATTTTCCTTTACATCCTTTCCTTTCATTATCAGTTTCTTCAACTAGTTGTGGATTTGGCAATGTCGGCCTCTTCATAATCAAACTACTAGTCGAACCGATAATATTTTTAACCAAAGAGTTGTGATCAACAACTACAGCACGAACCACAGAGGCATTGCCTATTCTTCTCTTAACACTAACATGTCCACTGGTTGGACATATTTGGGAAATAAGAAGATCAGTTCGCATATTACAAGCCATATATATTAAATGTTTGTGTAAGGGTGAGAGAGAGAGAGAGAGAGAGAGAGAGAGAGTTATATTTGGGTGTTTGTTAATACTTAATACTTGTTGGAACACTTTGAGTTTTTTTTATAGAGGTATTATTCTCAGACAAGTCAAGGTAGTTAACAAATACTGCACTCAAATAGTTATGGCCACGAAAACGAGGAACACGAGGAGGTTTTATGAAAAAAAGAGGTTTACGTTGTCCTTAGTGTGTGTGGGCACAGAATTAAAAAATAGCTACTTTCCACATAAGGGCAATTGACTTGAGAAGGACGTTGATATAATATATCCGTACAAGTTACGCATTTTATATTTTTGGACGTAAAAAAAAAAAAAAATTCTGAACATTACGTGTGATCCTTTATATATATATATATATTGAAATATATTTTTTTATATTGACAAAATTTAACCCCAAACCTGTTTGAAATCAAAGAAGTCAAAACTTAAAGTTAAGTAGGACGGTTCTGCTACTGGCTGCTTGTGGCTGCTTCAGCCTTTAGCTTTGTTGCTTAACCGCTAAGGGTTTTTTATAAAAATGAATTGTTATTAGGTTATTGTTTAAGATAAAGGGCTTTGTACCCAGAGATGGTTTGGAAGAAGCATTTCTTTGAGATCCTGAGCTTGCCTGGCCTCCCTGCCCATTGGGGTGATACAGAAATTGCTTTAACTTGCTACCTCAGACTAGCTGCTCCAGGTGATTTCACAAAATTCTACAGTTCTCTGTAGTATGCCCTCACTCCTGGTGGTACCGACAATGAAAGCTTTGGTTGCGCCTCGTGGGATTTCCTCCCATCTTGTTTGGCCATTAAAAGAAAGGTTTGTTCTTAATTTTTTCTAAGATTTGATGCACTGGTTCTCAAAACAATGTGCTAATCACCTTAGCAGCAGCAGCCCCAAATTGCCTAGAAAAATCCCACCGAGGATGATTATTGTTGTACTTGTCCGACCTGAAGTCCCTTCTATCTTGAGGGACCACCTTAACCTTGCCTTTACCCAGTTGTTGGTCCTCCTTGACCTGTATATACTTATCAATGCGGTCTATGAGCTGCCGCACATTACTAATTGGTTTCCTTGCCAACGATTTCCTCAATCCATGCTCGGCAAGCAGGCCGACCTTAAACGTTCTTACAGCTACGTCATCAAAATCTCCATCAATTTAATTAAACATCTCCCAGTATTAGTCAGAGTATGTCTTTAAGGTTTCTCCGCAAGGAGTTTAAAGGCCGAGGAACCCTACTACAAGTTACAAACCGAGAACCAAAAGTTCTCGTAAGCTCCTTAAAAGAGTAAATAGATCACTCCTTCAGGCCATTAAACCACCTCATCGCCACAAGCCCTAAAGTGCTTCGCAAGGTTCGTCTTACCATTGTATATGGTAAACATTGGCTGAGTAAATCTCTGGGGAAGCCTCCCTCCTTCAATTCTTCAGGTAAAAGGTGACTTGAAGATCTTATTTAGAGCCTTACTCATAACATCGTTGCCCAAGCCTTTATGTGATGGACCTCTCCTCCCCCTTCTATCATGATACTCCTCATCACAGGAGAAAGGTTTGTTAGGAGGGGTCCTTGACCTGTGCCGGTAGCTATAATCATTATCATCATCAGAAGAATGGTTAGAGTTTGCAGGAGTTCCTCCACCCCTCTCCTAGCGCAACCTTCTTCTTAAACGATCAATCTCCAACTGCATGCTTCTGGTAGTTGCCTCATGAGAGACATGGCTTCCACTCCTGGACTGACTTCTACCAGTATGTGTGGTATGGACACTGACTTCCCGGTCCCTCCTTTCCTCAAGGTTGAGAAACTAATCTTGACGCTAGGACCCAATGGACTCCTCTCGGTTTGGCCCTGAGCATGCCATAACTCAGTGTCATTCTCACTAAAGCTCAAGATTTCCCATAGACAATGCCAATTGTAAGGCAAGGTTTGAATTCGTAGCCCAAAAGTGAAAAGGACTAAGGCCCAAAAAGCCCAAAATAATGAATTTGTAGAGGGTGGGCTAGAAATTGAACTCCAATGAGTTGAACCATAATCACAGTAGGTTCTATGATACTTGAAAGCATGAATAAACAAGTTTATGCAAAGAAAGTCCTCCTCAGCAAAGTCCGAGAATGGTAGTTCTTATATATTTCTCTTAGATTTAAACACCATTACAGTTATTGAGGGTACAGTGGTTTCCTCACAGATTCTCTCTCCCCCCCTTTGTAATGGGGATTTCTTTCTTTATATTCCCTTTCCTCACTTCATTTCAATCCTCCACGCGTAGATCAGACTACTGGCTTTGATACTTGTCTCATCAACACCTTTCTGAAGTCTTTGGTAGTAGCTGTAAGGCTGCTTACCACTGTTCAGGCATCACCTCCATATTAATGTAGCTAGAAGGTTAGCTGCAAAGCATTCAATGTTTATCTTAGCTTCTCTATGTCCTACGTTTCCCTAATGTTTATCCTTACTAAGAGAACCCTTCAAAGTGTTGCCTTTAAGGGCAAACTAATCCTTCTTATCTCTGTTTTGCTTAGCCGATGAGGCATTCCTCCTCGGACTACTTTCCATAACCCTCGCGGCTATATTTTGTTCGTGGCATTCTAACTCTCACATCTTCCCTATTATCTATATGTCCTCGGACTACTAAGTGTCATCGGATAAGGCCCACGGCCCAACATATTCTCTTGGGCCTTTTATCCCTATAGAAGTTATTAGGTTATTGTTAACCAAAGCGACAATTGTGTTTTTGATAAATCATATTCTATTGTTCTATCTTTTAATATTTGTTAATATATATATTTTAATATAAATATTTTTAATTATAAATGTCTACTTCAACATTGAATTTTAAATGAGAGAGAGAGTTCAAAAAGAATCTCTTGAAAAATTTGTTGCTAGTAATAAAAAAAAAAAAAAAAACTTATATGATAATTTTATTTCACAAAAAATCAAGAGGAAGGAATTATAAACAAAAACTTATAAAGTAAAATTAAATAAATATTATTTAGTTACTTTTTAATTTTTTTTAAAAAATACCTCATATGTTCTAGTATTTCGTGCGGCCATAATTTTGCAAACTCTTGATTCAGTCCTTTGTTTTTCAATCTAGTGTCTGTTTAGGTATCCTATAGTTTCTAATAGGTTATTTGCTAAATATGATACATAAAAGATATAGTTTTTTGTAGCTTTTATTTTCAATGTGTCTTAAAAAGCTAAGTAGGATTATAAATGAATTAAGCCGTTCATAAACAATTTGGGCTTAACTTGATAAAAATCTTACTCATGTTTGTTTGTTTATAAACAACCCAAGTTTTAACTTTACTTTTAGTTTTGTTAATAAAAGAGCCAAACTCAAGCAATTTTTTTTTTTTCGTGAACAAACTAGGAAGCAATATAGCCTGATAAAAAGCAAGTCGAGCCTAAGCTTGTTTATGGATTTAGTAATAATTTTGATATCGACTTGAAAAGTTAAGTCATGTCTTACTAAGTTTTCAATTAATTAGGAGTTAGGTCCACTTGTCCAAATCAAATGAGCTTAATAATATGCTTGATATGTGCTTGATAATGTACTTGTATTGTATCGCAAGCTCAAGAGCTTGATATTGAGCTCGAACTTGGCTTGAATAATAAATCAAGTTGAGTCAAGCTAAGCTTAAGTTTATGAACTTTTTGATGAGGTGAGCTTGGTTCAACCTCGAGCTACAAGCTTGAATATTTTATTTTTGTTGTTGAGATGAGCTTAAACATTCAATACTCATAAAGTCTTGACTCACAAATAGCTCTAATATAAGCTAGTTTTTTTTTTTTTTTTAAAAATTTAATAAAAAAATGAGACAAAAAGTTAAAAGTCTTTGTCAAACAGACCTTTTGGCAAGGGCGGCGCTATGTATATTTGAGGGTGGTCACAGGAACACCCTCAACTTGGAAAATAAATATATTTTATATCTTAAGAGAATGAAAATCTAAATTAATATAGGTTGTTGACCACCCTAGAAAAAAAAAACTTGACCACCCTAAAAAGAACTTAAACATCCTAGATAAAAATTTTCTCATTAAAAATAAAATTTTACCTCTCCAAAATTTGGTATTGAAGATTGAACCAAAAAATTGCGAGAAATGCTATATTCATAATATGTCCTCGATATTTTCACAACAAATCTTAAGTAGTAGGTTGTTACTAATAGACAATTTTTTTTTTTTTAATGATATGTAAATTGGAACTAGAAACTATTGCCAACTAAAATTTGTTGTGAAAATATTGAGGACGTAGCATTTTTTTAAAATTTTCCAAATAAACAAATTAGCCTAAATCAAATGTTTAATTGTAATCTTTTAAAATGTGTATTCAAAAAGCATATTTTAAAATTGCTATTTAAAAAAATTCATATTTTCCAATAGCTAGCTAGTTAGTAAGCGCTTTAGTCTTTGGTTGAATTTATTGGATTTATGTGATACATCTTGTACATACACATATGCATTAAAATAATATCCCAATACTGTATTGAACATGATTAATGTTACGATTTAATGCCTAAGTTGAATATGTTGGATGAACTTGCTGTTTACCCTTTATTTTTTTGTTAGCAATATGGACAAAATTCTTATAAGGAAATCACTTTTATTGCAAATTAAGAAAATTCTTATTCACTTGAATAATCTTCTTTTAGATCCTAAACTATGAGAAAAAGTCTCATCTTTTCATCCCAATGATCGAGAGAAAATACAAAGAGCATATTTACAAAGATGTTCTTGTCAACCTCTTAGCAATGATTTCCCTAAAAAAGAAATTAGTGGAGCATTACATTGATTTAATCCTGATTGGAACATATCATAAAAAATAAAAGGGAGATTACAAAATATTGGTTGGAACATATCATAAAAAAAATGATGCATTTTGTTTATATTGTTACTTATTTAGGCAATATGTTGGTAATTGAAAGGGAGATTATTAGTTTAATGATTACTTGGTTGTGTATATTGAAAAACATGTAACTAATAACATTGATAACGAAACTATCATACAACAATTTCAAAATATGAAAAACTTGTAAAAGGACATGTTAGGTTCTAAGTACTTAGGAACTAATGTATTAAAACTCTAATATGTATTGTTGACAAACCATGATCAAAACAGGTGTCTAGTTATGTTTTAGACTTGCTCAAAGTATGTGATTTATGTAAAGTTGGAATCGAGTTAACTGTAGAAGTTACTGTGCATTTCTGCCTGACTCGATCGATCGAGAATTAGACTCGACTGATCGAAAGTCGTGCAGATTTTTTTTTCTGCAGAATTTCCAACTCATCCCTAAGCTCATATGGCGTGTAGGGTTTTATGTTTTGCCCTAGGTATAAAAGGCAAACCTTAGTCACGTTTTTAAGGTTGCTCATATTGCTGTTTGTGTGAATCTTTTGTGAGATTTGAGAGGTACTTGCCTTCACACAAGCTTGGGATTATCAAGAAGGAGATTTCTTCAAGAATTTGATGATCATTCAGTTGCTGCCATAAGAGTTTAAAGATACACAAGTGGGAGTGCTTGTACTTGCTGGAGAATCCAAGAAAGAAGGAGTCCGTGATCTCGGAGCTTGCACGTGGTCATGTCAGTAAGTTCTACTGGTGGGTAGCAGTAGGATGTTAGTGGTCTAAGTCGCTATTGTACAATTTCGATTCTTTCATAGTGGATTCAGGTTTACCTTGAGGATAGTTAGGTTAAATCTTCCCCAGGTTTTTTACCGGTTTGGTTTTCTTAAGTCATCATATCTTTGTGTTTTTATATTCTGCACTTTGCATTGATATGATTATATGATTGTGTTAACCTAGATCTAAAATTTGGACTAAATAATAACTTGACTTGTTAACTAGGTTAATCCAATTATGATTTAAGGGGTCTAAATAAACTCTACAAGTGGTATCAGAGCGGGTAGCTCTTGTGTGTAGATCTTTTGATCTCTGAGCTGATCCTTGACCCCTGTTGTTATGGAACATGAACACTCTCTTGTTATTCCTCCTCACTTTGATGGGAATAATTATGCTTATTGGAAAGTAAGGATGAAAACTTTCCTAAAATCCATAGATGAGAGAGTCTAGAACCCTGTTGAATATGGATGAGAGAAGCCCACTACTCCTGTGAGTGAGTGCAAACTTATCGCCTTCAATAGCAAAGTTATGCTATCTTTAATGCTGTTTCTATGGAGGAATTTAAGAGAATCTCTAATGTTGAGATTGCTCACACTACTTGGAATATCCTCCAAACTGTGCATGAAGGCACAAAGGCAGTTAAGATCAATAAGTTGCAACAATTAACAACTAGATTTGAATGCATTAGGATGTTTGATGATGAATCTTTTGATGAATTCTATACTAAACTAAATGACATTATTAATTCTGCTTACAACTTGGGTGAAATATATGATCAACCTAAAATTGTTAGGAAGATTCTTAGATCTTTAACTAAAGATTTTAGATCCAAAGTGACTGCCATCACTGAGAGCAAAGATGTGGACTCCATCCCTGTTGATGAACTTGTAGGATCTCTTTTGTCCTATGAGTTGGACCTACCCAAAACTAGCAAATCCAAATCAATGGCTCTTAAGTCTGTTGATGATGTTGAGGTTGGTGGATTTGATGATGAACTCTTTGCTACAGAGATTGCTTATCTTGCCAAGAACTTTAGGAATTTCCTTAGAAATAGCAACAGAAAGGCAAGAGGTAAAAACATTGATGAACCTAAAAATTTTAGGAAGAATGATCCCCACTAAGGTTAACAAAATGGATAAACCTAAAGAAAAAGTAGGTCAATCTTCAAATAATTCTATGGGTCCTTAATGTTTTGGATGTCAAGGTTATGGTCATATGAAATCTAAATGTCTAACATTCTTGAGGTCTAAGGGTGAGGCTATGGTTGTAACCCTTAGTGATGATGAAGTTTCTAATAATGAGTTTGGCTGTGACGAGGATGAAAATTTCATTGCTTTCACTGCTACTGCTGTAGTCAATGAGAGTGTGATTGTTGAAGAGAACCCTTCTGATGGGGAACTCTCTGAGGATGTAGATCTTCAAGAAGCCTACAATAAACTTTGCAAAGTTGCTGCAAAGGATGCCATGAATGTTGAATTAGGCTTAAAGAAAATTGCTTTTCTTGAGCTTGATAAGAAAAATTTGCTTGTGAATTTGTTTGATGCTACTGAACTTTGGAATAATGTGAAGACTGAGAGTATGCTTTTGCTTGATAAAGTTAAATCTTTGGAACATGAGCTATCTATTACTAGAGAACAAATGAATAGGTCTGCTAGTTCCAAACTTGATCAGATGTTGAGTGTTCAAAAGCCCTCTTCTGACAAAACTGGTTTAGGTTTTGTAGAAAGCATCAATGTCTCTGCACCTAATTCCACAATCTTTGTTCCTTCATCTTCTTCTGAACCCCCTGTGAGTGAGGTTGTTAGTGAAGTTGTCAAACCCATAGAAGTTTCTTCTCTTAAGAAGATTAGGATTGATCTAAAAGAGTTTAAACCTCAGAAGTCTACCCTTTTTAAGAACAAGAAACATGATAAGTTTACATGGGTTTGTCATTTTTGTGGAAAGTCTGGACACATTCGTCCAAACTGTTACAAGTTTCAAGCTGCTAAGAGAGCAAACAAACCAAAAGTACATGTGCCTCAAGCACAAGATCTTGTGGTACTTATTGGTGAGTTGGTAAAGGCTCTAAACCTTCATTCCAATTCTGGAGTTGGAAATCATTCTAATATGACTAAGAACTCCAATGCTCAAGGTGCATCTAAAAGACTTTGGATGCAAAAGGCTCAATCTAAGTGAGTCTTTCTAACATGGTCCTTGTGCTTCATTGCTCTACTCTCTGTGACCATTTTTTCTAGGATTTGCATTGCATAACATTCTTGCATTTCATTCTAGGTTTTTGCTTGTTTTTATTATAAAAAAAATAAAAATAAAAAAGGAAAGGGGAAAGCAAAATGTGTTTTGCATTTATTTTCTTGGTTTTGAAAACAAGGTTAGTCAATTTATTTACACATAACGTGTCTATGTACCATGTTTATCTTGGATGAGCTTATTTCTTGCACTTTACTAGTTAAAGCTTTGTAGTGCATGTTGTGTGGTCATGTTTGTAGTTTTTGACCACCTAGTCATGATCTTGAAGTCACCAGTCTTTGACTGTCGAACTTGAAACTTTTGAGAAATGTATAAATAATCATCTCACCACTGTTCACTAGCCAATCATGAACACCTTAGTGCATATCGTAATATTTTTGTGCTCAAGTAAGTGTAGCACATGCACAAAAAGAACATAAGGTGTAGCCTTGGTTTAATTGCTTAAAATTGGTGTGTACATTATTGAACTTAATGCAAAATTAAATAAATAAAATTGGTGTGTACATTATCCCGGCTTTTATTTAATAAGTTTCTGAAAAACTTAAAATATGTGTGTACATTATGAGGCAAACTCAAGAAACTTACATGATTGCAAGCTTATGATCTAGGAGATGTTGGAGTTATATGACGTAACTCTTTAGGTGATAGTCTCTCTCAAATTCTCTGTGATGAATTTTGAAGACTTTGTGGTTGATTTTCACTTATATATCACCTCACATATATCTCAAATTTTTGCTAGTTGCACACACTACACAAGTTAGTCTTTGCTAAACTTTGTACATATTATTGTGTGTGTTTTTGGTCTGACCAATCGAGTTTGAAAAGTCCTTGAGTATTTTGCAAAATCGTTTTGATGCTTGAGAATTCAAGGAAAATGTTTGGAAAATCTTAATTTTGGGACACTGGGTTCAAAACTTGCGTTTTTGAAGAGAATTTCATCTCATACTCATGCATTTCATTCATAATATTCTATGCTTTGAGATGTCTCTGCATAAACATGTTTTTCTTTTTCAAAAACTGTGTTTTCTAGAATTTCGACTGGTCGAATCTGTTTTTCGATTGATTGAAATTGCAATTAAATTTTTGGTTAGCCTCTGTCTGTTTCAATCGGTGCTCGATTGGTTTTCGATCAATTGAAGCATTTTCGATCGATCGAATTTGTTTTTCGATTGATCGAAAATCGTGTAGAGACTTTTTAAAAAGGATTTCTTTTCACGTGTTCTTTTCACTTTTCAAAAAGGTTTTTTCAAACTTTCTCTCTCTATACGATCCGGTCAGGGCTTCAATCAAATTTTTGTCGTTTTTCTCCGTTCTTTTTGCAAGGTTTTTCTCTCCAAAGGCCGGTAAGACCTTTATACCCTTTTTTTTGCATTTTATATCATGTTTCATGCATATATTCCTGCATTTAAGAGGAATTTTCGAACCTAAGCATATTTTGGGGGTTTTTTGATGATTCAAGACATATTTTCTGAAATTGATCAATGGGTTTTTGTCATACAATGCTATTTTCATGATCTATGGTGTTTAATTTGATCAATATGATGTTTTGTGAAGAATTGAAATTCTAGGGATTGTTTTGATTCGAATTGTGGATTTTGTTCAAATTGAGTTGGATTGATGAAATTGGATTGTTGGTTTGATGTAATTGATCATTCTAAACTGTTATCTAACTTGTGTGATGATCAATTGGTAAATTGAGTAAAATTTCAACAAGTGGTTTTTCAAAATTTTGGAGTTTTTGTTTTAAACTCTATGCTCAAGCCAATTTTGTGATTCTAAACTTAAAAATTTAAACTTGTTGTCATTGCATTAGTGCATGCATCATGACATTTATCTGTTCATCCATCATATAGATTTTTTTGTTGTGCTAACTTGCAGTCTTCCCTTGTGTTTTTCTTTTGTTTTTGCTCTTTCTCGTGTGTCTCTGTTTCTTGCTCTAGCACCATGCCTAGGAAGACTAGAGCCAATAGGTCATCCACCTCTACTTCTGATCCTTCCTTTGAGAGTGATTGTTTCTTGAGTGAGAAGCACCAAGCGACTTTTGAGACCCTTAACACTAAGAGAAAGATTTGGGCTAAGCGTAGGGTTCTGTTAGATGAGATTGATCCTGCCATTAGGGCAAACTTTGAGCGTCGAGGCTAGTTGTCTCTTTTAGATTTTGATTCTCCTCCTCCAGCCATCTTGATTAGAGAGTTCTATTCGAACCTCTCTGTTCACCCCTATGATTCCGGCACTCTTGTGAGGAGTTGGATTCGTGGTGATGAGTAAACCATTACTCCTTCGGTAGTGGCTGATGCTCTTGGGGTGTCTCTTGTTCAGCATCCTGTTTACTCTTATGATATGTCTCCTCCCCTAGACGACATCATGTCATACATCACTAGTACTTTTATCTGGTAGGGTTTTGATCCTCGGATCACTTCTACTGAGCTCACTGAGTCTACCTATCTTTTCTTTAGGATAGCGTGTCATTCCTTGTGGCCTATTTCGCATCTGCACACCATTCCTTTGGAGCGATGTGCATTTTTGTATGCTCTTGTTACGGATGCTCATATTAGTTTCTCTCATCTATTTTTTCGTTCTTTGAATGAAGTTTATAGGAGTTCCTCTACTGCTTATGCTCTTTTTCATCATATTTTTATTCATAGGATTTTGTTGTTTTTAGGTTTGTCAGACTTCCTCGTTTCTAAGCCTGTCCATGTTATTGCTTCTATCAATGCCACTTTTCTTAGGCAGAGGGCTACTCAAATGAGAGAGTGCTCTAAACGTCCTAGAGTTGAGTCTTTTGGTACCGTACCCCCTTCTTCTTCTACAGGTGTTCCTTCTGGTGAGGAGCCTACTGATCCTGTAGGAGATGCTGCTGCTGATGTTCCTCCACCATCGACTTCGGATGACTCTGACATTCGTCGTACTTTGGAGTATGTTGTGACCGTTTAGGCGGCTCATGGTTAGATTTTGGTGGACATTCTGGCCGAGATCCGTGCTTTACGAGCAGACTTGGCGCTTCTTAGACATTCGTCTTCGCCACCTCCTTTTGATGATGGATTCTGATTTGTCATTTGGCATTCCGTCACAAAAAGAGGGAGTAGATTGTATATCTTGTTAGGGGGAGTTTGGAGATTTAGAGAGTTTGGGACTTTGTTCTTTGAGAGCCTGTGGAGATTAGATTGTATCTAGGTGCTTCACTGTGTACTTATTGTTTTTTGGCTCTTGTAGTATTCTTGTTAGGGGGAGTTTCATTTTTTTGTTATGATTCTTGTTTCACTGTTTATAGACTTATGATTATGAGTTATTCATTGTTATTTGTCTATATTTTGTTTTTTGTGAAATCAAGATTTTTATGTTTATTTACTTGTATTTTCCACACATACGTTTATGAATTTTGTTTAGTGTTTCAGGAAATATACAGGTTGATTCAATTGAGCTGCTATCTACACATGCAACTGATGGATAGTAGTTAGGATTGGATTTGTTGAAATGGGCATATTTTTGTAAAGGGATTTTCTTTGTAAACTTTGAGCTTTTATTTGTGTTTTGTCACGGATTGCCAATGGGGGAGTTTGTTAGGTTCTAAGTACTTAGGAACTAATATATTAAAACTCTAATATGTATTGTTGGCAAACCATGATCAAAACAGGTGTCTAGTTATGTTTTAGACTTGCTCAAAGTATGTGATTTATGTAAAGTTAGAATCGAGTTAACTGCAGAAGTTACTGTGCATTTCTGCCTGACTCGATCGATCGAGAATTAGACTCGACCGATTGAAAATTGTGCAGATTTTTTTTTTCTGCAGAATTTCCAACTCGGCCCTAAGCCCATATGATGTGTAAGGTTTTATGTTTTGCCCTAAGTATAAAAGGCAAACCCTAGTCACGTTTTTGAGGTTACTCATATTGCTATTTGTGTAAATCTCTTGTGAGATCTGAGAGGTGTTTTCCTTCACACATCCTTGAAATTATCAAGAAAGAGATTTCTTCGAGAGCTTGATGATCATTCAGTTGCTGCCATAAGAGTTTAAAGATACACAAGCGGGAGTGCTTGTACTTGCAGGAGAATCCAAGAAAGAAAGAGTCCGTGGTCTCGGAGTTTTCACATGGTCGTGTTAGTAAGTTCTACTAGTGGGTAGCAATAGGATGTTAGTGGTCCAAGTCGCTATTGTACAATTTCGATTATTTCATAGTGGATTCAGGTTTACCTTGAGGATAGCTATGTTAAATCCTCCCCAGGTTTTTTTTCGGTTTGGTTTTCTTGGGTCATCATATTTTTGTATTTTTATATTCCGCACTTTGCATTGATATGATTATATGATTGTGTTAACCTAGATCTGAAATTTAGACTAAGTAATAACTTGGCTTGTTAACTAGGTTAATCCAATTGTGGTTTAAGAGGTCTAAATAAACTCTACAGGAAATATTAAAATTTTATGTATTTGTGACTTTTTTTTATGTCAATATATTAAATTTATTTTTATTAAATTTTATCTAATTTAAATTTTTTAATGACTAGTCTCAGCAAGATTTCTAGAGCCACCACCGCCCTTTGGTATGCTGTCTAGTCAAGTATTAACCAAGAAACTAACAATTATTGTATGATAAAAGAAGACTGAAAAACAATGGGTGTCACTTTTATTTTTGCATAATAAAAACACATTCAAAACATGTGGATTATACTTTATCCACTTGAACTGTCAAATTTTAGCACGTGATGCTTGTGATGCTAAATTTTAGCACAGAGCTCCACACATTTTGATGCGTCTATCTTCTTCTTCTTGTTTAGTTATTATATATTGTACTAAAGTTTCAATTTGTTGTCCCTACCATTGGTCGGGACTCCGGGATGGTGCCATTTAAACGTTGCTGTTCCTTGTATCTAACGACAAGGTACACATGCCTTATTCAGCCAAAAAAAAAAAAAAAAAAAAACCACAAGGTACACATGTTAGAGCTCAATACTCTAACGAGTGGCCCTTATCAACCCAGGCCTTACAGCAGCCACCCGATGTGACCAGGGGTCAATATCCAGAGTAACATTTCTTTTCTTTTTTTTCTTTTTTTTTGGGTGAATAGAAGAATAACATGTTTAGAAATTTTAAAAAGGTGTTTGGTAGTGTAATTTGAGTTGAAATTTTTATAGTTTTTTTTAATGAATTTTCCCTTTACCAAAAAAAAAAAAATGTTTCACAACATTTGAATGATTGAATCATGTTAATAAAAAAGTTGATGTCACAAAAAGTTTGGGTTTTTGCAAATTACACTCTTAAAGTTTTAAAATATTTAGATTTTACACCTTAAAATTTTAGAATTTGAAATTTTACCTCTTAAAGTTTGGGGGTATTTGGATTTTACACCCTAACGTTCTAGAATTTGGATTTTACCCACTAAAGTTTAGTGTTGTTTGAATTTTACTCCTTAAAGTTTGGGAATGTTTGGATATTACATTCTAAAGTTTTAAAATTTGTGGATGAAAAATCCAAACACTTCCAAACTTTAGGAGGTAAAATCCAAATTCTGAAACGTCAGAGTGTAAAATCCAAACACCTCAAATTTCAAGGGGTAATATCTAAATTCTGAAATTTCAAGGTGTAAAATCCAAATACTCCTAAACTTTAGGAGTATAATTTGCAATTTGCCTTTTTTTTTTTTTTAAGAAGTACAAAGTCATGTACTTAAATTTAGAATAGCTATTTAACATATAAATATCTATTTACTAGCTATGCCAATTTCTTAGAATCTATTTGCTAAAGGTAATACTCACTAAAAATTATACTAAGAATGATAATGAATGTCATTATCTTTCAAAATAAACAACTAAATTTTGTTAAGGCATTCTCACAATATATAACATTTGTAATGAATAGTAATATATGCTACAATTTAAACTCTTCATCAAATGAAATACGTGCAACCATTTACAATGAAGATTTTGTGATCCAAGCTTCCTTCTTTATTGTCTTATTTTATGAGCATAACTTCGATGTTTAGCTTACTTAATTTTTAATATGAAAAACCCTTTTAAGCAAGAAAATAAATTAAAAAAGTAAATGATAATAAAAGACATATGTCATCAAAGTTTCCATTAAGATAAAATTATAAGTATAGAAGATTTAAACTTAATAAATTAGTGTTTTCTAGGTGACAAATAGAACACCATTTATCCCAATTCTCACTTTTCAAGCATGACTACCACGTAAAATTCAAAATACACGAAGAAAATTTTTAAGACATTAAAATTTAGTAGAGTGTATTTTAGAAATCGCACAAGAGAATATTCTAGAAATCATAAGACTTCATTAGAGTTTATCTAAGAGTGTAATAGGTGGGGTATATGCTCCTTTAGTTTATGGAAGGAATGAAACTACCCCAAACATAAAGGGTGAAAGTGCTTTTTTGCCTTTGTGTGTGTGTATGTGTTTTTATTTTATTTTTACTTTAAACAATGTGTTAAAAAAAAAAGCCAACCCAAGAAAGTTGGGCATAAAACATTGAATTTTGGCTCAACAAATTGACTAATTCAAAAAAAAAAAAATTGTAGGAATACAAAAAAATATCACAATATTTTTACAATACTTTTATTTTTAGCTATGGTGGGTCCTAGTCTAATATTTTTATATTTTATTTTAGAATAATGCTATGTCTACAACATTTTAACAACACATCTTAAGTGGTAAATTGTTACTGGTTTTTATATTGTGCATTTAAAAAAAGGAAAAAAGAAGAAGCCAGTTGAATTAAATAGTGCTTGAAATAATGAATTTTGGCTCAACAAATTTGAATAAACCAAAAAAGAAGCTTAGGAACAAAAAAAAATATCACAACATTTTCATAATATCTTTTATTTCCAATTGTGGTAGGTCCTGATCTGATATTTTATTATTTTATTTTTTACGTTTACAATATTTTCACAACAAAATTTAGGTGTCAGATTGCTATTGGTTTTAAATTAGAACCACCACTTTGAATTGTGTATTAAAAAAAGAAAAAGCTAGTACAAGAAAACTGTGTGTGAAATAATAAATTTTGACTCACCCAATTTGACTAAAATAAAAAAGAAGTCTAGAAACACAACAAAATGTCATAATATTTTTACAATACCTTTATTTTTAGCTGTGATATGTCCTAATATGATATTTTATTTTAGAAAAATGCTACCTCTACAACACTTTTACGAAAAATTTTAGATGACAAATTGTTACCAATTTTAAACTGGGTCCGTTACCGATATCACTTTTTTATCCACTTAAGATTTGTTGTGAAATTATAGTGAAAATTTTGTGAATTTAGAATTTATTATTATTAGTATTATTATTATTATTATTTGATCTATAAGGAATTGAGATCTTGACAATTGTGAAAATATTGTGACAATAAGAAGATGTTATAACATTTTCACAATACAATTAATTTTAGTTATGGTTGGTCTCAGTCTTATATTTTATTATTTTATTTTGAGCGAATTATCATCTCAATAATTGTGAAAATATTGAAAAAATATTTTATGTTAGTATGGCTATATTGTGTCCGCATATTAAAAGAAAAAAGAAAAAACACAAAAAAAGCTAGCTCAAGCAAAATGGTGAGTTTTGCTCCACCAAATTGAATATATCAAAGATTACTGTAGATTAAGCTGTTGGCTCTTTTTATATAGTTAGTAAATAGAGAAAATTCAATTAGAATCCAAATTGTATTTCAATTGGTGTAAGTGCACAATTGCACCTGGATCCAAAGAAGATTATGGGCTCAGGCCCAATGAGCCTTAAACAATAAAATTTGTAGAGCGTGGGCTTAGAACCTAGGTTAGAAGTACTGGGAGCTTGATAACAGGCTTTTATAAGTAAATACAGGTGAAAAACAAATGATAGTTGCAAATGAATCTCCTAGGATCTGAGCTGAGGACTACTACTTTATTATTTCTCTTTCTTCTTTCAAGATTACAATTTCTTAATTTCTTTTTTTGTTTTTCGATCCCCCTTTTCTTTGGCCGTTACCCCCCTTTTATACTTCATTCCCTGATACTTTTCGAACAGTGACTAGAAGTTTCCACCTCACTGTTCAGGGGTCACCTCCCCATTAATGCGGCCAGGGAGGTAGGTGCAGAGCCTTTAATGCGGAGGTGGCAGCCTTTATTCTTGATATTTTCTTTAATACTGGTGCATCTAGAAGATTCAGGATGTCCCCTTTTAACCACTGGTCTTTCCAGGGTTGTGCTTTGAACTTCATAATGAAACTTTGAATTCTCTAGAGCTTTTCCGAGGAGAAGCTCGTCCTCGGCTGTATCCTCTGACCCTCAGCGTATGGGCCGACTCATAGAGTTTAATCCTAGAGCAGGTCGGCCTTCCATGTTCCAGCCCAAAGGCCCATATGCCCATATGCCCATTTGGGCCCTTTTACTCCCCACAATTGGAGTTTAATTTTGTCTTGCGTGTCTCATCTAAACTTCTTAATTTTTGTGTCAAGTGAGTAAATTTAGTACAAAATATAAGGAGTTTAATATAAATGAACCATAAGAAACTCAACCATATATCTAATTATATATCTAAAATTAGAAGAAGAGATGGTTTAAAAGATTATGCTTTCCAATTCCATTTGTTTGTCTAGCTAAAATAATTCAAATTTATTAAAATTTTACATAATACTATGAACAATCGCCATTTATTAGGTAGAAACTTATATATGTGGTGTGTTTTCTTCTTTTCTCTTTTGTAATTGTACCTGTGCATATGCCTAGGGTTCTAAACTAATGTTTTTATCGGAGACATTAAGGATTTCAAATCACCATCTCCTAAATTATCAAAAAAATAAAGGAAAAAAAAATCCGATTCTAATCTTTCTAAATTATTATATCTCTAATCCTTTAATGACCCAATTGGTCACACTCACAAGCCCAGGTTACTAGGCTCAGCCCCCACCAATGAAATTTTGTCCTAATCTATAGTGCTTATTACGTACCATGACTGCTTTCTATTGGGCCATTTACAGATAAAAACAGAGGAGTGGGATTGAAATATTGAAATACAGCCAGACCTTTTTGAAGGTTAATTTTAACCCAATTCAAGTACAATCCAAGCTTTGGTTATTTCCATGACTTGGATCACATCTGCTAAAGAAAGCCCAAACTGCCAAAGCTCTGGTTGGGCTTCAGCTGAGACATCGTACGACCAATTAACGTATGCTTCTATATTGTTGCCATCTTGTTTAAGGTTGGGTTGGGCTTCAGTTACATTTTAGGCCTCAAGTGAGTGAGACTCTTTTTTAAAAATGCAAAAGACAATTAAATTTTTTTTTTTTTTTCAAAATTTGATGCAGTTATATATATATATACACACACACACACACAGGCTCATCAACATGCCAAACCACAACCAGGCAAGACCTTTCCATTCTGCTTGAAACTTGCCCTCAAAATGGATCTAATTTCATTTCACACTCTGCGTTCTTTATGTTTTTTGGCTCGCTTTTAAAACTTGACTGAACTATCAAGATATATATATATATAACAGCTATATTCACAAACGCCTATTCATATTACGTCGGACAAGCCACTTTTTAATGAAAATTAAAGTGGGAAGGATTTTTTTCCCTCTACAATAAGTGGGATAAGAAGATTTGAACCACATTTTTACCTATAGGAAGAACTAACTGTTGTCATTGAACTACAAAGAATATTTTTGGATGGAAGGGAATGAGTTGAGAGTATAGGATAGATAATAAAGATGACTTTTTTTTTTGAATTTAAGTTTGAAAAAATTTATAGATGTAAAAAAAAGGCTCAATTTTATAGACGAGTCAATACAAAATCAAACTTTGCTATTTTTCTGGCCTCACTATTACTACTAGAGGAAGCTGTATTCCATTGTATTTGCTAAAACTTCTCTATGTCAAGTCTTGTTTCCTCCATTGATTTCCATTTTCCACTAGGCAACAAACATGGGGCAGAAGAGAGCAACTCTGTAAGGAGATTTGGGCTTGTAACTTCTGTGGCAATTCTGACGCAAAGCAAGCTGAATCCCTGCCACCATGGTTAATATCTGCCCCTCCATTGAAGTCTTTGCAGGTTGCACCTTAATGCTCTGCGCAGCAGTAACTACACCAAGAACATCCCTGATGACAATCCCAATTCCTAAGCAATTCCGTTAAGTCCACATATCACTTCAAAATTGACTTTATGAAAAATATCTTCCGGTGATATCCATCCTTTCAAGGTTTGATGAGTTTGTCTTCTGTAGTTACGCAATAAAAGTCATTGAGCTAAGTATTAAAAGTACAAGTTTATTCATTTAGTTTTATTTTGAATATGAGCTAAGTTCAAGTTTTTTATCAAACGAGATTATATTTTTAAACTTAGCACATTTTCTTGTCGAACAAACTTGAACTTATTCATGAGTTACTTGATTAACTTATTTTTTTCTATTATGTAGTAAAATCATGACTAAAAGTTTACCCATTACAATTTTATGAAATTTTTACTACAAATGAATTGTTTGTATCATTTATAAACTACAAATGATAATTTGATATTATATGGATTAATCTACAAACTTACACAATTCGATTTCAAGTCTATATAAATTTATTTTTATACAAATATACATATAAAAATGTACTATTATATATAGTTAAATTGAGCTTTGTGTTCATGAACACATTATTATGTTTAAACTTATTTATTTAATAGTCGGACGTAAATTTAAGCTAGAGAGAAAGAAAAAGAATTGTGCTATTTTGTAAATTTATTTTAAGAAATTTTTTATAATACAATTTGACCACTTTCCATCGCTCATAATAGATGAAATCATGAAAGTTAGACAAAAAGGTAAACATACCATTTTTGATAACTTATGGATTGACAATACTAAATTGAGAGTACATATCATCTTAAAATTGACTCAAACATCATGGATCTTTTTTCCATTGAAAAAACTACATAAAATTTTGGAGGGGATGACCCCCTTCTTTGTAGTGCTATCTAAGTTCATGACAAAGTTTACTTGTATTGGTTCAAAAATATTCTATTGTAATAGTAAGGTGTAGTAGAGATTGAGGATTGAAAATTGCTATTCAATGTAGATATGTTTCACGAATTCAGTCGAGTGAATTGCTTGATTAGTCTACTGACTAGAATGTTAGACATTAAGGTTTATGAGTCATTTGCGAGACATTCGGTTGGGTGAATCCTTACTATAAAATTTATGATATTAGTTTTCATGGTTATT
Source organism: Castanea sativa (assembly GCF_040712315.1). NCBI lineage: Eukaryota > Viridiplantae > Streptophyta > Magnoliopsida > Fagales > Fagaceae > Castanea > Castanea sativa. Next base: position 69,724,629 of record NC_134017.1, read on the forward strand.
TTGTAGTCGCTCAACCCCAAAACTATACTCAAATATTCAACACTAATCACCAGAGAGGAAGACAAATACGCTAAACCAAGAAAAACCTAAAAAGAGTGATACTTCTTTTAGAGGTTCATACTTTCAAAATCCAAGATCACCATGAAAACACAAAGAGACATCAAATCTTCAATAAGTCTTGGAGTGATCGATAGTATTGTAGTTAGCGAATTGACTTGTGGCAACAACATTGAAGGCACAAGGCAGGATTTGTAGTTACTAGCAAGGGCAGAGAGTGCGAGTACTTAGTCTAATTACATGTGTGGTCATGTGAGTATCGTTTGTACCACAACAACATTCAATAGTGGATTTGTTGAGCCAAGCTTGGCCCTAGAGTGTTTTTAGTGGTTTGGATTTTCATTCCGTGAACAAATTTCTATCTCGATATGGGTGTGTGTTTGTTCTTTATTAATGTATTAAATGCGTTTATCCATGATTTAATATTGTGATTGAATATTGACTAATTAACTACCTGATTTACGTCTTGATAAATCCTTAAAGTTGGTGGTTAAGGCTTTCTAGAGGACAAAACATAACTCTCAGATTTAACATGAATTGCATGTATCCTTAATTAGTCCCTGTCAATGAAGTTCCTCCTCTCACCTTTCTTCCCCCAAAGGTTCAAGACCGTAAAAGGCTATCCTTTCTTGTAGTATTTGGTTTAGGTTGCAATTGACAAAACAAAGAACTTGTAACAATTAAAGCTCAACCGCATGAGCCTAGTAAAGCTAAGCAAAAACCTAACTCACCTTGATTCTCTCATGAACTCAATAAAAGCACAACGGTAACTTCAACTACCTTCTATTTCTATCCGTGCCTTTTTCGGTTTTTCTTAACATATAAGATAAGTAAGAAGAAGAACAAGAACAACAACAACAAAAACAAAACAAGCACAGGAAAAAGAAAGAGAAACAGCAAAACAATGTAGTGCCTGCAAAAAATAATAGGGTGTTAATTAGTTCTCTGGCAATGCCATAAATGCATAGTTTTCTCACCCGCTTCTTTTGCTCTTCCTGCTGTCTTGGCCATGATTAAATACTATCCAGGTACGTATACAATACATACACTGTATTATCTTTTATGTTCTGCAGCTCCTTTTTTAATACCGACAAGTTATAAAACACTGGTAGCAAATTTCTTCCACAAAATTAAATGTCTTTCTGTTATTCACAACGTTGCGTTTTAAACTAGGCTGCGTCTACAGTAATCTATATTATGACAATTTAATATTGTTTGGTGGCACTGAATAAATGACTTCTTCGTATACTGTGAAGTTGGCAGTGCATGCATGGCTATTACAACAGCAGCAGCATTGTTATCTAAAATTGCCAGTAAGTCAGTAACTTGACCAACAAGTCTAATTATTATCTCATCTCATTGTTAATTAAATTGTTTTCTAGTGCTGCCTTTCTTTTTTTCTTTGGATAATTCATTAGTTGGGGGTGAAGGTAATTGAACACCATGAGGTGTAATTTAATTACACTACAAGAATCTAATAAGTTCTATCAATCTTGTTCCTTATAATCTTTTATAAATCAAGATTATGCTTGTTGTCTTAGGATCCTTTCCTTTTAAATTAGATCATTTTATGATCCAGATTAAATATTATAAATTCAAAAATATATCCAGTATCATGTTATTTAAGATTTTAATTAAAAGATTAGATTTGAAAGTAATTGAATAATAATATGAGGTAACATTTTTTGTTCATTTGAGAACGACTTATTTTAGCTTTTTGTCAAAAGTGTGTTAAAAAATAATTGTACTTTGAAAAAGTAAGAAAAAGTGTAGTTTTAGAAAACTGTATATAAAAACTAAGAAGCAAAAAACTTAGCTTATAAGCTAGTTCGGTTAGATCCAAGTCCTATTAAATTTAAGAAATAAAATCAGTAAAATTTACTCTCTCCATTTCAAGTGAAATGAAGAGGATTTTATTCCATGCTAATAAGCGGCAATGGAGTTTTGTGTTTCTACTCTCCATATTTGCTACCATTTCTTTTTTTGGCAATGCATGCTATTAATTACTGTTGCATACATTTCATCTTGTTTTAGGAAGTTGAAGTTTTTTCTGCTTAAAAGAGATGGAGGTTTAATTTGCAGAGTTAAACTTACTGAAAAGAATTGACAACTCAAAGAAGCTGCCCCAAATTTGTGGTTACTAACGCAGCATCTTGATACTAGGACTCTAAAACCTTATCATACACTAGCTGTTGGACTTAGATTTAGATATTTTCTTAGTCAATTCTCTACATTTCTTCCTTAAGAACTTTTGCTATTGCAGCATAATAGGAGATTTGAATTCTTTTGAGAGATTTGCCTAAATGGCTGATGGAATCAAAACGTTGAGGTACGAAATCAAGGACAAAAATTAAAGGCTTTGCTGAAAGTCACAAAGGTACGTTCCGAAGAGAATTCAAATAAAATCAATGCAACATTTGCAGTGATGTTCATGGTACTTATTCCCTCTCTTCGATGTTGGTGGCACAAGGGCTACACTTCTGCCAACATTACTGCTCCGGAGCAATGAAGATCACCCAATTCTGGAGAGTTCTTGAAACATATTGATTAGTTTCAACAACCCAGTGTTCTTTCCATAAAGATTGCCTTAAATATTTCAAACAAGTAGTAGTAGCGATTATGGAGCACGACCACCATAATTATGATTATTGTCCCCCTGAGGATTTGTTCATAAGGAGGGTTAAATAAAATTTAGTGCAGCTGCATTCCAGTAGGTGCACTGTACACAACTCTTCAGTTTTTTTTTTTTTTTTTTTTTTGAGATAACTCTAGTTAAAAAATGAGAATGTATATACTTGGGCTCTTCCAAAAACTAAAAAGTATATCATGCCTAAAATGTAGTTCTAGACCAACCTTAACTTGATCCTAATGAGTTTCATAGAATGATTCATTTCATAGTTCAAATTTAATTTCCCGAATATAATAATATATAATATAATATTATTTAAAAATTTAAATGATGTGACCGATACACTTTTTAATATGTAATATCAAATATGAACTATTTAATATATATTTTAAATAGAGTGGTTATTTCTTAGAAAAATGAATGAATACTCTAGAAGTACTATAAGTGTATAATCTCCCTTCTCGCATGTATTGCGGATTCTACCATGAATTTAATTAGTGAGTTCCACTATTATGCGAAAAGGTATGCATTTAAGGTATTTCAGAAGTATTCTATAATTAATCAATGTTTTAAACTATGGAATACATTTGGAAAAAATGCATTAGCAATTCATGGGACTTAATTAATTTAAAACTTCATGCCTTTGTTGGGTGCCATTCTCTGTATCTTTCAGGTGTCACCATGTGCACTAGAGGCAAAAGCCATATTAGGATGTCTATTTTATAGTCTGTAATCATCAAAGTTTGCTAGTTTGCCAATTACTTCCAAAATGACAAATACATGATACATTGTACCATAGCATTCCAAGTTATAAGAACAGTTGTCTGTATTGAAATTCTTGGGTTCTAGGATCCAGCTATGCATTTTAAGTCGCAATGGATTTGAAATTTTTGGTGAAGCAAAGGAAGAGTTTTGATCGGTAAGGAACGGTTGGCTTTCTAATCTCACTTTGTACTTTGATAGCTGGATTTAATTATTTGGATGAATGATTGCTTTGTCAAGCTGTCATATTTGACTTCAAAAACGAAAGCATTTCCTTTTCAGGTTTAATCTTTAACTCTCACCACCGTTTTAAAATAGCCCACCTAAATAATCCATTTGTCAAAATTGGATTGCAACTAGTTTTGTTCCTTGCTTGGCTTGTTCCTTTGAGCTTGAGCAGTCCACCACAGTAAACCAACTATACCCTATAATTGAGATGTCTTATAATAGAAGGATAATTGCAGAGAACAAGAATTCATTCATTCTAAAAACTACTAATAGAGGAAAGGAAAAAAAAAAACTGATATTTGTTAGCCACTGAATTTCAATAGTCCAAGTAATGCCTCTTTTAAGAAATACATTTGAAAAGGATTTGAGATTTTAAGGTAGCCCCTCCTACAAGATAACCTAAACCTAAGGCCCTAATAGATATTTAACAAAAGCTGAATTGGGATACTTCTAACTTATACCAACAACGTTTGGTTGAACTTTCATCTTGTTAGGTGAAGTCAATACCCGAACCTATTACCCTTGCAAGGTGGTGAATTGCTCTTTTGCTTCTCTGCCGGAACAAACACCACAGGGCAAGGATATTTTGAGGTGCGTTCTTGACTTCTTCCCTCTGTTTTGAACATTGGACTGCACATCACCTTATTGGTTCGTTTCTTCTCTTCCCTTCTTTCCTTCTTGCTGCACCATAAAGAGGGAAAGAAAGTTAGGGTCCTTTACAACTTAAACCCTACAATGAATAAACTAACACATATTGGATACAAGATAAATCATCGAGATGATTCATATATAGATGTTAATATCCAAATGTGTTAGCTTCTATTTGTTGTACAAACATATCTAGTATATTAACATTTCTATTACGCTATTCCAAAAAAAAAAAAAACTTCCACTATGATTTAAATACTCTCTGATCAACAACCACCACCACCACCAATTTAAGTTGAAATCCGATACTAATGAAAGGGAAAAAATAGTAAAGAACACTACCAATAACTATAATTACCCATAAAATACTTAGCCCCACAAAAGTACTCCTATATTGTAAGCAATGCTTTATATAAGTTTATATATAAAATGAGTTTGAACATTTTGTTCACCTTATGTGTAAGGCTTGTGGATCATGCATTGTCACACATGACTGCAGCCCTTATCCTTTCAACTGTGCACTTTATTAGACTGTTAACTGTTGCCACTGATCCGAGGGAAAGTTTTGCAGTTGGAACTGAATCTACTAAGATCTGAAATGCAACTGTCAATAGAGAGCCACCAGACCCAACCTCAACAATTCCTCCACCATTTAGGCCAGGTCCATCAGGAAGTATAGCAAAACCTGATGGTAGAAGGGCAACGTAATCTGGATCCCCACCACTTAAGACCACATTCATGGCAACAATATCAACTGGAGCATAAATTACATATGAGCCGGTAGAATCAGTGCAACTCTCTTGTAGTATCAGCATATTGCTCTGGCTTGAATTTGCACTCTACATTTTATATTGACACATAGAATTCAAATTAATTATACAATGTTAGCTTCAATTTGGTGAGATGAATTTTCAGTTAGATTAAGCAGTAGATATGCGCAACACAGCTAAAACTTACATTTACCCGGAGTAAAGAGACAGAGTTGCCTGGATCGCGACCATTAGCTATATGTGCCATTTCTTGAACTAGTCCGCCATTTGAAAGGATATCCCACTGTAAACAATATAAAAATTTGTAAGCTAGTAAAGATTCAACAACTTTAAAGATAAACATTCAAAATACTAATATTTTGAAGATGGTACAGAAATGCATGTTCTCTGAAGGACAATGACTAGTAGGATACTTCAATTTAAACATTAACATGCTATATTGGCTGTGAGCTACATCACACAATCTACTTCAATTTAAACTTTTGAATTTTTTTTTTAGTAGGAGAAATACAACAATTTACCAAGAAATATCATCTATTGAATTAAAAATGTATCATCAACAAAATCAGCAAGATCCTTTAACATAGAAGGAGAATGGTATGTAAATTTCTAAAATCTTCATATACCTCACTCCGAGAGTTCTCATCCCGAAGGAAATCAAAAACCCTCTTTGGTGGAACTGGAATCCAAAATGAAGTTGCAGCACTCAGCACAATACCAGGAGGCCTGCCTGGATCATCCATACTCTTCCTGGTCATAACCCTTACATCATCCGAACCAGCTGCTGATAACGTTGTCCATGCATGCGCAGTAGAAGCACCCACACCAGTACAAAAGCTCACCACCATTCTTTCTGCCAGCTTTAACATACTCTTCCTTCCTTCTGCGCTTGTTATTACTGAAAATTAGAAATGATTTAGAAAGGGCAGGACAAAAAACCAGGGTGAATGAATTTTCTATTCTTGTAAAATGAAAGTTTATAGGCCAACAAGCTCTAACTCAGCTGGAACCTCCTTCACTTATAAGTGTTTGGTAAATGAATTTTCTATTCATGTAAAATCAGAGAACAATTCTTACCACATAGGTCTCCTGCTGGAATATTATTAGCCATTGAACTTGCAAGACGTTCACATTTTCTATCAAGAGTAGCCAACCAACGTTTTGCTCCAAAAGCAATACCAGAATTAACCAGTGGTCTGTATATATTGTGAACGGCTCTGTCATCAACCTCGACATGTTCAACCCATACAACCTAAAGAATCAAGAAGACATTGTAAAATTAGTCCCTTTTTTTTTTGTGTAAAATTAGTCTTGACTGCATTATTTAGTATGAAAAAGTGCACTTGGTAAGTGATAATTACTTTTGCATAACCATTTGGCAATTCTTGGATTAAACAACCAGATGGCCTTCGTCGACTCCTTGAAATTGGACTAGGGCGTAAATTATCCAAGGAAACATCAACAACTGCCCATGTTCCATCTGCATGCTGCTTACAATACCTCACAAAGTAATTTTCACGAGTTGGGACAAGCGGTGAAGGGACTTGGAATTCAGCAGTCATCTGTAGGAGAACAAAGTTAATTAGGTACATATCTTCTCTTGCTGAAATCACTAGCTTTCTTTCCAGGGAAAGCCAATTAGACTCATTTCAACCATAACTTTAAGAACAAATGAAATTTTCAAGTACCACTTGCAAGGCTCCATTATAATTCCCTGCCACGCCGGTTGATAGGACTTCTAAAGTCATTGCTCTTGAAACAATACCGCAAAACACAGATGACCATCGATTCTGAAAATAACATTAATGTAAAAAACATTTCAAATATGTTTATATAATCCAATAATCTGATAAAAACTATAGGAAAAGTGCCTACCACATCCATTAGAATCTCAACAAGGCTAATATGATTCATAATAACGACCGCAGACTCCCTTGAAGCTTCTGTCTTTAGCCCCAAAGGTTTTGGGCCTATTCCTCTAGGGAAAGTCCTCAAGTATTCTTCTTCATTTAGTATCTCAGTTGAGTTGTCACTGGAAACCCACAAAGGCTCTCCAGCCTGAGCCATTCTTACTAATTCTTCCATTGCTGCAACAGCAAGCTCAACAATCATGGGCTTATCGGCATCAGTGGGACCTGTAGTTGATCTGAAAAGATCATTCCCTCCATACATCTCCCCCACAAAGCCTGACTGTGCCCCAAAATTCCCAACCCCAAGATCAAGCGAGCGGGAAGGCACATGAGATGAAAGGTGAGAATATGAAGTCAAAGGCTTGCCAACATATTTTGCTGCAATTCCAGATATCCTATCAATCTGCAACCAAAAAAAAAAAAAAAATCAAAATCACAAGCCTATGACCAAAAAGAAACTCCAAAAAGTATGTCATAACACGTGTGTCCATTTGTGTAAGATCTTTTTTCCCAGCTTTTTTAGCTTATTCATCTTATTTAGCTTATGTTCAACTTTTTAAACCTTTATTTTTTCCAAGCAATTTAGGTACAATTATACTTTTATCAAATTTTTAAGCCCAATAATCAAGCTAATGGAAATAAGCTCTCCTAAAGACATTTGTGCTGGTTACCTCTTCTCTTAAACGAGCATTCTCGATCCTCAAATGTTGCTCGTCAAACGACATCTCACCAAGAGCTGCAGGTCCCCCACAGTTAGGACATGTAGCATTGCTCAAGGCTTCCTTGTACCTATTGTTCTCAGCACGAAGTTTCTCATTCTCCGACTTCAAAATTGAATTCTCATGACGTTCATGTTGGGCCTATAATGGAGTAGATTTAGTCATTCACAACTCAGTAATGTTACACAAAATATATCAAAACCTTTTCAACCAGTATAAGCTTAAGTGCTTAACATACCGCTATGATTTAATCTAGTAATGACAAGTCCTTGTCAATTAGAAGGGAGAGTCCGTATGAACTTTTTACACACACACACATTAAATATACATTGGGAATCACATAAAGAGTCTGAAAATTTTTACTTTATATATATAATATGTATTACCTTCATTTGGGTCCGCTTATTTTGGAACCAAAACTTCACTTGCAAAGGCTCTAACCCTAACTCACGGCTAAGCTCTTTCCTTTGCTTGTCATCTGGGTGGGGGCACTCCTTGAAGAATCTGATATAAACCCAAGTTACAAAAATCACTAAACAAAATGAGATATATATCAATAACATAAAGGACTTTCATTATGTAATATTGAGAATGTTTATGCTTACGCTTCCATTTCCTGGATTTGACGCTGTGTATGGCGGTGGTACCGCTTCTTTTTGGGGCGTTGGTTGGGGTCTTGATCATCCCCAGATGGAGCTTCCATGGTTTCAGTACCAGATTTAGTCTCAAAATCATCATCTCTAAGCTTTCCCAATTCATCATCATCATCATCAGACTTGTGTGACATATTCAACAAATGATGGTGAGTTTCGAAAATATCTGGCTGAAACATTTTTACAACTCTTTAAGATTTTGAAGCTAAGATTTTTAACCTGCGAGGGAAAATAGGAAGTAAGTAATTATGTTCACGCATCAAAAAAAAATTGTTGTAAAAAATTCTAGAACAGTGGAAACGATAATTAATATCGTGATAGTAATATATAAAACTCCCTAAAAAAGAGTACAGGATCTGAGAGAAAGAACAGAACCCCATATTATTATTAAAAACTGTGCACATAATAAATACGAGATAAAATCATCTTGGGCAAGTAATCTGTTTCCCACTGTCAAAGTTGATATACATGGAGTACAAGGTAAGGCTGTGATTGTAAACCTTTTAAAATGTAAATCATTAATACCACTCTCTCCCTCAGACTCGTTTCTATCGACACAAGAATTTTTCTTCAACATTATTACTATCATATTGCTTAGACACTATATTACAACTCTCATTTTGCTCACTCAGATATGTGACAAAGATTAATGAAGTGAAATTATCAAGTAAACCTAAACCTCCAAACATTTGAGCTCTCAAATAGTTAAATTTTGTATATCATCAAGTACTAAGCATATGAGGAGGGGAAAAAACACAAAAAGAAAAAAGAAAAAGAAATAGAGGAAGATAAAAATAAGGCCAACCTGATTGTTGCTTAGCCACGAAGAAACTTCTCTATGTTCCCTTTAACTCAATAACCAGAAGCATTATTCTGGTTGGCATATTTGACTTTCACACAAACCCTAGACACCATACATTTGTTCTCTCTCTCTGTGAAGAGGAAGAGGTCTTGGGTTTGGTTTCTTGTTGAGGTTAGTGGGGTTGGTTTTAATGGATTCTCTGGCACTGTCTGAGAAAAACTAATAAGAATAGGACATGTAGCAAGAGGCCAGAGATAACTACGGTTTTGGGCTTCAAAAGGGGACCAAAAAGTCTTTCAGCCTTGGTGCTCTTACGTGCCAAAAAACAGTGTCTTTTGGACTAAAAGTTGATGGAAAAGAGTTGACAATCAAAGGAGACTTTTTGACACCCCAAATTTCAACACAAACAAAGATTTATAACGCTTACTAGGATCTCGGTGAGCTCACCCAACAACACACGCTTTCTCTCTCTCCCTTCCTCTTTCTCTCTTATGTGAAATATAACGGAAAAAATTGTTTGAAAATATGGTTCAAACAGATATATGAGTTGTTTTGAGCTTGAAGGCTTGAAGCACAAAAACCCTTTTGAAGCTGTAAGGAGAGGACCACGAGAGAAGGGTCAGATCTGTTTTTGGAGACTTTTGGGTCACTGAAAAACTAGTTTTCAGGGTTTGAAAACACGTGGGGTTATTTATTTATTTATCAAAAAAAAAAAAAATCAATTGTTAGGGCATTCCGATTGGTACTGTAATACTAGTACAAAGGGTTTAAGAAGAACGCGGCTATGTAAGATGAGAGAGAGAGAGAGAGAGTGAGTGAAACGGACGAGAAAAAAGAGGAGATAAAATCAAAAGTAAAAGAAGGCCTTGAAGAGGGTGAGAGAGAATGGAAGAGAAGAAAAGGGTAGGGAACAGGTGGAGAAGATGTGGCAGCAGCGAGGAGTTATTGCAGAGCGCATTGAGAGGATGTAATAGCATTTATGGAGGGAGAGAGAGAGAGAGCCTCTAGGGTATGGTGAAAGAAATTACGGCTTCTTAATTTCATTAACCTTCAACCGTTTCACTGCCTCAAAAAGCTTAGAAAATTTTGAGAAATCATTAAAATGGTCCAAGCCATTGCTTTATTGCTTTGTTTTTTTTTTATTTTTTATAGATGAATAAATAGTATTATTTTCACTTGAGAGGATCAATTTTTTTTTTAATACAAGATTGAAATTCTACTCTAACCTAATTTAAGTATAATTTAAGGGTATATGTGTATGGTCCGAGTCATTGCTTTGTTGCTTTGTTTTTTATAGATGAATAAATATTATTTTCTTTAGAGAGAATCAATTATTATTATTATTTTTTTATACAAGATAGAAATTCTACTCTAACCTAATTTAAGTGCATATGTGTGTGAAGCTCACTTCTGGAGACTTGAACACCAGCACTTGCCCCTCACACCTCATACCACACAAGTACTTATAATTGTAGAGTGACCATCACACCAAGAGTGTGCAGTGGTAATCAAATTTCAATTCGTATATCAACAAATAAACAAACAAACAAAGACATCAATTGACTTTTGGTTAGGACTATAAATGAGTTGAGTAGTGGTTGTTAAAGCTTAATTGGCTCCACAAAATGTAAAATGTTTGAGTTCGGCTTGAGCTTGAGCCAAGCCTATAAATGATGTTTGAGCTTGAATTTGGCTTGGCTTGGCTCATTAGTCAAGCTAAGCTAAAGTTAAATATAAAGCTCAAACTCAAGCTTTTGAACAAAACATCCAATACAAGCAGTGGTGGAACTATTCAAGGGCTGAGGGGGGCCATGCGCCCCCCCTCCCCCCTCTAAACATTTGGAAAAAATATATTAGTATGTATATTAACAAAAAGAATTCTAATTCTAGCTCAGAAATTTATATACTTGGCCCTCCTTTCCCAAAAAATTTACAAATTGACACAAGAAATCCAACAAATAGATAACAAGAAAAATCTATAAAAAAAAAGTACGTATTTGGATAATAAGAAAAATCTTTGGACAAATCATAAATCCGTTCTAAACAAAAACAATAATAACAACAAATCAATTACAAATCCTAGCAAAAAAAAAAAAAAAATCACAAAAACTCAATAACCTTTACCCAAATTTTCCCTATCACTTGAGAGTTCTATGCCCCTCTCAAATGACTCTACCCTCATAGTCATAGAGACAACTCCTATGCCACATATTGATCGCTCCATCCACACATTAGTTTAATTTTGAAAATATTAAGACATTGACTTACAAAACTCTTAATTATAAAATCCTATTATTGATTTAAAAAAGATACAAAAACAAATAATAATTAATAAATTAATGCTAATAATGCAACATTGTCAACCTCTAGAAATGATATTTGAATTTTTTACAATTTTTGAATAAAGAACTTCGGCCCTCCTTAAGTTTGAGTCCTGGTTCCGCCACTGAATACAAGTACATTATCAAGAATATATCAAGTTTATTATCAATCCTATTTGGTTTAAATGAGTGATCACAACTGCTAATTGCTTAAAGTTTTAGTAAGATATAAATTTTATTGTCAAGTTCATATCAAGCTTATTATCAACCTCATAAGCATGCCTAGACTCAACTTATTTTGTATCAAGACAACATTTTTAGTGTGATCAAGTTTTTTTTTTGGGTTAGCTCGTTCATTAAACAAGTTTAAATCTAAGGCTTAAGCTTGGTTTGTCATATTATATATGCCCAAAATATTATTTCAGTTTAATTAGATTTTAATTTTATTATCAACCATAAAAATGTTTATCATTCCTAGGAATGTTATTATATACAAAAATAAAAATAAAATGTGTATATATTTTTTAATCTATGTTAAACATCAACATTTTCATATTTTTATTACACTCTTAAATGTTTTTTTTATCTACTAATATTTTATCATTAATAGTACACTCTTAATTTGATCTAAATGTCACACACACACATGTGTGTGTGTGTTTTGTTTGTTGGATTTTAAATAAACAAAAAAATCGATTCATTTTTAATTACAGTAATATGAGATAATAAATAATCTAAGGAAGTGTCAATTAAGGTATGCTCTTTATTTTTGAAATTATATTAAAACAATATCAATATGCTATTAAAATTGAAACATAATAATATAAATATGCTATATATATAACCATTCTTTTGGTCCCAAAATTTTCAATCAAATTCGTTGTATACCCATGTGTATATCTACTCTCATTTTCGTCTTTTATGCAATTTTTTTAAAAATATTTTAAAACTTTTAAATGAATAAAACATGCACGTACATATTCCAAATCATATATAATCAGTCCGTCCATGTATTACTAATTATGCTCTTAATTGAGTTATTAAAGTGTCTAATTTGAGATTCAATCATGGAAGAAAAGTCTAATTTGATAAAAATTTGTTTATGTGACTTGTAGTTAACTGATTGTGCACCCAAGCGATGACATAAAAGAACTTATTATCCCTTTGTCTTATTCATTTATTTTTATTAATCCTTTTTTATAGGAAAAAAAAATACAATAAGATTTGAACTTATAATGTCTTTTTCATGATAATTATTTTTTATCATTAGGAAAAGACATCAACTAATTTCATTTTGATTGAGATAGGATTTGGATTCAAATTCTTTATTTGAGGACAAAAAACTTCACAAATTAAGCTAAATAATTGTAGCCTTGTTTTCATAATCAAATGACTATATGTCACTTGCTGATAGAAAACAAAGGCTCTAAGGAACGCCTAATGGCCTAGGAGTCAAAAGCAGCAACAAATAGAGTTACAACATGGTACCACTACCACTTCCTTTTGCTACAAACTTGAATGAAGATATCAAGGAGCAACAAGTTTGCATAGCAGAAGTTTGTAGATATTACAGGGCTAAAGTATTGTTTATATGGGCTCAATTTGTGTCCTTGGAAGCCCCCCTAATTGAAGAGGCAGAGCTGCACCTTTGGCAAAGAGACTCAAGAGAGACCAACAATGTTATTTTTGAAGATGATACCATTAATGTTGTCCTTCCCTTTTAATCAACCTCTTGTACTGCTCGCTGATCATTTGAAACACTTTTTGCTGACAATAGATCCCTTTTGCATAGTTTTATAAACATGTTCAGCGAACCATGTTTTTAGGGAATCATACTTGCTAGTTCAGTGAACCATGTTTTTAGGGAATCAAACTTGCATAGTTCTCTCTTGTAATGCTGTTTTGTACCAAGATGATCTCCACCATTTTGAGAAGGGTTTTGAGCTCTAGTGATGAAGATTGAAATATTTTTCCTAGTTAAAAAGGTTCTAGTAATACTTATAAAAAAACAAGATGAGAGCAAAATTAGAAGATTGTATACGGCTGGATGACATTATAATGCTATGTATTTTAAGGCTAAGATGATAAATTTTAATTTTTAATAATCATATTAAGTTTTCTGTGAAATTTAAGGGTGAAAAAAAATTTGAATTTTCTCTCACCAAAAATGGTATGAGCTTTTGAACATAATGATAATATATAGGCACATTATGATGCTTCTTCATGCACATGTCACGTTCAGGCATTGTGAAAGTTGTCTTAATTGACCTATAGAACCTAGGAGCTGGAGGAACGGTGGCCTTTAGAAAAAAGGACAAAACTACACCATTTAACAGACAGCTATTACAAACAGTATTTAAAAAAAAAAAAAAACTACGTTCATAGTTTTCTCATTTTAGTGTCAACAACAACGAATCTTTAACTTTAAAATTTTAGGATCAGTTATGGGATCTCAATCAACTAATCATGATCAACGTTATGTGATTGTAAAGAAATAATTCAATGTGATTCATACTCTCATAATTGAGTACGAATCACATTGAATCAAATGCAACTAGTTAACACTTCATCAAAACACTTTATAAAAAAAAATGCAACTAGTAAACACTTGCTAAATCACATAATTCGATCCCAATAAAAGAGGGTGGTTGATACTGTCTTAAGTTTTTGGCAATTTATGATCGTGTTGCACTTTTTGGGGGTCGAAATTCCGGAAGGACTTTGTCTAATCCAGTCATTAATATCTTCTTTCTTTAGACAAATTTGATTGATATGGCCCGAAAGAAATTAAAATTTTATGAAAATATCATTTCACCTCGCTCTATTTGTTTAAAAGTAAAATATTTTTAAATATTTGGTTTGACAAATAAAATTTTTCAAGTTAACCATAAAAACCAATGGTTTAACACCGAAGTTGTTGGTTCCATAAGTCCGATGATTGGACTACTGGAATCGATAATCAGAGCAATGGCTTTGGTGTTCGGACTGTCGACGATTATTGTTGAAGCGGTATCTTCAGTGACCAGACCGCCAACACCAATCGACGAAATGATGTCTTTGATTACCGGACCTTTGGCAATGGTTGCGATGTGGCTTCTCTGGCCACTGGATTGCAAACATTTGTCATTGGTGTGACATCTCTAGCCATTGAACTGTTGTCACCGGTCACTGGAGTGGAGTCATCAACCATCGGACCACCAGCACCGATTACAGGAGTGGAGTCTCTGAACATCGGACTGGCACCACTAGTTGTTGAGCGAAGTCATTGGACTCTAGACTGCTGTTGCTAGTTGCCGGAGCAAAGTCTTCGACCATCGAACCGCTAACATTGGTCGCTGGAGCGGTGTCTCTAGCCACCAGATTAGTGACCTAGCGACCAAATGGGAAAGGGGAAGCCATTGTGTATTTTTGGAAAATATTTTACCAAATTTTCAAAGGTAAAACATTTTACAACTTTTTATATAGGATTTTAGGGTAAAACATTTTAAATGTAAAATCTTTTACTAAAAACATCTTATAGTCATCATTGGTACTTGATGTCAAACTCTCACAATTAATTTGACTGATATTATTATTTTCATGTGTGTTCTAATAAGTATTACTGTTTATTTTAAAAAAATTAACTGATAATTGTACAACTGTATAAGTCATCCTGAAGTGTTGGACTTGTGAAAGTCAGTTTTTGAAGGGCTACTCAATCAACACTTCCATTGTTTGTGCATGTAAGCACAGTGTAAAACATTTTACATTCCCTTATCAGCTTATCTTCTTGACCTGACTGAACTCACAGCAGATAATGACATGGCTTAAGTCTAGGTACAACTCTTCACCTGACTTTGTTCGGCTAAGTAGGGGGTTTACAGAGGTATTCCTCTAGATTTGTGAATTCTTGCTGATTTCTTTTGTCAAAGTTTGAGATAGTATGTAACATATAGAAAATATTAGGAAAAAAAAAAAAAAAAAACAGAAACAATTAACATGGTTCGGTCACTAAGATCTATGTCCACCACACCAAAGGCCTAATGCTACACATTGCATTCACTTGATTGATAATGCATTACAAAAGAACTCATATTTATAATGGAATGTATAAAATTTTAAAATAGATCAATGATTGATTTATTCTAAATAATAGATTCTATGATTTCTTCAATTTGTGGAGAGTAAATCATACTTTCCAACAGTTTTTTGTCCATTAAAAAGCTTTCCGGAGCACTTTAAAGAATAACAAGCATTTTTTTTTTTTTTGTCTCCGGAGGTTTCAAATCCATTATGGCTTGGGTATTCTTTGGGTTCACCTCCCGCTCTCTCTCTCTCTAGAAAAGAAATCCCTAAAGTCACTATTTACCAAATACTAGTAGTGAAAAATAAAAATAATAGTAAGAATCTAAAGTTAGTGACAATTCCAATTCATTTACAACATTAAAGAAATCTGTAAGGTAGTCTTTGAAGTTATAGATGCAATTTGTGAGAGAATTTAGTTTAGAAGAGTCCAAACGGTTTGGAGTAGATAATAAGATCACGTGTGTAAGTATCTACTAGAGATTAGGGATATAAGTATATCCCAATCGTAAAGTTCATTTATAAGCAGTAGAATTCTTTTTGAGGTTAGGGTTAACCTCTATAGTAGTTTTTCTTGTGAATGCGTTTATAGTTTTTTCACTTTCTCACCATATACTTATGTTATTTCCTTTATTAAATTTTTTGGTGACTTGTTAAATCTGTGGTTATTTTTTGAAAATCAGTTTGAATACATAATTGGTTAATTTTTCAAGTTGATTAAATTCCACTTAAAATCAACTAAGGGGTCAAAATTTACTTTCAACATTTATGTCTTAAATGGATATGTGGGGTCTTGGGCTTCGGCCGAGAGCATGGGGCTTTGGCTAAGATCGTGAGTAGTCCGAGTCCGAGTCCAAGGAGGAATATCTCCTCGGATAAGCTAAACGCAGATCAGATATAGATCCTAATGATCAAAGTGACCTTCCAAGAAGTTCTAATGATAGGGACGAGCATCATGAACATATAAGAGGGATAATGACTCAAAAATATTTAAGGGAAAGCTGCTACACCGCATTGAATGCCCTGCAGCTAACTTTCTGACCGCATTTATGTGGAAAAGGCCCCTGAACAGTGTTACCTCGGCAACCACAACTCACAGAAGGTCAGAAAGGGTGTCTGATGGGACAAGCACTCAAGTGGTGGCTCAAAGGATCAACAAGTGTAGGATTAAGATCATCCAAAAGATACTATATAATGGAAGAGGCCCTTCATGAAAAGTGGATGAAAAAAGGAGAAGAGAAAACATTGTAACAATCTCAACAACTCCTGTAACCATTGTCATCCAATATATATTAGAACAGAGCTCCTCGGACTGTGCCGATGACAAACTTTCTTGCACAAATCAGGTTTAATTTTTGTTGGCTCATCATCCAAAACCATATTAACTATTATCCATGTACTAAAACCTAGCTCTTTGACTCACTTTTTACAAATTTATTGTACTGGGTTCACTGGGCCAAGATCCCTTATATTTTGGGTTTGGTCTGAAAATTGTGTCCCTACAATTGGCGCTGTCTGTGGGAAAATCTTGTGTGATAATGAGTGCAACGGTTAAATATGGTAGGATAAGGCCCCCATCAGCAAGAGTCCCTAGGGAAAGCCATTATGGTGGCCAGTTTACTATGTGAGCAAGTTACTACATGAGGCACACACAGTTGTT
Organism: Castanea sativa; assembly: GCF_040712315.1. Classification (NCBI taxonomy): domain Eukaryota; kingdom Viridiplantae; phylum Streptophyta; class Magnoliopsida; order Fagales; family Fagaceae; genus Castanea; species Castanea sativa. The sequence goes on from NC_134017.1 coordinate 69,741,850, forward strand.
GTCCTAACTTAGCTTCCGCTTAGGTCTATACTACGAAGTGCTAATTATACGGGGAGGATTGTTGAATGGGGCACAGTTCTAGGGGCTTCTGACATCAAGTACATGCCTCGTACCTCTGTCAAGGGCCAGGTCCTCGCGAATTCGGTGGCCGAGTTCGCTGAACCTCCATTAGAGGAAGTGGCAACAACACATGAGCAATTCAAAGGGACTCTGCGACGGGGCTAGTTCTTGAAGGTATATATTGATATCTTCTAATCTATTGAAGTGGTTAAACAAAACCTTAACTATGTCGGGTCCTCAGACCTCCTGCTTTGGAGACATTAACACAAACTGACATCTTTAGAAGTGGTTAAATAGAACCTTAGCTATGTCGGGTCCTCGGACCTCCTGCTTTGGAGAAATTAACACACACTGGCATCTTTAGAAGTGGTTAAACAGAACCTTAGCTATGTCGGGTCCTCGGACCTCCTGCTTTGGGGAAATTAACACATACTGACATCTTTAAAAGTGGTTAAACAGAACCTTAGCTATGTCGAGTCCTCGAACCTCCTACTTTGGGAAAATTAACACATACTGACATCTTTAGAAGTGGTTAAACAGAACCTTAACTATGCCGGGTCTTCAGACCTCCTGCTTTGGGGAAATTAACACATCTTTGAAAGTGGTTAAACAAAACCTTAGCCATGTCAGGTCCTCAGACCTCTTGCTTTGGGAAAATTAACACACATTGGCATCTTTAGAAGTGGTTAAACAGAACCTTAGCTATGCCGGTCCTCAAACCTCCTGCTTTGGGGAAGTTAACACTCCATAACAACTCTCAAAGTATCATGCCTCGGTCCTCGGATTAGATGATGTGGGAAAGATAACACTCCATAACATCTCTCTTCAAGTGTTTAAACTATAACTCAATCATGCATCGGTCCTCGGACGAGATGATGTGGGAAAGTTAACACTCCATGACATCTCTCTTCAAGTGTTTAAACTATAACTCAATCATGCCTCGGTCCTCAGACCAGATGATGTGGGAAAGTTAACACTCTATGACATCTCTCTTCAAGTGTTTAAACTATAACTCAATTATGCCTTGGTTCTCGGACCAGATGATGTGAGAAAGTTAACACTTCATGACAACTTTCAAAGTGTTCAAATGGAACCTTAGCTATGCATGGCTCCTCGGACCACATACTTTGGGGAATTAACATTCCATGATATCTATTTGTTTCTCATTAAGTGTCAAGACAGACCCAAGATTATAACCAAATCCTTAGATTGGTAGCTCTGAAAGGAGCAATTTACAGTACAAATATGGGGCATGTGAATTGGCACTCCCCCAGGTGTAAATAAAAGGATCAAAGCATACTTAACTTTTAAGACTTCAAAACCCAAATTTTTTCTTCGGATGAGAGGAAAAAACTGGAGTTTTGAGGGGCTATTGTGGGGTCTTGGGCTTCGGCTGAGATCGTGAGTAGTTTGAGTCCGAGGAGGAATATCTCCTCTGATAAGCTAAACGCAGATCAGATATAGATTCTAATGATCAAAGTGACCTTCCAAGAAGTTCTAATGATAGGGACGAGTATCATGAACATACAAGAGGGATAAGGACTCAAAAATATCTAAGGGAAAGCTGCTACACCGCATTGAATGCCCTGCAGCTAACTTTCTGACCGCATTTATGTGGAAAAGACCCCTGAACAGTGCTACCTCGGCAATCACAACTCACAGAAGGCCAGAAAGGGTGTCTGATGAGACAAGCACTCAAGTGGTGGCTCAAAGGATCAACAAGTGTAGGATTAAGATCATCCAAAAGGAACTATATAATGGAAGAGGCCCTTCATGAAAAGTGGATGAAAAAAGGAGAAGGGAAAGCACTGTAGCAATCTCAACAACTTCTGTAACTATTGTCATCCAATATATATTAGAACAGAGCTCCTCGGACTGTGCCGAGGACAAACTTTCTTGCACAAACCAGGTTTAATTCTTATTGGCTCATCATCCAAAACCATATTAACTGTTATCCATGCACTAAAGCCTAACTCTTTGACTCACTTTCTACAAATTTATTGTACTGGGTTCACTGGGCCAAGATCCCTTATATTTTGGGCTTGGTTTGAAAATCGTGTCCCTACAGGATATATATATATATATATATATTCTTCTTCTTTCTTTTTTCTTTTTGTGTGAATACATTTTCACTAGATCAAAAGTACAATTCTTTTGGGACTACTTCATGATCACTACAAATAAAGGAGCACGGGAAATCTTGTATATGGTTCAGTTTGCAAAGCCATAGAAGATTCATCTGATTAGAGGGGGGGGGGGGAGTGATTAGGATTTCACTAATAAGAGGCAAAATTGTTGAAAACCCAGTTGGATTTGGTGGGGTAAAGTCCAAATATTTGATGGTAATGGGCCCAAACAATGATCACCTAGGGTTTTAGACTTTTAGAATTCGAAGATGGTATAGACCCATCAAGAGTTTGTTTAATAGGCATTTGGCATTTCATGAGGAATCATGAATTGGTAGGGTTTTATTGATATTCTTGTTGGGACAAATATTAAAATGATTATTTATATACATGGCATAACACAATTGGAACATGTGGAAAGTGAGACCTGCAGGATTGCCAACCCTTAAAATAAAGACAAATGGAATAAATCCATTGGGGAAAGAAAGCAATTATTTTGAGTTGATTTGCTTAAAGGAACACGTGAGCAGCACATGGAAGTAGGTTTGCTTAAAGGAACCCTGAGACTATTATTATAAGACAAGCAGGGACACAAGCTGAAAGATCACCACTACTGGATGGTGATCTCTTAAGGTTTGTTTAGTAATAGAGTAAAGTTAACAAAGACTTCCATTTCTCTAGGACCAACAAACAAAACTTAAAACTAACCTTAAAGTTTGTTTAGTAATAGAGTAAAGTTAAAGCAAATTATCTTGTTCATAAAATTTAACCCATAACACATTATAATAATATTTTGTCATGCAAGATGTTCCACATAAAGCAAATTATTATAACATCTTGCATGACACAAGCAGGGACACAAGCTGAAAGATCACCACTATTATTATCAGACAGTTGATAGAGGTTACCGAGTCCTAATGAATGTGGAACATCTTGCATACAAGAGACACTAGAGAATGACAAGTGGCATAAAGGTTGAAAATAACTACTAGTCCCTCAAATATAAATAGTGGTCTCATTCAATAGAGAAGGATTCCATTAACATAACAAAGCATATATCATAGCACAAATAGTACACTTTTGAGATCATTAGTTTAAATTCTTAGGAAATAGTTTGTAATCAAGTAGTTCTTTAGGCTTGTAAAAGACCATGGTTTATGTTTCCTTGTACTTGTACTGTTATTTCAATAAATTATTTAGTAGTTTGATTCATCCAAAAGTTGTTTATCTTATTCACAATTCGTTTCAAAGTAATTTAGTGTCAATGCAATTTAGTAAACTTGAATCCTTGGGTTTCCTGCAAATTACTTTCAATCGAGATAGTTAACAGTAGTTTAGTTCAATTTGAGATGATTTGCTTTAAGTTCTTTAATTTTGAGATAATGCATTTCAAGCCAATTCACTTCGATTGGGCACAATAACTTAATCAATTAGGAACTTAAGCCACTTAAAATTTCTCTCTCATTATTACTTTGTGCATTTATAATTAAAAAAAAAATCCTATTAAGTTAGACGTTTTTGAACCCCATACCATAGTTTAAGAAATCAAATAATCATTTCGAGCTAGTTGAAGCATCTTGATGTTCATTTGGGCTAACTTGTAATCATAATTAAAAGGACAAGAGTAATATATATATATATATATTCTTATTAATTATGTAAGGTTGAATTTATTCAATCATGTGTTGGCTTTATTTTGTTAGGAACCTAGAGGTTCCTAATGGGGATGGGTATGAATTATAGGAGGATTGATGTGAATTGTAAGGAAATTGACTTAATTCGAGGTAGTCACTCTCCATAGAGAAAGAGAGATTAAGAGAGAGAGAGAGAGAGAGATGCACTAATGCACTAAGAAGTTGGTTTATTCTTCAATTGATATCTCATATTGGATTACAATCATGTATTTATAGGAGACTAGCTCTAATCTCATTGGCCTACATGGCCTTATCCTATCGTAACTATTATTCCCCATGTGCATTAATAATTCCAAAATGTGCTAAATGTGATTAACATTGGTTCTATTATTCCCCATGTGTATTAATAATTCCAATATGTGCTAAATGTGATTAACATGCTTGGAATTGTAACTAACTAACTAACTAAATCTCAATACAACAATTGTTATCTATATGTTTATAGCATTTCTAACATTTCCCTCCCCTTGAAAACACCTTGCCCACAAGGTGTTGTTGTAAAATGACACCTCCATTAGGGGAAACTAGCCATTAACCCAATACACCAAAGCATCTTGACCATTGATTACACGAATAGCTCCAAAGCAATTAATCACAGCCCATGACATAGGAGCATAACGCAAAGCAGTCATATTGAACTTAACCTTCAGCAATATAGAACTCAATTTCTTATAAAAATTGTGATCATCTCAACTATAGAATTCATCATTTATCTCACAACTACCACCAAGAAAAGAAGTATCTAATTCATTGGCTTTGTGACAGCCACTAATGAGCAAGATGTGGCCCCCATAGCAAAGTCCAAATTCAATGGAATTGCCACCAACATGCAAGACTGTTAAGTCCACGCCTTCATTCATGATTATATGAGCAGCCCCATTTGTTAAAGCATGAGTTTGGCCAACATCAAACCCCATTGGATCACTTGTATTCACACTAACAATGTGTTCTTGCTCCACACCAACAGCAACAGGTTCATGTGTTGTGGATTCTTGATCGGTTGAATCAAGAGATTGTAGCTCCTCTTCCGTCAAATTCTCAAAAACCTCTTGCAATCTTGAGAGCTCTTCATTCATGGCCTTGTTAGATTCAACCAATGTCTTGAATTTATTTGAAATAGTCTCATTAGATTCTGTCAAGGCATTTACCTTCTCTGAAACTTCATTCACCATTTGTCGTAAATCTTTCAAGATTTCTTGCCGATCATATTCATCCGTCTCAAGATTGACGGCTCTGATACCAATTGTTAGGAACCTAGAGGTTCCTAATGGAGATGTGTATGAATTATAGGAGGATTGATGTGAATTGTAAGGAAATTGACTTAATTCAAGGTAGTCACCCTCTAGAGAGAAAGAGAGATTAAGAGAGAGAGAGAGAGAGATGCACTAATGCACTAAGAAGTTGGTTTATTCTTCAATTGATATCTCATATTGGATTACAATCATGTATTTATAGGAGATTAGCTCTAATATCATTAGCCCACATGGCCTTATCCTATTGTAACTATTATTCTCCATGTGCATTAATAATTCCAACATGTGCTAAATGTGATTTACATTGGTTTTATTATTCCCCATGTGTATTAATAATTTCAACATGTGCTAAATGTGATTAACATGTTTGAAATTGTAACTAACTAACTAACTAAATCTCAATACAACAATTATTATCTATATGCTTATAGAATTGCTAACATATTCCGTGCCAAAATTGCTTGTATTTTAGCAATTAGATACCCTGTATTTAGGTGGGAATTATGTAAGAGTAGTGTGTGAGAGAGTGTGAAGAAAACTTAAGCTGTGTGCACTCAAAGGAGTCTCACGATTGGATCTCGCGACTGACAAGTCGCCAAAGTGTCACACATGTGAAGCATACAGGGAGCTGAATGGTTACAACAGCTGGAGCACTACAGGACAAAAAGTGCAGTCTGACCTGATAGTTATCTTGCAACTCAGACTCACGACTAGTTCCAATCGCGAGGCCGAGTCGCTAGAATGCCCTGTTTAGATGAAATTTGCCTTTTCACATTCTTCACATACTTTACTATAAATATCATTATACCCATAAAATGTAGAGAGCTTTCAGAGAGAATTTTGAGAGAGAAACCCTAGAGAAAAACAAGATTGACTCGTCCACAATCTTAATCTTTTGATTCTTCAAATTTTTCTACTCTCACCCTCTCCATTGATACATCCTTGAGAGATTTATTTGTCAAATCCTTATCTCACCATACCCATATCAGTGAAGAGGTATTTTGGTGCTTGGGAAGCAGTTCAGAGAGGACTAATTTAATTTGGTTGATGCAATGAGTTTATTGCGAGATCCGATAAGCTAGAGAAGATAGTGTTCGACATAACCCTGTTGGAGTAAGAAGCTTAGAGGGTTTAGATGCAATGGGTAGATTAGGCTTGGAGGATCTATTGTTATTCATGTATCTCAACTACATTCTCTAGTGGATCATTTGACCGCTTGGAGGGCGGTCGAGTACTTCAGTTTCCTCTTCGATAACATATCGTCGTGTTATTTTTGTGTTTATACCTCTCTTCCCTTATTCTTACATATTAATTGCTACTGTGTTGTAATTAATTATGCCTTAAAGTTGTTTATTGTTTTGAGTATTACTTGTATTTATCATTCCGCATATTTATTATTTGAGTATAAGTTTGTATCGGTTAAGTTTAAATTAGAGGTCTGAACGTTTATGGTATTTTATACACTAATTAAACCTGTCAAATTATTTTTCCCCCACTTAGATTAATGTTTCAAAGTAAAGTGAAGGTACAAAATAAATTGGAAAAGCTTAGTATAGGTGGCGTACACTGAGTTAGGGCCCCGCGACATGGAAGGAGCACAATCCATGAGACAATTTTACCCCAAATTTAACGTTGTATCTTCAAAAGGCTTTAGGTTGAATAGATTAATCTAAAATTTCAGCATGCAGTGAAACCATCTCTTTCTCGATGCATTCCTTTCATTTTACTGTAGCCTGAAAAGATCGATGTTTGACGCTAAGACTATTGGATCTGGGACCCTTTGCTAGTTGCTGCCTTTGCTTACAATATTTGAAACAGCACGTAGTTGTACCATTATCGATTGTGAAGTCGTCATCATCATCATCACTCCTCTTTCTCATCATCACCAAGATTTTGTTGTTTTCGACAAATTTTCATGTGATATTTAAGCGTATATATGGTTCTCTTTTTTTTTTTTTTTTTTTTTGAGAAACGTATATATGGTTCTCTTAAATACCTTTTTGAGACATGTTTGTCATTATCTGCGTAGAACATTAATTAATGATTGGTCTATATGTCATGTAAATGTAATAAATATGGTTGCTTAGTGATGAAGACGATGGGATGGCCCACAAATCACTGGAACTCTTTGAAAAGATCATCAGACGCACTTACCATGTGACCCCATCTCCTACCAGAAGTCACCTTAGCTCTTCAATGCGTTCATATTTCCAATTTTGAAGTTGAAACAAATAACAATAAATAAATATTCAGGCAATAAAAAAAAGAAAAAAAAGTAAAACAAGCTTACGCAAGAGCATTACCATTAGCATTAAAGACTTCTCAGTTGCTATTTTTACCGCCTAGACCCCTTAAAAACATGCTACATTTTGAGGGTGAATATCTAAAAAGGTATACCATTTGTGAACAGTAAGGTTGTATATATACAATCTTACTGTTCATGGGTTGTAAAAAAAAACTAATAATTTAATGAAGTGAGGGAGGAAGAGAGAAAAAGAGGAAAGAGAGAGATGGGAGAGAAGAGAGAAAATTGATTTGTTTATATTATTTGTTGGTATAGTTTAAATTATTTTAATTAGCTATATGTAAAAATGAAAACTATGATATTTGGTGAGTTGTAAAATTGAATGGTAAAATAAATAAAGTAAGTTTTAAAGATGTATAATAGACATTTTTTTACATCTCCAAATGATAAATTAGTAAATCATTTTAAGAAATTTTTTATGAAAAAAAAAAAAATGACTAACTATCGCAAAAAATGGATTACTAACGTAAGAGTATTCATTAATTGAACTCATAAAACAAAAGGAGAATTAAGGAAGAAAAATTTGGGGTTCATTGGCATTGGGCCATACAATTGGCCTAAACTAACACCCATATGGCCGGGTGCCCCATTCATGAAGTTCTAGCGTTTAAGGTTATTTAAATATTGTTTCTAGAAAGTGAAACCTGTATGCTTTGCTGGGACAAAGTGGTCACCCTACAGCAAAATTCAAAGTTCTCATGTGTGTATAATGGAAGACAAATGAACCTCGACTTCTTTCTATGTTCTTCAAGCATCATACCACAAGCTCTATAAGAACGTGCACTTCACCAGCGTCCACAGACCAAGTCCAAGGACATTATTTATGATGATGAAGCCTTAGAACTCTTGGAAAGAGAGAGGAGCACTCTTAGAGGTTAGGGTTCATGACTACGCCCACAGGGTGTTTACTCTATCTTAGCACATACGTACAGTGACACTCTTAAGCTAGTTTTTTTATATTTGCTTTCGTGTTTGGACGGAGGCCCTCTTGGACAATAGTGGGGCAATGGCCTCCACAATTTTAAAAAAATTATTAGTATATATAGGTATTAATATAAGTAATTTTGTTCTGTAAAATTATCATTTGTCATTTTTAATGATATCATTAATTCTTTTGAAAGTAATATTATATTTTTTAAAATATCTTTAACAGTAACCACTAACCTGTAACCGCATCAACAATTTATAAAAATGTTTGTAATTCTACCATTTTTTTTTTTTTCAAGGCTATAAAAAATTTATAGATCTAAAATCTAAAAATAAAATATATAGGAGGCATATGAGTGCTGTACAAGTAAATATGAGTGCCGTACAAGTAGTACAGTGTGCAGTACAAGTAAGTGATCTAAATGGGCCAAGCCCACATATGAGTGTACGTTAACAGCCCCCCTCAAACTCAAGGTGGATGTGAGACCAACTTGAGGTTGTCAACCAAATCACGAAGGCGTCCCTTAGGATGGGACTTGGTGAAGATGTCTGCAAGTTGATCTTTGGAGGAGACAGAGAAGAGCTTGAGAGCACCATGAACAAGATGATAACGGATAAAATGACAATCAATCTCAATATGTTTAGTTCGTTCATGGAAGACATCATTATGAGCAATGTGAATGGCACTTTGATTATGACAATAAAGAGGTGTAGCAGAGGATGTAGACACACCTAAGTCTGTAAGAAGCTATCGTAACCAAAGAAGCTCAGATGTGGTATCAGCAAGAGCACGATATTCTGCTTCAGTACTGGAGCGGGCCACAAAGGTTTGTTTCTTACTTCGCCAAGAAATCAAGGAAGAGCCAAGTAGAAAACAATAGCCAGTGGTGGACCTACGATCAGTGGGATCTCCTGCCCAATCAGCATCAGAGAATGCACGAAGTACAAGTGGAGATTGAGCTGAGTAGAAAAGGCCATGGAAGAGAGTGCTCTTCAAGTAACGAAGAATGCGCAGAACAGCAGCATAGTGAGTCGACCGTGGAGCAGACAAATACCTTGGGCGGCGATGAACAGCATAAGAAATGTCTGGACGAGTAACTGTGAGATAAACTAGGCTGCCAACTAATCGTCTGTAAAGAGAAGGATTAGACAATGGTTTCCCCCCCGAGGGAGTCAGATGCGCATTAAGCTCAACTGGGGTGTCAACAGTTTTGCTGTCAGTGAGTCCAGCACGAGACAAAAGATTAGAAGCATACTTGGCTTGAGTAATATAAAGACCATCTGAGGAACGAGTGATTTCAAGCCCCAAGAAATAGCTAAGATGTCCAAGATCTTTCATCTCAAACTGCTGACTAAGGAAATCCTTGAGTTCTTGTATGCCACTAAGGTCATCACCAGTTATGATCATATCATCCACATAGAGGAGAAGTAGAATGGTGCCTTTATCAGTACGACAAAGAAATAAGGCAGCATCATAAGGACTGACAGTGTAACCCAGGCGAAAAATAGTAGAACTAAATTTTGCAAACTAGGCTCGAGGAGCTTGTTTAAGACCATACAATGCTCGGCGAAGGCGGCAAACCTTGTTGGAGTCAATGGAGAGACCTGGAGGAGGTTGCATGTAAACTTCTTTACTCAAGTCCCCATTAAGGAATGCATTTTTAACATCCATCTGAAAAAGATCCTATTTTCTAGCAGCAGCAACAGCCAGGAGGGCACGAACAGATGAGATGCGGGCAACTGGTGCAAAAGTCTCTTCATAATCAATCCCATACTCCTGTGTAAAACCTTTTGTAACAAGGCGAGCCTTATAGCGCTCAATGGACCCATCTGAGCGAGTCTTAATCTTGTAGATCCACTTACAACCAACCACAGACTGTCTAGGAGGGAGAGGAACTAAGTCCCAAGTATGGTTTTTGGTTAATGCATCAATTTTCTCTTTCATTGCAACCTGCCATAAAGGGTCAGTGGAGGCCTCACGATAGGTTTGAGGCTCGTGGAGTGTAGCAAGTGCAGTGTAACAATGGTAATCAAGTAAATGTGTAGGAATGGATCTTACCCGGGTTGAGTGACGAGGTGGAATGTCTTGTGGAGGTGGAATGTCTTGTGGAGGTGGAAGGTCTTGTGGAGGATCTTCAGGCAGAGCAGGAGCGGGGGACCCAGGCTCGAGTTGGGAGAGCTCGTCATCAATCTGCTCATCTTCGACCTGGCCAGAAGAAACATTAAAAGGATCGGGTGTTTGTATAGAAAAGTCTAAAGGAGGATCAATTGGAGTTGGAGAAGGAACATGAGACTCCTCTGGAAAAACTTCAAGAACAGATGAGGTAGTGAGGGAAGAACGAAAATGAGAGAGTTCAACAAACAAGCGGTGTTCCCAGAAGACAACATTACGAGAAACACGAAGGCGATGAGAGACAGGATCATAACAGCGATACCCTTTTTGTGTTTCGCCATAACCAAGGAAACATCAAAGTCTAGATTGAGGCTCAAGTTTGTTGTGCTCATGAGACTGAAGAAGAACGAAACAAGCAGATCCAAAAGAGCGAAGGTGATGATAGTTAGGGGGTGACCCAAAGAGGCGCTCATACGGAGTTTGATTATGGATGACAGTGCTTGGAATGCGGTTAATAGTGTGAACAACATGAAGAGCAGCTTCACCCCAGAATGGAGGAGGAACCTTGGCAGAAAGAAGAAGAGTACGGACAGTGTCAAGAATATGACGAAGTTTACGTTCAGCTTGACCATTTTGCTGAGAGGTACCTGGACAAGTTAGATGATGTACAGTGCCATAGGAGTGTAACAAAGCTTGAAAAGCATATTGAGTGTATTCAAGAGCATTATCAGAACGAAATATTTTGATTCTTTTGGAGAATTGGGTTTCAACCATTTTTGCAAAGTTACTGTATATTGGCAAAATTTCAGAACGAGATTTCATAGGAAATATCCAAGTAACGAGAATAATCATCGATGAAAACAACAAAATATCGAGATCCACCAATACTAGCAACAGGAGAAGGTCCCCAAACATCAGAATGAATTAACTCAAAAATACTATTAGAAATAGAATCACTATTATTAAAAGGTAAAGCTGGCTGTTTTCCTAACTGGCATGAAGTACAATCAAAATTGTCTTTGGACACAGAACCTAATAGACCCTTAGAAGCTAACTGTTGTACCCAAGAAGAGGGTGCATGACCAAGATGAGAGTGCCAAAGTGAGAGAGAAGGTAGGGAAGACACCGCAGCAGCAGCAACAGCAACAGACACCGGAGCAACAGGTGGAAGATGAAGATTATCCACTGGAAACATACGCCCAACTCTAGGGCCGGTCCCAAGCTCTTGCCCCGTCCTCGGATCCTGCACAATACACTCAGAATAGTCAAAAATAAGGCGATAACCTAGTTCAGCTAATTGTCCCATAGAACACAAATTATAGGATAGGTCAGGAACATGGTAGACTCCAGGAACAGAGAGGTTGGAGGTCGAAACAAAACCAAGACTATTCCCATGCATGGTGGAACCATCAGCTATGTGAATATTGAGGGGATGTGGAGCAGGGTCAAGTTTGGAGAATAAGGACGAGTGAGGTGTCATGTGATTGCAATAGGCAGAATCAAAAAGCCAAGTTTGAGACTACGGGTAAAAGCTGAGAGAGTAGTGGAAAAGATGCATTACCGGCCATACGAACGGCTTAGCTATGATCTCTGGAGGTTCGTGGGTGAGAGGTTGATAGTGGATCCGAGATTGGGACTTGAACCGAAATGGGAGGCATTGGCGGAGTAGACTCGGTGTTAGCAAGCTGCGGCGATAGATTTGTTGCGACGGTAACAAGTCTCAATAGTGTGGCCGGGGCGCTTGCAATAGTTGCAGAACTTTTTATTGGGCCTGTCTGCGACGATTGCTGGAGCCAGAAGAATCACCTGAGTGCTGAGGTTGCTCTATGGAAGGAGTAAGGGCCAGAACATTAAACTTATCCTGGGCTCGAAGAGTTGCAAGGCGAGCTTCTTCTCTGACTAACTCATTCACAACAGTATCAAGAGAAGGAGGAGGACAACGATTCAGAAGCTGACCTCGAATAGGCTCATAGTCCTTGTGGAGTGACATCAGGAACTCATAGAGACGAAATTCATCTCTAATAGCAGCATATTGTTGGGCATCTTTTGAGCATGCCTAAGTTGGATCAGAAAGGTCAATTTGGTCCCAAATGAAGCGAAGCTGATCATAGTAGTCATTGATGGACTGCCCCGATTCTTGCTTGAGTTGATGCAATTCAACCACTAACTGATATTTCATGGATCCGTGAGTGGTAGAGTATCTTTTGGCCAACATATCCCATGCTGATTTTGCATCATCAAAGCTGCCCAGCAAATTGGAGATGGAGGGAATGGAAGTATTTCGAATCCATGTGAGGATCATGTGATTGTGACTATCCCATTCAATCATGCGATTGAGAAAAGCAGCATCTTCTTCACTTGCCCCCTTCACAGGAATAGTGATTGCACCAGTGCAATAATGCCAGAGCATGCGACCCTTAAGGAAACTGCGCATAGCTTGAGACCAAGATAAGTAATTCCTAGTCCCCTCCAATACAGTATTGATGGGGCGAGGAAGAAAAACATCCTTTTTATCCATTTAGAGACACAATATGCAAAAACAGACTGCAAAAATGAAATTTACGCGAAAAACTGAGTAAGGAGAACCTGGCTTGAAAAAGTCAACTCCAGAAAAAAGTCAACGGTCAAAGTCAACGGTCAGAGGTGACGTCAGCAGCTCGCTGGAAGGTGACGTCAGCGATGACGTGGTAGATGACGTGGCTAGGGCTGACGTCAGCAGGATGAATTTGGCGCGTGGAGGCGCGTGGCGGCTCGGTTCGGCGCGTGGAGGCGCGTGGGCTCGTGACCTGTACTGCAGAAACTTTGGGCAACGCGTGAGGGCGCGTGGAGACTCCGATGACTATAAGGTTTTCACGAACAGGCAGATCGGAGCAAGACGATCTTTGTGGTACCTTTAGAAAAATTTTTGGAGCAATATTCACGACGGTGCCGGAAAAGGCAGTGGTCTTTGCAGTGTTCGAACTCCCCAACGGCGGCTACTACAGGTCCGGAACCTGAGGACGATGTCTGGAAGACTCGAAGGTTCAACGGCGAAAGACTGTGGCAGTTGTTGTGACAGCGGAAGCAATATGAAGAATGGAGTTACACTAATAAAGACAAGACTGCGAAGAAAAGGTCAGAGCAGTGGCTCTGATACCATGTTAGAAATACTGAATTGAATAGTATTGTATTTCTCAAGTAAAATAATATACATGAGTGCCTTTATATAGGAGGCATATGAGTGCTGTACAAGTAAATATGAGTGCCGTACAAGTAAATATGAGTGCCGTACAAGTAGTACAGTGTGCAGTACAAGTAAGTGATCTAAATGGGCCAAGCCCACATATGAGTGTACGTTAACAAACAGAAACAAAAATTACCAATAGCAAAATAATATTGAGATATAATCCAAATCATTCCATCCTTTCTTTTTCTGCATAGAATGTTGCCTTCATGCTGGTCCAGTTCATCGGTGAGAGGTGGACCGTACCTTTTGATGAACAAAAGCAGCAGAACATATTACTAGCATCAATCGTAGTCACTATAAGTACATACCTTCCATCTTCTCCATTTTTCTATGGTCCCTCCGAGTGCAAAGAATGGTGGACCTAGAAATAAGTACAGAGTGCGATTTCACAAGCGTGTAAAGAATGTTCGTATTATCAAACATACAATGGAAGGTTAGTATAATTAAAGTTGATAACCTAAGAGAGACAAACAAACAAAGAATGCTGACTTTGGACCATGGCGAGGTGCATGACTGGGGTCCTAATTCATGAATTCTTCACCAAAGAATAGGATAAAGTCAAGCTTACTAACCCAACGTTGCCCTACTCCAATTTAAACTATAATCTTCAATTTACTTATACTGTACAATTATATATATATATATGAAATACCTTGATAAATAAATGAAAGTAATAACTCTTTGCTTGTTGTTCTCTTGCCACATAATTTTATAAGGTAATATGTTACCCTTCCTAAATATTTCACCAAAAAAAAAAAAATCACCATTAGGGACGAATTACCTTTCAATTAATATCTATATATATATGTATGTGTGTGTGTGTCCATGAAATTGAGCTATTTTGTCGAGCTCTTTAAGAGTTGTCTTAACTCCTATAGCAATGATGATGATCATAATAATATATCCAGAGATACGTCCATGCAGTTTGACATAACTTTTTTTTATTTGTTTTCTTGCCACTCATCTGTTTAACCAAGGCTGGCTTAATTATAAGTTATAACCCTCCCCTCCAGTACTGGTTGATCATAAAAGTTACGTACTTTAGACTCTCCGCTATGAGTTTTTTTTTCAATTTTCAAACTAAGAGCTATCATGAGACCTTGAATGCCTTTGCTTGCCATTTATTTACTGTCATAAATTAATAGTGCAGTTCTCAGTTTTCCACATTAGGTAAGGGGAGAATGTAAGTCTTGTTCATGATTCACGGAGAGGTTTTAAAACCCACAGAGAGGTAGAGTCGTAGAGACTCACATGAGATGGGGAGATCGTTGGCTGCATACATGTGAGTGAAATTTCACATTGAATAATAATGAGAAAAATGAGTAGTTAATATAACATAGTTGAGCTCATACCTATTGGACTTAAGCCTTTTGGGTTAAGTGTGTCTCTATATACTATATTAACTACTCGATCAAGGAGGCTCTCTAAGGTGTTTAGAGTCTTTAAACACCGTTTCATGTTTAAATCCTTCATCCTACCCCCACCATAACCACCCAAATTTATACTTTTTTTTTTTTTTTATAATTAGTGAAGGAATTTGACTCTAGGTTCTCTTCACATAGGAAAATTACTGTACCAATGAATTATAAAAATTCTTGCATAAGTATCTATATCGTATCTAATAATTTTTGGGAGTTTTAATCATATGAAAGGCAAAATAAATACCAAAGTTTATTTCAATTCTTTGTTTTTTTTATAGAAAATTAGAGCATGTTTGGTAGACTGTAATCGAAATTACATAGAAATAAAAATAGGTATTACAAGTAATACAAGATGTTGTAATATAATACTTATTACTATTCATTTGTTTGGTGGCAACACAAAAATAAAACCCTGAAAATATTGGAATAAAATCATTTTAAATCAAATTGTCTAAAATACCCATATTCTAAAATTATTAATACACTTTTGATAAGGATTAGTTTAACAAACCCAATCTTGAATAGAGGACCTCCAACAATGGTAAAATCTCTCTTTTAAAAAGAAATAAATAAAATTGCTTTTTATTTCATTGCATTAAAATTATGAAGTAGCTACAACAATAATCAATATGTCTTTAACAAAATCTTGTTGGTCTTCAATCAAGTGTCCCGCACTTGTAATATTTGACCTAAAAATGACAGTCTTACTTAAACAATGGTAAAATCCTCAATCTTTTCAAAGTCCTCAATCTTGATTCAATATCTGGTTTTGCTCTTAATCCAGCATTAGGTAATTTGGTAGAAATCTTTTCTTCCAAGACTTTCAAATATCCAAGCTTAATCTTATTCTCAGGGTTACCTTACCCTTCATAGTGATATTCTACCAAAGCTTCCACTAGTTTGAAATCTTCATCAATAGGAGTCCACTTTCGTTTAGAACAATCTTGAGAATCAAGTATATTTGAATCCATATCTAAAAAGACAAATCATAATGCAGCTAAAATATTAACAAATAAAATGGGAAGTTGATAGATAAATAAGATGCAGAAAAGCAGCGCATGACACAATGTTTTAAATCTGAAAGTTTTGAGTGCAGTGCATGAATGTGATTTTAGCCCAATTGATTCATTGCCATGTGATGATACCAATTCAAAATATCGTTGTAATTGTATTTACTAAACCATAATTACCAGATCCGAATAAGAATAATGAAAGTTAGTGTTTGCATAAAAACAAAAACTCTACCTTGCTTCCTTTGCCAAATACATAGAAGTCAAAAATCTCTACCTTGCTTCCTTTGCTTTTGAAGAAACAAAGGTCTTTTAAGCTTATAGCGAGAGTGATTCAAGTGCGTGTTTGAGTGTTTTGCGGAAGCTATCAGTTCATAAGCCGTAGAAATAGAAAGGCAATACCAGTAGTTGTAGAAATAGAAAATCTCTAGTTGCCGGAGATTAAAATTTTTGAGAAGAGAGGGACATAAAAATTTGAAGAAGCAGAAGAGAGTTAAAAATTTTGGAGAAGCGGATAACAAGGGATTTTTTTGGGAATTTTCTTAATAGTGTGTATTATGTTAAGTGAATGAAAAAGGGATTCAGAGCTTTTAATAAAGAATGACTATTCCTTATTTTAAGGAATAGCTATTAATAAGGAATAATTATTTCTGGTAATAAAAACATAATCAAGCAACCGTATAGTTAAACCATAGTAATAGTAATTACATTACAATATTTATTATAGCCTATCAAACGTGACCTTAATGTGTGTACATTGCCTGTTAGATGCTAAGAAAATTTTACATATATAGGTTGTAACAATAGTTTGTGCAATTTTATTTCAATTCCTTGTCCTTTTTTTTTCTTTTTTCTTTTTTATAAAAAATTAATGTGCGTGCATTGCCTATAAGATAATAAGAAAATTTTACATATTTAGGTTGTAACAATAGTTTGTTCAATTTTAATCGATATGCTTTTGTCATCTTAGGCTCTTAATTAGCTTACTGCAAGTCTAATTGTCTATTTCAAAGAAAGTTCGTCATCCCCCTTTTTTTTGACTGGCTGAGCGTTTAAGATCCGTTTTGCTTGTATAAAGTTTCTTCTCCGTCCAAGACAATTTTCAATGCACGTTACAAAGATAATTTGTAATATCAAAAAAAAAAAAAAAATGCAATTATGTTCAAAATGCGCAAAACTATCAAAACCATTCCCTTGAGATGTTAAAGTCGATCAGAGACATTTATGTGCATTCATCAAAGAAGCAGGCTTGCTACAAGTGGCTCGATCGTTGGACTGAATGGTGGACTGTATCATCTACCATGCCTCTTAATTTCTATGAAAGATATCTCCCATATCAACCTAGTTGGGGTTTACCATCACACACCCTTGGTATATTGGTCATTCCACAAGTATAAGTGCTTGTGAGGGGTGGGAGGCAAGGGCCGGGGTTCAAGTTTCCAGGAGGGAACTTTACACATATATACACTTAGATTAAGTTAGAGTAGAAATTCTATCTTGTATAAAAAATAAAAAATAAAAAACCTAGTTGGGGTTTAAAGTGGGATATGACATGCATGAATATGCAGCACAGGAAATGCCCTAACCACACAAAAGGCACTAGTATGCGTTGTGTTGTATTGTGGAATTCTTCTTGAATACATATTGAGCTTTAAAGTTTAGCACATGATCAGATTTAGTCAAGGTTTTTAACCCTGGACCGTTCATTGAACCGTAAAAGGGAGAGGTTCAAGGTTTTTGAGGTCGAACCGAGGTCGAGGTAGGGTCGAACCATGATAATATTATAATTAATTTAATAATTAGTTAAAGCCTAAATATAGATATTAAATTTATAAAACTAGCAAAATTGACTAATATATTTATATATGTAAGGAAAATTTAATGATTTTCAAGCATATATTAAATAATTAAATAAGAAAGTTAATAAAATAAAATAATAACCATGAAAACATTAAAATTTATGATTAATTTTTGAAGTAAAGTTGAATATTTTTGAAGGATTTTAATTATAATTTTGTTTTATTCCTTGTAAGAGATGGGTAATTTAATTAAGTAGAATAAAATTGTGTTAAGTTGTTTTTATTATAAAAAAAAATTGTTAAGGGGTTGAACCGTTTTAGGGGTTCACAGAATGCCACATATGCCAGGTTCTCTATACTTAAAAAACCAAATTTCTATTCGGTTCTCGATTTTCACGGTCCAACTTCCCGGTTCGTTTAGTTCCTAAAAATTTAAAATGATTGTCGACGCGCGTTAAACTCAAAACTAACACTTCTTCACTTTATAAGGACTGAAAGTGATTACTTTAAATTTTAAAGACCGAAATCACTTAACGGACTAAAGATAAATATCTTATGTGGGAGTTATCACACACCTATGTAACATCTTCATAATCCAAAACTACCAACAAATTCAGATAATCAAGGAAATGCAATCTTTGTTCTACTTCTAGTAATAAGCTGCGTATGGCAAAATTAATAAGGGGCACTTTAATCTTTGTTCTACTTCATTCGTTTGTCCCGGTATATATATTGCATCAACAACAATATTGACTTGTAAATGTTCGTGGTCCCTAAAAAGAAGAGCTCTCGTTTTGTACAATTTGTAATCAGACCATATTGTTGGGAAAAATCATTTTCATCAATTAATTTTTTCTACGTATCTGAGACCAAGTTTTGAATTTGGTTTGGAAGATTGAAATAATTGTTCTGATCATCTTAGCCCATGTGGGAACATACGTACCAACATAGTCTTTAATTTATTGCCTAGTTTGATCATTTTTTTGTCCCCCTGGTTCTTTTTAGTCAGATGCCATGCTTCATTACCCTTGTTTATATTATTGGGGTTCCTTGTTTTTTGAGGTCCCGCTGGGCCTTGGCTATGGAGTATTCTTTTGCATGATTCAATCCCATAATTAGAGTTTTTAATATTGTCCTTATGTTTTCTTTGTTCCCAACTTATTTCTTTGGTAAAACTGATGAGAACCTTAAGAGAGAGAGAGAGAGAAGACTGAAGGAACATGAATTCTCCCTAGTCGTTAAGAACTCCCTAAATTACACAGCAAAACGAAATCTAGGATTCTCATTAGCACATCACAATCACAAGAGCCACGTAATAACAAGTTGAGTAGTGTTAATTACACGCACCAATTTTTAAATTCGTCTGTACACATATAAAAAAACAACTGAAATCATATATTCGCGTGTTGATTTTAGTTGCTTTTCATCTGTATGTACCAACGTGTACAAATTGGTGAACACACAATTTAAGTTGTTTTCATCTGTGTATACAGACGGGTGTGTAACAAGTTTTACCGACATTGATTTGAACTGAGTTTTTGTTAGTTGGGGCCCAAAATGAAGATTGAAGAACTGATTTGATGTTTGGTGAGATAGTAATGGCAGGAGCAGGACATTTATCAACAAAAACAAAACTTATGTTTGAGAAATATTTAGGTTGTTTGGTAGAGTAGTTTGAGATAAAATTTTTATATTTTTTTGTAGTATTTTGAAATATGTGTGACTGAAAATATGTGTAATAAATGTGTGTAATGTCGTTTAAAATATGAAAATGTGAGTTTAAGAGTAGAGACCAAACAAACCCTTAGAGGCATTTGGTATGAGATTTTGAGCAAAAAATTTTAATTTTTAAATAATATTACAAGTATTTTTACATATTATTTTATTTACATATTTTTAAAAAACACAAACAACATTATTAGAACTATATTAGCAAATAGGACTTAGTTACACTATCTCAGCACCTGCTCAATGTTCACCAACCAATTGAGCACCTGGTGTCAATTATAATTTATTATTCTTCTCAACAGTTATTGTTCTGCACGTGGTTTATTAGGTCACATCACAAACAGGCCCACTAAAATTATAAGCCCTCTTGTGGTCCTTAGGTGGCGTTTGGATTCCACTGAAGCTGCGTCTGCGTTTTCAGTTTTTTTTTTTTTTTTTTTTTTTTCTCCAGCCGCAGTTGTTGACCCAATCTTCTGTGAACAGTGCATTCGTGCACTGTTCAAGGACCCACAAATTTTACTTTTCAGTAACTTTTTCATTAAAAATGGGTCCCGTGGTACTATTCACATATTTTAAAATTATTTTGCTACAGTGTTTTCAGTTTTCAGTTTTCAGCAATAAGTTCTATCCAATGTTACGAATATGCTACGCATTTTTTCTGCAGATTTTATTATATAAATCTTATAATTTGACAACAATGGCAAAATTATAGTTGAGATTACATTAGGTAGAATAATTTTATTTTTTGAACTTATAAGAATATAACTAACAAGCCCTTATTATTAAAATCACACACACACACATATATATATTTTGCTACAAAATCTACTTTAATTTGATATATTATAAACTTATTTACAAGGAAATTCAATCTAGTCTATATATATATATATATAGTCAAGGCTAGCTCAAGAGTTTTGTAGCTTAATAGATTGACATTTTTTGTCTTTTCAAGATCAAGAGATTCAGAGTTTAATCTCTCATCTCCCATTATAACTATCAAATTATAAAATAAAAAACTATTATATATATATATATAAATATATCTTATACAAATTACCGTATAATATTATATATTCTTAAATCAAGCTTTATACTTCTGAGTTTCTTTATTAAAATATTACTATAATTAAGGTTGACTTGTATAACAATTAAGCTTAAATTCTGGAGCAAACGTAACTTGTTAGTTAAATAAACGAATGTAAACATTTATTTTCAATCCAAACCCAACTTGTTCATAATTAGTTTGGTTTGGTAACAGCTCTATCCAAGACCTGCGTAATGGTTAGGCTTTGCGGGTTCTGTCTTTCTATCTTAAAGACAGAAATCATCAATGATCTTCAGGTATGGACCTCTGATGTTGCGTCAATAATGCAATGTTACATTAATATTTCATACATATAATAAACTCTCTATCTGAAGCAAAATGTGCCAGTTTGGAAGTAGAAATGTTAAGTGCTACAAATTAAATTTACACCAAGCTTGTGTCATCCACAAGTTCTTTTAACAAAAAGAAAATTGAAAGCAACAACAAAAGTGTATTTCATAATGGCTTATATTAGATAATGAAAGTGATGAAGCACAAGTTTGTCAATTGTAGTGAATTCGTCTAGAAGGAGCCGGATGTTCGCTTGCGTCGTGGTGGAGGTAACAATTCTCTAAAATTGGTCACCGGTGTAGTGCCTGCCACAACGTCTTTGATGTCAAAGTTAGTATCGGGAAAGAATCAAGCAATATAGTAAAAAAGCAAGTGGTATTTCTTGGTGTCTATGTACGTACCTTCTGCTGGAGATGGCGATGACCTTATATATGCTTTTACAACCCTAGCCGTTGTAGTAGTTATTGTGGCTTTAATGCCTCCATTGGTAACGCCTCAGGCTTTGTAATGTGGACTTCAATAGGCGTTCAACGGTTTGTACAGCTATTTTTGTAACTGTCCGAGGCATTATTGCCTGTAGTAAATAGTTTGCGTATTTTCGTCACTGACTTAGACATTTGATGGGTTCATCTCCGAGAATGATCTCGTCGACAATGCTGATCTCGTCCAGGGAGGTTGAATTCGTCAGTCCTATCAACTGCCCCCTGCATTCTGTGGTCGTCGTGAAGTTCTAGTGACGGCTACAGAATTTGAAAGGTCTTCTGACTGTATATGACTATTGGAATTTCGCTCCGCATTAATGGCATAGTGGTGGCACCACACGTGTCGTGGCCACGTGTCCCACTTTGATTGGTGGAGTTAATGCTCCAATTTGCCTAACTCTTGGGTTTCCCGCTGAATTTCAGTTTTTTGGGCTTTGGTTTTTAAACTTCTCCTCTCCCCATGCTTTCTTTTCACTTTCCCAAGTTTCCAATCATTGCTCTGGGTGTTTTCTTCTCTGTTTTCTCTTTGTGGTTTCTCTCTGGCTGGTGCGTGGCGGAGCTTCCTATTTTTCCGTTTTGAGGTATGTCTTACATCTTCTTTCCTGATTCTTTTTTCTTATAGGCGTGCACCGCGCTGAATTTCTGATTTTTTTGTTTTTTTTTTTTTCGCATTTTGTTCTTCGGATTATGGGACTTTACCTTTTTCCTTCGTCCTTTTGGTTTTTTCCATGGTTAGTGGCTTTGAGGTCAGGACATCTTGCCCTTCGATTTCTTTCCTTTTTGCACGTTTAGGAGGGTCTTTAGGAGTTTTCCTATACCTCGAGAATTTTGTTTTTGAGGGCAACAGCCTGAGTGTTGCCTTGGCTGATTTGCTACCTTTGCTTCGTCAATCGATTGATTAGTTTGAGAGTCTGGTGAAAGAGCAGGAAATAATGTGTGAGGTTAGATCTAGTGAACTCAAGACTGGGCTATCATCTAGCGGTGACCCGGCGAAGGAAGACACTGTCGTTTCTACACTTCGAGAGGTTAGGGCTTTTCATGCCCTCGAGGAAGTGTGTGGATTAGACGCTGATACCTTGGGTAGGTTTAAGAACAGATTCCAGTTCCCAGATCGAGTTAGGGTTCGTCTACCCACTGATGGGTATCAGGCTTGTCATTTCTTTCTTGGGGAGGTATGCTTTTATGAGTTTGCCTTTATCTGTGGGTTGAGGTTTCCTATCCACCCGTTCATCATGGAGCTGCTAGACCGTTTGGGTATTGCTCCTGGGCAACTTATGCCCAATTCCTAGAGGATAGTGATCAACTGTATGGGGATATGGCTGGCTGCTACAGACGGAGGCATGCTTAAAGTAGACAAGCTCGTCTACCTGTACTGCTTGAAGGAGTCTAAGGAATACGGGTATTATGAATTGGTGCCTTGGGAGAGAAGGACTAGGGTCATCAGAGGTTTGCCTTCGTCTTTCAGGTATTGGAAGTCCAGGTTTTTCTTTGTGTCTGGGGATGACTTTGAGACTCCCTCTGGCGGGGTTTGGGGTGATCTTCTGAGGTTACTTCGTTTGTGGGGAACCCCAGCCTTAGGTGCTTCATTGTCTTCTCTCGTCATTTGAGCTTTACTGTATTTACTTTTATAGTTGCTAACTCTTTTGTTGCTTGTTTTTGTGTAATTAAGAGACGACCCAAGCTTAAGAGTAGATACAAGGAGCGGGTGGAGAAAGCGATTGCATACGTGAAGACGATTGAAGATTGGGACGACTTAGTGGATCCAAGGACTCTCTTCTTCTATTGTCTTGGCCTAGAGCCTTCTGCCTTCGTCCTGCGCAACCTTGACATTGAGGGGAAAAAGAAGCAAAATAGTAAGTTTCAAGTTCGTCAGTGCTGATTCTTGCACAGTCTTTTTTTTTTTTTTTATTTTAAATGTCTCCCTTATTGCAGAGATGATGACCAAGTGTGACAAAGATTTGTACGCAAAAATGAGGGCAAAGAAGGACGAGCCACTGTCCAATCTTGGGAAGAGGACGGTGTGCGTTACTGGGAAGGGCCCCTCCATCACTCCAACGGCCTCCGGCACTCCCATCATTTCAAGCACTAAAACGATGAGGACAGCATCTCTAGCCACCTCGATCGAAGAGATCCCCACTCCTGTTTCAAAAAGGCCGCGATTACCTGACAGAGGAAAGGAGAAAATGGATTCTCGCTCGTCTTTTGTCTAGGATGATGAGAGACTGGCAATGGAAAGGGCACACAGGGTCGTTTCTACCGAGGACTTAAAGGTTTTATTTGGCGTGCCTTTCAACGAGATTGCTACTTGTCATGTCCATAAACTTGTTCAGGTAAAGAGCTTGTGTAGCTTTTTATTTCGTTCCTCTTCCTTTTCCCTGCATTAATAGCTTCTATTTTCCTTTAAGGTGCTGGGAGAAAGTCTTCATATAACCTCCGAGTTCCTTACTCAGGAGGCCAAGGTGGCATCTCTAGTGTCTAGGATGGAGGTTTTGGAGGCGGAGAATTCGACGCTGAAGAAAAAGCTTATTGAATCTATGGACGAGTCCGCTACTTTGAAGGAGAAAGTCAAGACCTTGGGTGACGACCTTAGGGCCAAGCATCAACTGATCTTGGAGAAGGATGAGCAACTTCTGGGTGCCAAGGAGAGGATCAAAACTATCGTGGCTGATGCTGTTGAGGCTTTCCAGCAAACTGGCGAAGTTTAATACTATTTGCTTCAGCTGGTATTTCAAGGGCTTTGAGCTCCTAAGGAGGTACCTCATCAAGCATCCCACCAGAGTGTCCTTGGAGAACTTAGATTTAGAAGAGGTGGACAAAGAGATGGCGGTTGACGAGGCTGCTCAGTCCACGGCTCCAGGGAGTGATGGTCCTAAGAATGCCCCGACTGGAGATGACGCCGCGCTCGATTCCTGAACTTACTAGAAGAATTCTTTTTCAATCTCTCTTCTCCTTTTTTTTTTGGGTGCCCCTTATGTTTTTGGGCTTTTCATAAGCTTATTTTAAGAACAATGTCTTCGTCCAAGCGTTTATGGGTCATGATTGGAAAGGAAGAAACAATGGTGCCCACTGTTTTTGGGCTTAGGTTTAAATTGATAATAGCGTACTTACTTGTTTGTGCTTTCCTTTTGGGCGTCAATACTTTTAGCAGATAACTTTTAGTTGTGATCTTTCCTTCCTTTGTCAACAATTTGTTTTCGTGTGGGGGTTCAGGTTTAGCCCGATACTTTCTGTTAAACACGCTTTCTTATTACTTGTCAATCTTTTGGATTCGCCAGTAATTTACATCCGTCTATGCAGAATCTTATTACTTAGCCATTTTTTTGAAGTTTGTTGTGACCTATACCCTTTTAGGGATCTTGTCACTCTTAGCTTCGTCAGTAAATTACATCCGTTTATGCGGAATCTTACTACTTAGCCATTTTTTTTAGGCCTGTTGTGACTTACACCCTTTTAGGGATCTTGTCAATCTCTTGGCTTCGTTAGTAATTTACATTCATCTATGTGGAATCTTATTACTTAGCCATTTTTTTAGGCCTGTTGTGGCTTACACCCTTTTAGGGATCTTGTCAATCTCTTGGCTTCGTCAGTAATTTACATCTGTCTATGCGGAATCTTATTACTTAGCCATTTTTTTAGGCCTGTTGTGACTTACACCCTTTTAGGGATCTTGTCAATCTCTTGGCTTCGTCAATAATTTACATCTGTTTATGCGGAATCTTATTACTTAGCCCCTTTTTTAGGCCTGTTGTGACTTACACCCTTTTAGTGATCTTGTCAATCTCTTGGCTTCGTCAGTAATTTACATTCATCTATGTGGAATTTTATTACTTAGCCATTTTTTTAGGCCTGTTGTGACCTATACCCTTTTAGGGATCTTGTCACTCTCTTGGCTTCATCAGTAATTTACATTCATCTATGTGAAATTTCATTACTTAGCCATTTTTTTTAGGCCTGTTGTGACCTATACCCTTTTAGGGATCTTGTCACTCTTGGCTTCGTCAGTAATTTACATCCGTCTATGCGGAATCTTATTACTTAGCCATTTTTTGTGCATTTAAAAACCTGCACTCATTAGAACATTTGGTTGAATAATTCTTCTTTATTGCTTTCGATAATGAATAATACAATTGTCTGTTACACCTCTTGGTGGTATTTATTCAAGTGCTTAATGTTCCAGGGTCGTGGGAGTCTTTGTCCGTCTAGGATCTCCAGATGGTAGCTGCCTTGCTTGGAATAATGGATGACCTAGTAGGGACCTTCCCATGTGAGGCCGAGCTTTCCTTGGGTGGAGTCTCTGGTTGCTGGGGTGACCTTGCGTAAGACGAGGTCTCCTATGTCAAGTCATCTGAGCTTCACTTTCTTGTTGTAGTATTCGGTCATCTTCTGTTGGTACTTTGCCATCTTCTTGGAGGCTTTTTCCCTTACTTCATCTAGGCAACCCAGGTTGACTCGTATCTATTCGTCATTACTCTCCTCACGGAACATTTCTCGCCTCATGCTAGTTATTCCCACCTCGACCGGGATAACTGCCTCGGTGCCATAAGTGAGTCTGAAAGGGGTTTCCCCTGTTGGGGTTCATGTTGTAGTCTTGTAAGCCTACAATACATTGGGCAACTCTTCAGGCCAGGCACCCTTTGCGTCGTCCAACTTGGCCTTGATAATCCTAAGCAGTGTCCGATTCGTCACCTTTGTCTGTCCATTTGCCTGTGGATGTACCGGGGACGAGAACTAGTTCTTGATCCCTAAGCCTGAACAGAAGTCCCTGAAGCTTTGACTGTCGAACTGCTGCCCATTATTTGATATGATCGATCGCGGAATCCCTAACCTGCAAATAATGTTCTTCTAGACGAAATTTTGGATTCTGGCCTCAGTGATGGTTGCCAGTGCTTTTGTTTTGACCCACTTTGTAAAATAGTCAATGGCGACTAGTATAAATTTTACCTGTCCTTTACCTTGGGGCAGTGGGCCAACGATTTCGATCCCCCATTGTGCGAAGGGCCAAGGGGAAGATATTGTCGTCAGCTTCTCTGCTGGAAGGCGTTGGACATTCCTGAACCTTTGACATTTGTCGCACCTCTTGATAAGCTCCCTTGCATCTACCTGCATTGTAGGCCAGAAATAACTTGTTCTGATAACTTTACTTTCCAGTGACCTAGGGCCTGTATGGTCTCCACAGATTCCTTCATGAATCTCCTCTAGAATATATCTTGCCTCTTCTTCATCCACGCACTTCAGGTAAGGTATGGAAAAACCTCTCTTGTGTAGTGTGTCGTTTAGGATCATGAACTTGATTGCTCTTTTTATGACCTTCCTAGCCTTCGCAATGTCTTTAGGGAGATGTCCATCTTAGAGAAAGGATATGATCGGTGTCATCCAGCCACCTACGCTTTGGATTGCAAATGTATGGATCTCCTCAATGCTAGGACGTTTCTGGGTTTCCAGCATCAAGTCTGTACTTGCTGCTCCTTCCTCCGATGATGCCATCTTTGCGACTTCGTCCGCAAGGACATTCTGGCTTTGGGGGATCTGTACAAACTCAACTTTATTGAATTCTTGAATCAAATGCTTCATCAGCTTAAGGTACTTTTGCATTCTTTCCTCCTTTGCTTCATAGTCTTCCTTGATCTGCCTGATCACCAATTTCGAATCACTTTGGACTAGTAGGTTCTTAGCTCCAAGTGCTTTTCCAAGCCTCAACCTTGTCAGTATCGCTTCTTATTCTGCCTCATTATTAGTTTTTGAGAATTTCAATTGAACTCCGTACTTGAGTACTTCTCCGTCGGGGGTGCTTATGACGACCACTACTCCCCCCCTCTTTTGGGCTGACGAACCGTCAGTATGTACTGTCCATAGTTCTGCCCCTTCAGTGATCTTTTCCTCGTCCGTGAGGGTGAACTCAGCGATGAAATCTGCCAAGGCTTGTGCCTTAATGGCTGTCCTGGGCTGGTATCTAATGTTGAACTGACTGAGTTCGATTGCCCACTAGACCATTCTTCTTGTTGCTTCAGGCTTGTCCATGGACTTCTTGATAGGTTGGTTCGTCATTACTAAGATGGGGTTCGCCTAAAAGTACGGTCGCAATTTGCGCGAGGCTACTATCAATGCGAACGCGAACTTCTCGATCTTCGGGTACTTGGCCTCGACACCCTGGAAGGCTTGACTGACATAATAGACTGGGAGCTGCATCTTGCCCTCTTCTCGAATCAATGATGCGCTTACGACCGTGGTTGATACTGCCAGATATAAATATAAGTCTTCACCTTATTTGGATGGACTCAAAAGGAGTGGATTGCTCAAGTAACTTTTAAGTTCCTGAAATGTGGCCTCACATTCGTCTGTTCAAGTGAATGCCTGCTTCAGCGTTTTGAAGAAGGGTAAACATCTGTCTGTTGCTTTTGAGACGAATATATTGAGAGCTGCAATCCTTCTTGTGAGCTTTTGGACTTCCTTAACGATCTTGGGCGATGTCATGTTAAGTATGACCTGTACTTTCTCCAGGTTTGCTTCTATTCCTCTTTGGGACACCATGAATCCCATGAATTTTCCTAAGGCTACACCAAAGACACA
Source organism: Castanea sativa (assembly GCF_040712315.1). NCBI lineage: Eukaryota > Viridiplantae > Streptophyta > Magnoliopsida > Fagales > Fagaceae > Castanea > Castanea sativa. Next base: position 69,769,939 of record NC_134017.1, read on the forward strand.
TTTGTTGGGATTTAACTTCATCTGGTATTCTCTGAAGGTGGCAAATGTCTTCTTTAGGTCGTCTAGGTGCGCTAGTTCTTCTTTACTCTTGACGAGCATATCATCCACATACACCTCCATGTTCTTGCTAATCTGCCTACTGAACATCTTGTTTACTAACCTCTGATAAGTTGCCTCCGCATTCTTCAGCCCAAAGGGCATTACCTTGTAGCAATACAGCCCTTGACTTGTGACAAAAGCAGTTTTTTCCTAATCTTCGTCAGCCATTCTTATTTGGTTGTACCCCGAGAATGAATCCATGAACGTCAGTAACTTATGCCCCACTGTAGAGTCCACTAACTAGTCTATTCTCAGCAGTGGAAAGCTGTCCTTTGGGCAAGCTTTGTTCAGGTCCGTGAAATCTACACACATTCTCCATTTCTCGTTTTTTTTCTTTACCAATACGATGTTGGCGAGCCACTCGGGATAGTAGACCTCCCGAATAAAGCCTGCTAGCAACAGTTTATTGACCTCGTTTGTGATTGCCCTATTTCGTTCAGGGGTGAAGACTCGTCATTTTTGCTGGATAGGCTTTTTCTCAGGATCCACGTTTAGCTTATGCTGGATGACTTTCGGGGATATGCCAGGCTTGTACTCGTGACTCCATGCGAAAACATCCACGTTGTCTCTGAAGAATTGAACGAGCCTTGTCCTCATCTCGGGGCTTAGGGTCGTCCCTACTCTGGTCGTCTTAGTTACTTCTCCCTCGACCAGTTCCACTGTTTTCAATGCTTTGACTTTATCTTCTTCTTTTTCCTCGATCGTCCACGTATGGTTCTCCTTTGCTGACAACATGGCCTGGTAGCATTCCCTAGCTAGGACCTGATCTCCTTTCACCTCGTCGACATCGTCTTTAATTGAGAATTTTACTTTTAGGCAGTAGGTGGATGTGGCTGCCTTCCACCGGTTAAGCGTAGGCCTCCCAATGATCACATTGTAAGAGGAGGGGCAGTCTACCACCAAGAAGTCCAATTGACGGGTCAACTGCCTCGGGTAGGTTCCTACTATGACAGTCAATGACACTATGCCCTTAAGGTATACCCTGTCCCCACTGAAACTGGCGAGGGGGGAGTCAAATGGGTGCAATCTTCCAGGATCTAGCTTCAGCTGCTGGAAGGCAGGTAAGTAGATGATGTCTGCAGAGCTACCATTGTCTACGAGGATCCTCTTGGTATTGAACCCTTCAATCATGAGCATTATGACCAAGGGGTCATTGTGAGGCTGCTTCACTCCCCTAGCATCCTCCTCATTGAAAGACATGTCCTGGTTCGTCCGTCTCTGCTTAGACGGGGGTATCATGTAGACGTTATTTACCTGCCTTCAGCATGCTTTCTTAAGGGATTTGAATGATCCTCCCGCGAATGGCCCCTCTGCGATCGTCTTTATTTCCCCGATCACATCCTGTGGTGGTTGGAATAGACGATCCTTATTCTTGGACAAGGATTCGCGCTGGCTCTTATTGCCGTCTCTGAACCTGCTGGGCTCTCCTTTCTTCATATACTTCTGCAATTTTCCTTTCTGTATCAACTCCTCTATTTGCTCTTTTAGGTCCCAGCAATCCTCCGTGTAGTGGTCATGATCCTTGTGGAACCGGCAGTATTTGCTCTTGTCATGCACGTTGGGGGATGAAGGTAATGGCCTTGGCCACTTGAGGTAGTGCTCATCTTTAATCTACGTTAAAATCTTATCAACAGGCATAACTAAGGGAGTAAATTTTACCGTTCGTGGAGTTCTTTCGTCTTTCCTTTTGTTCTTGTCAGTAGGCCGACGATTTGGACGTTCCTTCTTCCGTCCCTTATAGTCGTCCTCCCTCTTTCCCTTCTCTTTTGTTTTCTCCACATCTTTAATGGCGGCTAGCGTGTACTCAGCATTCATGTACTTCTACGCTTTAAGGAGCATCTTCGCCATCATCTTGGGAAGATTCTTCGCGAGTGAGACCACGAATTCTTTGGATTTTAACCCAACTTTAAAGGTTTTCAACTACACTTTGTCGTCAGCTTCGTCCACCTCTAGTGTTTCCCGGGTGAAGCGTTTCACGTACGACCTCAAGGTCTTTTTTTCTCCTTGCTTGATGGTGAGCAAGCAAGTGGTCCGTTGGTCTCTTCGGACGTTGGCCGCCAACGAAGTGGCACAAAAAGGTGCTGCCCAACTGTTCGAAACTATCAGTAGACAACGTTGGTAGTTTTGTGAACCATTCCCTTGCAGCTCCTTTGAGAGTGGTGGGGAAGGATCGACACAAGATCTCGTTAGGGGGCTGTTGGAGGCCCAGAGTCGTCTTGAAGGTGTTGAGGTGATCTAGAGGATCTTTCCAACCATCAAACGGTTCAAGCTAAGGTAATCGGAACTTCGATGGTATAGGGCACTCCAAGACTGCCGAAGTGAAGGGCGAATCTGTCGTCCTTACCATTCTATCCAAACTTTGTTCCATTTTCCCTCTGATGGCATTTCTTAGCTCGTCCATCTCCTTCCTCATTTCTTGGAGGGGATTCGAGTTTGATTCATCCGGAGTGGTGGGCCCTCGGTGGTCGCTCCTTCTATGGTTATCTCCTACATCCTAGAGATTGGTCCTGGACCGATCCTTCTCTTGTTGAAGTCTTTGCCTTATTTCTTGATTCTGTCTGGTGAGCTACTCGACGGTAGCCGTAATAGCCTGGATTTGCATAGCTAGGGCTGCAGAATCTTGGTTGGACTCCATCTGAATGTAACAGATGATTGGAAACTACGTACTCGAATCTGGATACGAGAATGTCGTTCCCATAGACGGCGCCAAACTGATGAAGCACAAGTTCGTCAGTTGTAGTGAATTCGTCCAGATGGAGCCGGATGTTCACTTGCGTCGCGGTGGAGGTAACAATTCTCTAAAATGGTCATCGGTGTGGTGCCTGCCACAACGCCTCCGATGCCAAAGTTAGTATCGGGAAAGAATCAAGCAATATAGTAAAAAAGCAAATGGTATTTCTTGGTGTCTATGTACCTTCTGTTGGAGATGGCGATGACCTTATATATGCTTTTACAACCCCTAACCGTTGTAATAGTTATTGTGACTTTAATGCCTCCATTGGTAACGCCTCAGGCTTTGTAATGTGGATTTCAATAGGCGTTCAACGATCTGTACAGCTATTTTTGTAACTGTCTGAGACATCATTGCCTGTAGTAAATAGTTTGGGTATTTTCATCAATGACTTAGACGTTTGATGGGTTCGTCTCCGGGAATGATCTCGTCGAGGGAGGTTGAATTCGTCAGTCCTATCAGAAAGAATCCCCAATATAAGTGGTATGTATTACAAAGCAAAGACAAAGATCAATGAAAATTCAAAATTTCACAGTGGATTTGCAATCAGAATGAGAGCTAACGTTGCCAAGGAAGAGAGAGGTGTCACATGTGCAATCACTGGTAGCTTTCTTCTTGAATACCTTCAATATGATGGCCTTGCCATGCAAGGTGGTTGCCGAAGTAAAATTTAAGGTACCTAGACTCCATTTAAAATCATCCAAAAAATTTCGGATTTGTTATCAACTTATATGCTAGAACAATCACAGTTGTGCTTATATTATGTTTTCGGCGAGCCGGAATTGTGTCAGCTTGTATTGGAGCTTCAGCCACCACATCCCCACGATAAGTAACATAAGTTGTACTGTTTTGGTACTCGAAGCCTCCATAGTTACGATTATTAACCGTGACCACTATGCCTAATGAAACATTTAGCTTTATGGCTGGTATTACCATTAATTCATAGTGTTCAAGGACACCAGGCTGAGAAATTATTTCGGGGTTCTTAGGCTTTAGTATGGTGAAATACAAGATAATCATCACTACTATGAAAGTGATTAGGAGAATAGCTGCGACACCACAACAGATTTTTAGGCCTTTACGAGACCTATTTCTACATTTTTTTTTTTTTCTTGCTATGGGATATGGTAGAAATTTTTGGAGACTTCGAGAGTGGTAAAATTAATACTGGAATACTAATTGAGGGGGGAAACTGTCTTGAAATAGTGGTGAAAATGGGGATCATTACGAGGTGTACGTTTTGTTTTTTTTGTATATTTTGTTTTTCGTTATTTCACAAAAAAAGGGGGTTGTCAATATTTTAAATGGGAATAGGTTGATGGTTGTGATTTGTATTAGTTTACTATTACTTTTATTAATTGATTAGGGAAGCCGGTTTGTCATTCTTGTTTTTGCAGATACATAGCATTAGTTTGGTTTGAGAGGGCTTGCCGCATCACCTATTCAATATATAAGTGAAGTACTACGTTCATAACATTTTTATAATATTTTTACAATAAATTATAAATGGTAAATTAATATTTGTTTTGATTTGAATTAATAATTTAAATAACTTTTTTATCTATCTGTAACAACTAATATCAACTAGCTACT